>NC_090923.1:1235955817-1236298542 GCF_040938575.1 Ambystoma mexicanum | reverse complement strand
GTGAAGTAACATGTATTTGGGAACGTCCTGCCTTATCGTCCACTACGCTATTGCGCATCCCATACTATTCATATCAATCATTGCATTCTCGCCATGGCCCCTGTCCCAAGGACATTGAACAATAGAACGTTATATTTGCAGTCAGACCTGTGGGCATCTCCTCGCCGCTAGCTGAAAACCGAAAGCGCCGCCCTTCGAATTCCTCATTTGCAACATCACGTCGAAGAGGCATCTGTGGCCGTTTGAAAACACTAATTAATCCATCGAGTGCGGCTGTGTGTGAAAATGGCAACTGCCTTTACCCACGAATGGGACGCCCCGCCCGTCGTTGCAACTCGGTACAGTGATGAATGAGGGCCCACCGTTACTCGAGTACTACGTTCCACTGACCCTTCACAACTCTGTTCGCGACTGCACAGATAGTATGTGAAACAATGGGACCACAGCAGAATGAACATATCAACCAATGTTACACGGCCATCGGGTACAAATACATGATTGCAATAGCAAGATGCCATTCCACGAATTGCAGCGTTGTGCGCGGGACGTGCTCGGCCAAAGGGGAGAGCAGTTTGCACAGGTGGAATGAATCACCACAGGTGGAGGCCATTCAGCCTGAAAACACATAAATTGCACAGCCAGTCTCCTCCCACAACCACACCGAAATGCTACCGGCAGGACTCGCGATGTTGGCCCTGGGGGACCTGATAGCACTGCAAGTACTCCAACTCCAAGAAGAAGACGAACACCAACTACAACCGGCCGCACGGAGGAGACGCAGGAGGAGGAGGAGGCCAAGGCAGGGCCAGCAAGGGCCGCCAGCACAGCCACTACCACCACGCAGGCAGCCCGCAATCCCACGCCTCCGAGCACATCCGTTCAACCTCACTGATGAGCAGATCCACACACTCTACCGTCTGGACCGGGACACCATAGCCGCCATTGTGGACATGACACAGGCTGACCTTGTCAGCATGATAGATAGCCCAACCGCCATCCCACCCCTACTGAAGGTGGTGTCTGTACTCCACTTCCTGGCCACAGGCACCTACCAGCACACAGTCGGACAGTTGCATGGCATTTCTCAGCCACTGTTCTCACGGACACTATTGCAAGTGCTCGATGCCCTCCTGCAGCACGCAGACGACTACATCTCCCTACCACGCTCGGAGCAGGAAATTACCAACACAAAAGTGGGATTCCATGCACTTGCCGGCATACCGGGTTGCATTGGTGCCATCGACTGCACCCATGTGGAATTGGTCGTCCCACATGCCATGGAGGCCCAGTACCGCAACCGAAAACAATTTCATTCTCTGAATGTACAAATGGTGTGTGACTCCAACAGGATCATTACACATTGTTGTGCCCGATTCCCTGGATCAACCCATGATTCTATGGTCTTGAGGAACTCTACAATACCACGCTACATGGAGCGACACGCAGGGAACAGATCCTGGCTACTCGGTGAGTCTCATTACATGCATGATAATGTGGGGTATGTGATTCGGCAATGACCTGGCAGGAAGGGGGGGGGGGAGTGTGCGTACGTAGCAATGGCATTCCACATCATACGTTTCTCGTCCACATACAGGTGATGCTGGATATCCACTGAAGAGATGGCTCCTCACACCAGTCCGGAACCCACGGGACCAGCATGAGGAGGACTACAACCATGCCCACTCACGTACCCGTGTAGTCATTGAACAGGCATTCGGCCTACTGAAGGGTCGTTTCCGCTGCCTCAGCAGGTCTGGCGGGGCACTCCTGTACCGCCATGAGAAGGTTGCAAAGATGGTGATGGCATGTGTCATGCTCCACAACATGTGCGTACGTAGAAATGTGCCCATGCCCCCTGACGCAGAACTGCAAGCACCTGATGATGGTCATGATGAGGGTGGGGATGTGGCAGCACCTCAAGGAGTCTGCGAGGCACCGGAGGGCCGTGACATTCGTCAGCATCTCATTGATGTATGCTTCTAGCACTCACGCCTGGTGGCTGATACATGGACACGGGACTCGTGGCACTGTGTGTGTCTGGGACATGCACAATATGGACTGTACGCCTATGATGGCCTAGTACACAAAGATCAATGTCCACACATCTCATTGGTTGATCGTGCACTTTTTATGGCATATGTGATATCATGTTGTACACCCTATCGACCCGCCACCCAAGTGAGCCCAACACACCCCCTCCACCCTCCTACCTCCCCCCCGAACACCAGTGTCCAAAGATGCTCATTGTCAGTGGGCAGTCGCTATTGCAAGCCCCCTCTGCGGGTATCAGGGGCACCCCTGCCTGTGGAGCGCAGGTTCCTCCCAGATCTACGTTGGGGGCTGCCCTGGACGGAACTTGCAACGGATGATGTCTCTGCCTGCTCACGTCCATGCATGTCCCTAAGGGTTTGCGAGAGCTCAGTGAGCACACGGCGCACTGCGGCAAGTTCGGCACATACGTCCTTGGACGTCGCATGCAGTTCCCCCCTCAGGCTCTCGGTGCTTCTCTCCATTTGTGCCCTTAGTGTCTCTGTACCTCTCTCCATTTCTGCCCTAAGTGTCTCAGTTGATGTTTCTATGTCTGCCTTAGTGCCCCCACATTCATCGGCATGGTCCTTGAGGAGCGTGTCCAGTTGCTGCTGTTGCACGATTAACTGGTCGAGGGACTGTTGCCTCTGCTGGGCCATGGCCATTTGCGGGGGTGTCACAGAGGGGCTGTTGTCCTCATGTTGCCTTGCCACAGGGCTTGTGGGGGATGGCCAGTCGTCGTCTTGTGGGTGCCCCTGCGTGGTATCCTCATGTTGTACGGGATGGGACAGACAGGGGGATTGGGACAGGTCATGGATGGATCTGACTTCGACATCCCCGTCTTCTGTGTCGGAGCATGCTGCCATCAATGGGGTGTCACCTATGGTGCTGCTGCCACCGGAGGCAGTGCCTTCTGTGGCATCCGTTGGGGGGACCTGTGGTGGTGGTGTTGTGGGCATGCTGGCTGCTGGGGTGCCTGTTGATGTTCCCTCCTCTGTGCTGCCACCTGATTTGTGCTGCTGCCGTGTCTTGATGCGTGCAGCTGAGGTGGAGGGTCTTTGGCCGTTGGTCTTGGCCCTCTTTGCAGGTGTGCTGGTAGGGGTGTCCTGAAGCTCGTCGTTTGGATCGGACCCTGTGGTGGAGTAAAGGAGGGCGAGGGTTATTGATGGGTCTGTGGGAATTGGAATGGCATTGTATCACATGCATTGGGGTGGTACCTGAGGGTGATTTGGGTCGGGGCCTTGGAGGTGCTTTCATTTGTGTGTGGAGTGAGGGTGCAGTTGTTTGGCAGCCTGCAGTTAGGGTGTGCCTGCTGCACGTGTAGTGCGTGTTTTAGGGGTTTTTAATTATTTATGTATTTATTGTGGGTTTTAACGTGCGCTATCAGGCCGATGTGTGTGGACGTTCTCCTGGACATGTGTTTCTGTTGCACTATGTGGACGCATGGTACTTCACATGGATGGACTTTGTGGATTTGGCATTGTTTTATTTGGCCCACCTACCTGAATCTTCGGATGTCTGCACTCCTTTCTCCATCCCTCCGACTCCCTCTATGCTCTCCATTCCGATGGTGGAGGCACAGATTTCTTCCCAGGGGGTCAACTTGATGGGTGATTCAGGACCTCCCCCGGTGGCTGTGGCAATGTTGCGGTTGGCAGAGAGTATGCTGCGGACGCGTATCCGCAGGTCGTCCCATCGCTTACGGCATTGCTGTGGGGTGCGGGGTGCGGTCCCCACCGCACTTACCCGCTGTGCCACCAGAGCCCATATGGCCTTCTTGTTTGCAAGTGCCGTCCTGGTCATTTGCGTGCAGAAGACGACGGCAGCATTCTCCTGGAGGGTCTCTGTTAGCACGGTGAGTTCCTCACGGGAGAAGTGGACCTGCCGCTTGCGGTCGCACGCTTTCTTCGCTACTTTTCCCATTTTTCTTGGTTTCGCTAGGGTGGATGACGGGTTGGGGTGTGTCTCAGGGTAGTGATATTAGTGGTTGTGTGGTTTTAGTGGTTTTATAGGTGTACGGCGGGATGTTTCCCGTTCCGGGCCCATGTTTTAACTTCCGTTTCCGTATATTTCCGGTCACCGTACTTTCCGGTAGGCGCACACTGCGGTGTCCGCTGTGATGGGTGGCGGTATTGCACCTAGGGCGCCGTACGGCGGCGGTGTGGGCCGTTTTGGGGTCATTTCCGCCATCGCGGACTTTGCACTTCCGCCATGCCGTGGTGCTCGTGCCCGATGGGTCGGAATGGGCCGCACTTTGCTCCTTCGTGCAATGGCGGAAACGCTATTTACGCTGTGGCGGTCCGGTCAGTCACTTTCCGCCAGGGTCGTAATGAGGGCCACTGGCTTTAATGAATGAACAGTACTTACATCTGCATTGTCTATATCCATCATGTGCAAGGGTGTACGGCGGGGCTAACTAACTCCTGCGTTACACACACTGCCATTAATCCAGTAGGCCTGGTTAAGGGACTCGTAATTTCATTATACAGATGACCCTCACTCCTGAGCTGTTCTCTTGACTCTCTGCTGTTGGACAAGCATTACGCCAATTTCCACTCTGCGCCTCTTGCCCTGCTGCAGCTTTGGCTCCTGACCCCTAACAACACCTGCTGGGATCCTCTGTACCTTGGGCGGGATGCGGCCTTGTGAGTGGGGGAGTACCACGGCTGGAGGCTGCACACCTGGCCCCAACTCCACTGCTGGTCACACAGAAATGTCAAATAGATCCCAGTGCGCCAACAAGGTCGAGGTCATGGACAAGTTCGCTAAAGCGGCACCTAGGCCAGAGCTGGGTCATTCCTCGGCCATCCAGGAGGATGCTGCTACACCCCCAGATATACCGGCCCCCGATCTCACCGCAATGATGGAATCCATGGCTAAGAACTTCGCCTCCTTCCACGAAAAGCTAGATGTTATAAACGCAGACATTGCTTCAATTAAATCTCAACTAGAACAGGCCCGGTCCAGGGTCACGGAAGCCGAGTCTAGAATCGGAGCTAACGAGGACGGAATGCATACCCTTCAGGATACAGTTGGCTCCCTTACTCGATACATGAAGTTTGTTAAAGCGAAATGCAACGATTCGGAGTCTAGATCGTGCAGAAACAACATTCTAATTATAGGGGTTCCGGAGAATGCTCTCAAAGGTCGTATGGAGCTAGTGATTGAAAACCTACTTAAAGAACTATTGGACAATCCTGAGCTATCTCCCTTCTTCACTGTCGAGCATGACCACCGCGATCTAGACCCATGACCTAGACCCAGCGATTTTCCCAGACCCATCATTGCTAAAATTGTAAGCTATAGAGACAGGGATCAGGTCCTCCGTCGTGACCAGGAAAAGGGAGAGTTGTGTCTCGGCTCCCAAATGATCAGAATCTTCCCCAACTTCTCTGTAGGTGTGCAGCAGGAAAGACACCAATTCACTGGCGTGAAAAAGATGCTAAGGGAACGGAACATCTCCTACGCAATACTGTTTCCAGCGCAACTCAAGTTCACCTTTAGGTAGAAGCTATACTTCTTTACGGTCCATGACGAAGCAGTGAAGTTCATAGAGGCATATATACCGCTTAATAACCCTGCAGATGACCTCATGGAAAATGACTGACCAGGAATGGACCTCTCCAAGTCCGCCTGGTTCTTGAGAACTATTATCCTTCAGCGTCTGTGTTGATGGCAGCATTGGCATTCTTGGTTTCCCTATTGTGTGTGATAATGGTGTATTGAATGATGGTACGTCCTCGACATGCGGTTTGCATGAGTGGGTCCCCTGAGAATTCATCAGAGACTGGTACAATGAGACACAAGCTGATATTGATTGCCTATTGCTATGCTGTGTTGGGTCTGAAATGTCTAGAAAAGGATGGTCTTTTTCTGGATGGCACTACCACTATTCTCTGTTAATTTTTCTTCTTGAGAGGTGAAACTGAATGTGGTGGCGCAAACCGCCTGACATGTGTCCCGGTTGCGGTACTCCACTGCTGCTACTAAGTTGGTTGCACAGCAGCAACGCACCTCACTGCGGCTGCAATGGTTATTTTGGAGGTTCTGTTACGTGCATGCCCCTGTTGGGCCTGCAGTACGACTGGGCCAAGTTGGGTAAGGTCCACTGGTACTTGTATGAGGGGGGAGGGATGGGACACTGCCAATTGCGATAGGGCGGTGAGGGAGGGGGGAGGACTTGTTAGGGGAAGTTATACCAAAAACAGCAGGGACGAAATGGCTTTACGCATTACGGAGGGGCGACACAGTGGTAACATTAATACTGGCATACTCACACAGGACCACACTTGCTGGGATGTACACTAGGGTAATGGGATGGCTACAAACATAATGTCATGGAATGTCCGGGGGTTGAGTAATTTCACAAAGGGCCGCAAGATCAGAGCCCACGCCCAAAGGTATGGGATAAAGATACTCACGTTAAAAGAAACACATGCCCGAGGTCGTCTGGCAATGGGTATCGCACCATCCTGGGGGCCAAATAGATTTTATACAACCTACTCCACACAGGCCAGAGGGGTGCTGACACTGGTTCATAAATTGATTAAATTTGTGCTTAAAAAAAGCTATGTTGACCCAGAGGGTAGGTATGTCATCTTGTATTGCTTAATGGCAAATAGAGAGTATCTCATAGCAAATATGTATGGCCCCAACGTGGACACCCCGGAATTCTTTGATACTGTTGCCTCTATTCTTTTGGGCTCTGTTGGAGTACAGATCATCTGGGGGGGAGAGATGAATTTAATACCTGACACTGGGATGGATAGAACAGGGACTGCACCCAGAACCCCATCACGGGCAGCGCGCAGGTTACACACGCACAATACAGCACTTGGTATCCGTGAAATTTGGAGGGTCCTTAACCCCCAGCTATGGCAATATACGTACTACTCGTCGGTACATGACAGCTCCTCCAGGATTGATCTCTTTTTGGTATCTGGTGAATTGATAGGCAAGTTCGAAAAGGCCCAGATACTCACCCACACATTGTCTGACCACGCTCTAATCACCCTGTCCGTAGAGTTGGGATCACCCCTGCCTACATGTAGTTCATGGCATTTTAAATCGGCCGCACTCCTCGATATAGTGTTCAAAGCCGACATTCTGGCGAATATCAAAACCTTCTCTGAATGTAATACTCCACGTGCCACAACAGTGGGGGTCCGATGGGAAGCCTTTAAAGTGTACATCAGGGGGATGTCCAATTCAAGGGAGGCGGGAGTACTGAAAGCAATAAGAAATGACCTATGCCGCTCTGAGTCCAGGCTACGGGAGTTGGAACTGGGCTGCCCGACAGCTGCTGACCCTGCCAAACTTGCACAGATAAGGGAAAACTCGAGGTCTTTGAATCGCATGCCACGAGGGAGATTCGCTATTTCAGTCGCCCACAGGCTGCGTGGAAATATGGGGAAGGCGAGAGACCGTGGAAGACACTAGCTAAACTGGTCAGAGGAGAATGGGGTCAGGCCGAGATTGAGTGCATCAAGGAGGCATCCCACAATGGTCAGACCAGCAGATACTAGAGGTCTTTACCGAGTTTTACACTAACCTTTGCGCATCACCTCAAGAACACAGTGAGCAATACATATGAGACCTCCTTGAGCAGATCCCTATGACATGCATCTCCCATTCAACCAAGGATCAACTCGACTCCCCCATCATGTTGGAGGAGATTTTTAAGGCCATCACAGACCTCCGAAGGGCAAGGCTCCTGGACCGGACGGACTCACTCCCGAATTCTACCAAGAACAAGTGGCGATACTAGCCCCCAAATTATTAGAGGTCTGGACAGAATCACTGTAAAAATCTATCCTTCCTCCTTCCCTGCACGAAGCTGTCATAACAGTATTACTTAAGCCTGATAAACCTGGCGATGAATGTGGCTCGTACAGGCCCCTCTCACTCATGAATATTGACACCAAGATATTCGCAAAGGTAATAGCAAACCACTTTCTCCCAATTATGACACATCTGGTGCACGAGGACCAGGGAGGTTTTGTACATGGGAGATCTACTTCCCACAATATCCGGCGGCTCTTTAATGTTATGTCTAGAATCGACCAGAACTCGAACGCTGTAGCGGTTACAGTGGATGCCCAAAAGGCTTTCGATATGGTCTCATGGCAGTATATGTGGTTGGTCCTGGAAACAATGGGGGTTGGCCCTAATATGATTGGATATATCAAATTGTTGTATGCAGCCCCTGCGGCTAGGGTCCGGGTTAATTCCCTAACATCTACATTATTCACGCTCTTCAGGGGCACCCGACAAGGCTGCCCATTCTCCCGGATCCTCTTTGCGTGGGTTATCGAACCGATGGTGGACTATATCAGAGCATACCATGTCCATAGAGGAATACGCTTGAAAGACACCCCGGAAATAATATCTCTATACGCTGATGATGTGTTATTGTACATTAGAAATCCCGCTACCCACCTTGACACTATGCTACGGGATGTTGCGCCTATTGGCACCTTCTCGGGCTTCACGATCAACTACTCTAAGTCAGAGATATTCACGCTCACTAACACAACCCAACAACCTGTATCAGAGTACCCACTTTGCTGGTCCCTGTGGGGAATCAGGTATTTGGGAGTCCGAGTGTCCTTATCCAAATCACCCCTACTGGCCGAAAACTACAATGCCGTCGCACAACAGGTTGAGTCAAAAATCACGAGGTGGCGCCCTCTCCCATTATCACTTGCTGGAAAGCTCTCCCTAATTAAGATGATTTTGGTCCCTAAACTACTCTATATCTTTGGGAACGTACCTATCTGGCCAAGGAAACAATACTTTGAGAGGCTACACAAATTGTGTGTACACTTCTTGTGGCATGGCAGCGTGATTCGGAAGAAATGGCTGGATATGACTCTCCCATATGAGAGAGGGGGATTCACTGCCCCTAACTTCTCACTGTATTTGACAGCTGCACAAGCCCATTATGCCACATATTGGTAGCCTAGTCCACTGACTCGACCGCATGTTAAGTTAGAAATACTGGCGGCGTCTGAGGTCAACATTATGACCCTAATATTTTGTCGGGACTATGTGCCTGATTCCCCATCCAATCCCATGGTGACTACCCTATGGGCATGGTGCCGGCTTTTACGCCCAACGTTAGAACCTTGCCCCTACAACAAATGGCTCCCTATCTGGGGATTCCCCGGGCTTGATCCCACGCACGATAAACTCTTAGCTCAGCATTGTGTGGCTCTGGGGTACCAGGCACTGACTGATCTCTTCCCTAACGGGAGATTTATTACTCCTCAGACATGGAGGCAGGTTCATTCTGGGTCTGCGCTGGAGATGCTGCAGTACTATACGCTCTGTGCTGCCTTCCGTGCCAGGTGGCCCTCTTTCCCAGATGAACCTCCTGACGCCCCGCAGGTCGCCTTCATAGCCAACTCGAGTGGTGTCCATGGTGTGGTCTCCTCCTTACATAAAATGCAGTTGGCAAAGGCCCCAGACCAGTCTCTAAAGCTCGAAACAAATGGGCAGATGAAATGGGCCTCGAGATCTCAGACGAATTATGGAAAAAGATGTGCTCGCACACAAATAGGGTATCCCTCAATTTTCGTTTCAGATGTATGCTATATAAATTGTTGAACAGACTATACTACACTCCCCATGAATTGCTAAGTTTACTCGAATTAGCGTAAACAGTTGCATGGTGGCCAAGAAATGTGTACTTCCAAGCTGGAAGAGCCCATCTCCTCCAACCTTTCAAAAGTGGATTAACACACTCATCTGGTCCCAGACCTGTGAAGAAGAGTGCATTAACATGCTTCCGATGCACTCCCGCCCCAAGAACGTATGGTCCACTTTCAATAGTTACCTTGTTAATCAAGCTGAGAGAGCATCCGGGACGTCCTCACCCAAGGTCCTGCAAGTGTAATCTGGAATGTCAAGGTGTGTCATAGATAGCAGTTTCTCTTTTGGAAATGATATTGCCTTGCTTCATATGAACTCTGTCATGTAAGTATGCCGACTCTATCTTATTCTCCATTGTATGTGTTTGCTGTAAACCTCTGCCAATAAATAAAAAATAAAAAAATAAAGAAATGTGCAGAACTTGAGGCACCCCCCTGTGTCTGAACAAGCGCAGGTGTGGGGGGGGGGGGTAGAGATTGGGTGTGCATTGCATGGTAGGGCCATTCCTGACACTATCATGCAGGGTTTTGTAACTATCATGCAGAGAGGTCTGAACAGCTACTGTCCCAATTGCATTTCTATCCTTCAAACAGAGATAGACATTTTCTTTTTGTTTACATGTCATTAGGAAATGCGTTCCCAGCACCCACATGGGTGCTGTGAGCTTTACTATTTTAGCGTTGGGAGTGCTCTCTTGACACTGATATATGCAGGGGGGGTTGGACACTGCATCTTTTGTGTTGGCCAGCCCCACTGAAATGCACAGGTTGCCTTTGTGAATAGGTGACCCGAGCGTTTCTCAAACATGGCAAATAAAAAAAGATACATCCTCTGCACTTAAATTTGCACTTGCACTTTTTTCCTGAGAATTTGGCCATTACGTTTCAATCTTTTGCTAAGAATATATCCTCGGGGGTGAGTGTGGCATGATATAGCACGCATTTTTATAACAGAGTGTTGTGGAATGCCAGAAATATTTTATGTGAATCTACTTTTAATACCAAATCATCACTGTAGTGGTTGCAGAGTACTTAGGGTCCTCCGTGGTGTGCCCTTGCCAAGGGTATCCAGACCCTGGTGGGCTACAGGAGAGCAAATGAGTGAAGGGAATCAGGTGAATGGGAATACGAGGCTACAAGCATGGGCTGG
This sequence comes from Ambystoma mexicanum, assembly GCF_040938575.1. NCBI lineage: Eukaryota > Metazoa > Chordata > Amphibia > Caudata > Ambystomatidae > Ambystoma > Ambystoma mexicanum. Next base: position 1,236,287,712 of record NC_090923.1, on the reverse strand, counting down.
GAGAGATGCAGGGGGTCAGAATGATATGTGATAGCATGGATGCATGGCAGTGCTAGTTCTTCAAAGGCGGGGAGGCAGACATGTCCTAGAGGGTTGTGGGGGTTGTGGTGTGTTTCCAAGATCGATTTGGAGAATTTTAAGTAAGTTCGCAATGAAATGATGCATGCGGGAGGAGCTTGAGAGTGTGATTGCAACCATCCTGGAGGTTTGGTGACTTATTTGCCCAGGGCATATATATGCGTTCCACCCCTGGTCAAACTCCAGAATGTTAATTCTGCCACTAGCAAGCCTGAGCCAACATTGGCGCAGTCAAGGGTACACTGTTTTTAGAGATGAATGTTTTTGGTTATGGAAGGTAAGGGACTGGTGTGGTCAAAAGTGAAAGAGCCTGGCACTTGGGTGTCAAAAAGGGTATTATGGCATCTTGCGAACGCAGGAGACTCCATTTTCTTTTCCCAGAACCCATCCACCCAGAAAGGAGAAGAATGAGAAAGGAAGAAACAGAGAGAAAGCAAGGACAACGAACGTTGCTCTCAAAGTCTTGGGAAGAAGATGCATACATGCCAACATTCTGTGACCAAAAATTTGTAGGAATCTTAAAGTTTCTAAAATAGTCAGGCGCGGAGGTAATGATAGGAATAAGGCGCGTCAGCAGCCCATTGTCATTGAATGAGCCCGCTGCCGCGGGTGCATTCAATGACAATGAGGCGCCTGCCACGCCTTCTACCACCACGCCAGCTCGGGGGAGCCCTTGAAAGACTCCCCTGAGCTGGCGTGGTGGGGGGCTAATGCCGCCTTTTGTCAAAGGCACTCGCGGCGGAGGGGCGCATTTATCACGCCGCTGTGGGCGCCTTTTACATCAAAAGCCTGCATGCTGTGCCTTCCCTGCTACGCCAGCTTTGGGGAGCCCTTGAAAGACTCCCCCGAGCTGGCATGGTGGGGAGCTAATGGCGCCGTTTGTCAAAGGCACCCGCAGCAGAGGGCCGCATTTAGCCCACCGCTGTGGGCACCTTTTACATCAAAAGCCTGCATGCCGTGCCTTCTCCCGCTATGCCATCTTGGGGGAGCACTTGAAAGACTCCCCCGAAATGGCGTGGCCAAAAATCATTCTTAAAATAAAAATAAAAGCAAAAATTTGAAATCGGTATTTGTTTCCACTAAATTGGTAGGCGGTGGGACTGCTTAAAAAGCGGTATCCTACCACCTAAATCGGTAAGGTTGGCAAGTATGAAGATGGCAGCACAGGCCACCAAGCCACCAAGGGACACTCTTTGGCCCAGGTGCCCAAAGGTGCAACGAGAGATGAGACTTTTTATTATGAGAGTAAGTTATAAATTATATATATGTTTATGACTTATGTAGGTGCAATAAAATCAACTGCCTTTTTATTGCCAACACAAAATCCAATGTCTCAGTCATCGGTGGGGCAAACCCAAAGGGGCGTGGGGGGGGAGAGGTCCGGGTTTGCAGGAAAGTACAAATGGTTGCCATCTCTGCTCCCCAGCTTATTAAGAATGTGTCCCATGTCACTCCAAGGTGTGCATTAATTGAGTTCACTTGCGGGCGTGGTAGCGCCTTACTTGGGATTAGACTAAATATGCTAAGTATCTCACAACAGAATTGTGATGGAATGGGGTCAAGTCTCCTACAAACCGACCCTTGCCACATCAACGCCAGGGTAGGTTTACAATTTAGGTCAGTTTCCGGTCACTGAGTTTCACCTGTAAAGAATGCATGATCCCGCCAATTGAGTATCTGCCTTTGCATTTCCCCTCTCTGACTGGCGGTTAACCTTCAGCTGGAAGGGAGAGTGGGAAGGCAGGACTGGCTGCGTATGTGGCAGTCCTCTCCCCCGGTGTTAGTGGTTTTGCGAGATTTAGACCAGCATCCTGTTTTCTTTTGTCAGCTAATGGTCCAGCATCCTGCTGGGCCTTGGAGCAGATTTGAAGGATTCTAACGACGCAGATGAGGAGAAATAATGAATTGTCTGATTAATTATTTCTTCAGCAATAGCACAGCTTGATATTTGGTTTGAATGGGCCTGCTTTTTAGAGTGTACATACTGTGTTTTATATTAAAAGCTTTAATGAGAATGTATGCATCATTATTTGTTTTTTGGGGTCAAAGGAAGTGCGAGTAGCCATGCTAAGAGGACAGGCGAAGTGTTCAGCGGCCTTCTGTTTCAATATGTTTAAATTGAGCCACCCTCCCATCGTTCCACTTAAGATTGTCTGTTTTTTTTGTTATGTTAAGTTAAAGGTTCTTGTACTACACACGGTTGCCACCTGTATGGTCTCTGGGCGCTCTGGCGGATCTGCAAAGCAAGGAGGGTGGCAGGGTTTGTTAGTAGGATTGACCAGGAGATGAGTATGAGAGCTGTGATGTGCTGTTGGCAATTTCAATTCGGAGAAACCGGTCACTGAGCGCTGGTGCGTTTTCAGTTGGTAGGCGTCATGTGGTGTTGAGGTGAGATTGTGTATGGTTTGTTTCCTTGTAGGTGATAGTATTATGTTTTGTTGTTCAAGTCAGCCGACATATACATTTTATGATTGACCGACTAAAGCACTCGTTTGATTAATTGTTGCGTATGCTAACCGTATGAGCTAATCAGAAACACTCAGGCACTAATAGTCAAATCACAACATTGTGTGAGCCAATCTCTTTCTTGAATATTGATGCAAAGATCTGCACATGTGTTGCTCAACATCGTAACCAGTCATACTGAAAACAAGTCAATGGTGACCAAATAGGTAAGGGTTTTACTAGCTTCTAACCTAAGGTGAACAGGGCCTGGGCATGTGGATGCCACACTCCTGCTTCCTGCTAGCCACGGTCCTACTCCTCCATCTCATTGATCATCCATTCCCTTGCCGGGTGGACCAGCAGTCTTGACTGCTCCCTTGCACTGGGTCTCCCCCTTGGCCTGCAGACGCTATTGCTTTGCTACCGGATTCCAAACTGGTGACTGAAGGTTCTGCTGATCCAGTTGTGAGGTAGGGAGGAATGCAACTTTGGCTGCCTTCAAGGCCTTTCTCCTCGCCATCACTCAGCCTAGTTAGAATCACTGAGATTGAGGTTGTTGCGTAACAGTGGTGAGGGGGTATGGGCTAGGAAATGCTTGCTCACAGGGCTGCTGTTCCTCATGTTTTCATATTTTCACTTAGATTCCTAAGTTAAACTGAGGACCCTCGAACGCACTGAAAACATGGCTTCAATGAAATGGCTCTAAGAAGATGTGAAATATACACCCAGGTCAAGGTATGCACCACCTCTTTCTTTTTTCCCTTGTTACTCTGTCTCTGCAATGGGGACTTTCTGTTTTCATCCTCTCTCACTCCACTTTTTTCTCCAGCCCTTGATCTTTCTGCCATTCTGCTGGCCTGGCAAACTGGTCTGTGTCCTTGTCGGCCTCTCAACACTCAGATGGTTTCTTGCCTTAGCAAATGTGCTTTCCCGACTTTGCTTATCTAAGTCACGGGGAGCTATTCACCATTTCCTCTCCCCTTGTCCATTCTGATTTCCTCTCTACTCACTCAGTCTCCCATGTCTATACATTCTCATGCATGCAATTATCCACTGCCAATCACTTCCTCATACCCATCTTTCTATTTGCACCCTCATCCACACACTGACCCATCTGGGCACACATTCGGCCAAAAACATACCCATCCACTCGGTCACTCATCCGCTAGATTACACATTTGTCTGGGCTTGTGAGGCCTGGAACCGACCTAACTGGGGATATTGGTTATCACTGACATGCCGAATATGCCTGTGGGGTGCCATGGACTTGTTCCCGGGGTCCTATTTTTTCCATAAGCATCCCTTGCAGTTATTCCACCCATAGTGTATGAAGAGCATGGAGGGGTTAATCTGGAATTGACTGAGAGAGCCATTGTTCTCTCACCAAGGACTATTTGATTGCCTTCCTATGAACCCTCTGCACCGACTCTAAACTGGCCTGGTCTCGTGACATCCGTCTCATGGAATCTTGGCCCCAGCCAAATTTGGACCTCTTGAGGACTCAACATGCCCAACTAGGAGAAGGCATGCACTGTGCAATTGCTCTGCTATACTTTCATAGTAAATGTTCTTATAACCAGATGTTGTGTGGAAATTACACAGCTAAAACACACATGCCCCCCTTCATGTCATATTCACACTTTATCACCATAAGGATTAAATCTTTCACCACTGCCCATCAGCATTTGCACACATCCCCTCCTTAAACTCATCATCACGTGAGGACTCACATGATTTAACTATGGCAACAATAGGCAAATTATACACAAACCGAATGACAATTCCACATCAAATAAACCAGACCGTGGCAAATGACTTGTGCAAGTCAACATCTGGGTGACAACAAACCAGCTTAAACTTAACCCTACTAAAACCAAAATGATGATTTGTGGCACATGTCCTGGACAGGGGATAAACAGATGACTTGAAGCCAAAATCTACAGATCAAGGGTTTGTACTACAACCAACAAAAAGTAAGGGGTTAGGCTCAACCGAGGCCACCTGGAGTGGTTACAACAAAACATAAACTGGTCAGGCTTCTCAATAGGATATTGGTCCTCGGTCCTTCCCTCTCTCTCCATTTGACTCTGACTTACTTGCAGGTAAAGTGTCAATCAAGTGTCAATCACAGTGTATGGACCACTTCGATTTTACAATTCTTTACAACTCTTTTAAATGTCACTTTTGCCACGTCTGCATGCCTTACAGAGACTTTCTATTCAGAACACCTGCGGTGCCGGACCACTCCGTCAAAAGTATCGTATCTTTTCCGTTTAAAGTTAAAACACTCATTAGCCATTCAACTTTACTTGCGTCTTTTTTCACATGCGTTTTAGCAATGTTCATTCCAGCGCTTGCCATTCAATGTTGCTTTTTGCAACCCTGCCTTCAACACAGACCGTTCATGTATCAGTCTCCCCAACTCACTGGCTGTGTTTATTACACTGATGCTGCTTTGTTCTTGGAGCCAAGGATGGTACCACAGTGGCTGCCGTCTCTCCCCGCCTTGTTTAATGAAGCAGGAGGGATCCAGGTATCTCCGAAACACAATGCAGGATTCTTCAGCCTGGTTTCCTGGTCTTACCCTTTCTACTTTTGAGGGGGCTTGAAAGTAATGGTTCCTTGTCGAAAAGGTCAAGGGAATGTCCCTCCTTGCGATCCCCTCCTGTTTTGCCATATTTCTTCTCTCATCCAGACATATTTGTTACCCAATCTAGAGGTTTCCAGGGGTCCAATGATATCCATCCCAATTCAGGAGAAAGGGACTATTATTATTGGTAGAGGGTTCAGAGGAGCAGGTAAGGGAATGTGCGTACATGTTTTCTGACATATTTCACATGTCTGAATGAAGTTCTTTATATCGGCCTGGATACCTGGCCAGTAGAATTTTCCACTGATGTGCGGTTGGGTCTTAGATTGTCCCAGGTGTACCCCTGTCAAATGAGAATGTGCAATCTCTAGCACAATCTTCTGATGGGTTTTGGGGATTACTAACTGAGTTTTACTTAGGCCTTCTCTAGAGGTTTCCTTTCTATACAGTAATGCCTGCTTTAGGAAGAAATAGGGACTTACTTTCTCTAATCCTTCCCCTTCAGGAATCACCTGCAGGAAAGCCTCTGTGAGAGCTGGATCTTTTTGCCGGGTGAAGGCTAGATCGGGAGATGGTTCATCGACTTATCCAAAGCCTAAGCTACTTCTTCTGTGGGAATCATTCCTCTTTTCCCTGGTGGGATTGTAGCTTCTCCACTGTTACAGATATCAAAGCCTATGGATTCTTTTGTGGCAATAGAGGGATCTCAGGCTCTATGACTAAGCTTTGGGAATTTAGAGTCATCCAATTTGTCTTAATTGAGTCGCATTCCACTCCGGACACCACATGTAAGGAAGGCATGGTATCAGATAGTAAGACAGACACAAGTGACCACAGTTTCAGGGTGTTTATTGAACTTTCAAATGGGTTGGTAAAACACCTAACTAATCCTAAATCTAAAGATGGGAGTATACTACAACCATCAAATAATAATAACGCAGTCCTAGTGGAGTCTTGTCAAAACAAAAGGGCCTATACTAATAAATCTATTGCCAATCCTTACTTCTAAATACAAATAGTGTGGGAAACAATGTTATGCAAAAGAAAAGTGTTCAAGAAATGATATGTCAGGATATTTGAGCCATTAGCTCCCCTTCCCCATGTTTTCAGCAAGGCACAAGGCGGCATACTTGAGCTTAGGCCACACTCCGGCTTCCCTGGCACGAGGATGCAGTTCAAAATCGCAGCACCACGGCCTTTTGTACCAAGGTCTCTTTGCCTTTCAAAGTCTCTTATTATTTCAGAGGGCCTGATGCAAAACAACAAACATTAAGGTTGCTTTCTTCTTAAGATTTCACATGCACAATTTCTCAGGTAATTTACTGTTCAACCTGGGTCTCCCTCCATCGGGATCAGACCCACTTCTCTCAGGATTTTCACATGCACAATTTCTCGGGTGATTCACTTTTCAGCCTGGGTTCCCCTCTGTTGGGCCCAGACCCACTTTAGCACAAAACTTTCAATTATTCTCCCTCCGTTGGGCTCGGACCAATTTATCTTGTTTTTTCAAACTTTCTTTACCCTATCAAAATCGATGACTTTTGACTGTGCGTGGGATTTTGCCTGACCTGTCGCAGGACGACTTTGATTGTACAATTCCTTACAACTCTTTTAAATTTCACTTTTGCCACTTCTCAGCTCAATAACCTACAGAGACCTTCCATTCAGCACACCTGCGGTGCCAGACCACTCTGTCAAAAGTATCGTAGTTTAGCTTAGTTTAGTTTATTTATTTGTATATAGCGCAAACCGAGCCCTTAGGCATCTGAGCGCTAATCTTACATGTTACACACGGATACAGAAGCAGTAATACAGTAATGCAATGTACAGAGATTGGGCACAAATTTAGAGATATGCAACAGTCACAATATGAAATACAGTAAAGGGTAACATAACAAAGTTGCACACATAGTCTATAGCTGTGCACAAAAAACACAAGTGTGGGCTATATTTAGATATATACATCAAGTGACAAATTCAAGCCCGGTGGCCAATCTGTTATATGACCACGTTGTGGTCTTGCTCGTGAAACCAAGATTTGACCTTGTTCCTAAATAGGAGGAATGAAGGTTCCTATCTCAAGGATACTGGTAGTGCAATCCATTTCTTAGCAGCAAGGGCAGGGAAGATAGCCCCACCTGCACGTTGTTCGTTAAAGCGTGGAATAGAGATGCAGTGTGACTGGGCTATTCTAGATGGTCAAGAAGATGATTGCCGGACAATGGTGTTGGCAGGGTAAGTAGGAGCCTGGTTAGATAAGAATTTGTCGGTGATGGAAAGTGTTTTAAGGTCAATTCTCTGCTTGATGTTAAGCCATTTTATAGAGTGGCGTGTAGCTGAGATGTGTTGTATTCTGGGTATTTTTAGGGGAGCTCTGATGGCGTTATTTTGCATAACTTGCATTTTGTTGATGTTAAATTGGGAAGTGCCTAGGTAGAGCGCATTGCAATAATCAAGCTTAGATAGAACTAGAGCTCTGGCTATTGATATGCAATTAGTTGTAGACAGGTAAGGGCGGCAGGCCGGGATGAGTTTACAAGTGTGGGCTGTGGAAGACGCCATAACGTTTGTTTGTCTCGTTAATACCTTTTCCTTTCCAAGTGCAAATACCCATTAGCTGTTCAACGTTACTTGCGTCTTTTATAACACGCGTTTTAACAATGTTCACTCGAGCACTCGCCATACAATGTTGCTGCTTGCAACCTTGGCTTCAACACAGACCGGTCTTGTATTGGTCTCCAAAACTCACCAGCTTTGATGATTTCACTGATTCTGCTTTGTTCTTGGAGACAAGGATGGTACTACGGTGGCTGCTATCTCTCCCCGCCTTGATTAATGACGCGGGAGTGCCCTGAGTATCTACATCACACAATTCAGGATTCTTCAGACTGGTTTCCTGGTCTTACAATTTCTACTTTTGAGGTGTCTTGAAAGTAATGGTTCCTTGTCAGAAAGATCAAGGGAATGTTCCTCCTTGTGATCCCTTCCAGTTTTGCTGTCTTTCTTCTCTCGTGCTGCTGCAATTTCGAAACTGCGGTTGCCTTGTCTGCTTGGCCTCACTCAGAGTGTGCTCTCGTGCTCTGCCTTTTATCCATGTGGGGAAGTTTAATGGAAGTCAGGTGTAAGTAATTGTCAGTAATTGCCTGACCTCATCTGACCAATGCATTGGGACCTGTCAGGTACACGGCGCGTGTATTAGTCTGTTTTCACCCATAGCGGGCTGTCTGTGAGAAAGTGTTTGTGTTGTGGAGGGTGGGGGGTAGAGTTCCTAAGTATCCTACCTGGTAGGATGGGGTAAAGGTGTTACAGGGAAGGGGATACCGCATCTCCCCATCCGGCATCCCACTCCCCTAAAACCCCTCAACCACTGGTCCACCCCCAGGAACCTGATCCAAAAGCGATGGCCATCTCCTGGCCACCTGGATGACAGATGCTCTGGGACTAGTGGGTGAGAAATCTTCTGATTTCTCACTCCACCCCCCCAGTACCTTATTAGCCGCCTTGTGACTGACCAACACAGGTGTAATCTGCGCTCCACAGATAATCACAAGCTTGTACAACCACGCTTTAAGCTTGTGAAGTTTGGTGGGACGACTTTTGATGTACAAGCCCCCAGAGAATGGAATGTCCTTCTCCCTATCCCTGAGGACATCCGCTTCTCTGTCGTGTTCATGAAATCCATCAAAACGCGCCTGTTGCAAGGTTGAGCAGAGCTGATTACACTACCTCCCTCTTCTCTTCTACCTCTGTGAAAATTGCTTGTGTTTGCCTTTGTTTGTTACATGTCCGCCCTTAGGCCCATGGGCATGTTGGCGTGTTGTATGAATTAAATGACAACAATAATAATAATAATAATAATCTTAAGTGCGCTTGGCTCCCATGCTGTGAAACTATAGAACTATCAGCTAATTGCAAGTCGACTGTGCTACCTGTGTTTATTTTAATGGTGTCTGCTGCCTTTTCTTGTCCGCTAACAGTGTCACAGAAGTTCTCTTGGAGTCTGGCAGTTGGTAAGTCATGGGCTCTTTAGGCCGTGTATGGCTCTATGAATGCTGGGAGAACTTGTCTGTGAAAATAGCTCTTGTTTGTGTAAAACTCGGTGAATGCCGGCAGAGCGGATGACAGAGGGTGTGCAAGAAGCACAATCGTGGTCCTGTGTCTTTGCTGAAACCAGTCTCTGCAGTGGTGTTTTGTTCTCTTTGGACACCTACTGGAGGCGGTCCATTGCATGTGGGCTTGATTTTCAAATCCCTTTGGTTTTTCCATGAATAACTTTCTTCTCAGTAGTAACAACAAGTCTCTCTGATAAGTAGATAGGATGTTATTTACTGTGGACAAGGGACTCCCGGGGCTGCAAGGGGGTTGAAACAGAGAAGGCAAGGAATGAACTGGCGATCACCCACACCTCTACTGGAGCCTAATTTATAGAGTGGGTAGTGGTCTATGGCTCCCATGGTCCCCCAGTCCCAATCTTTAGCCTAGGCACAGGACTTCATCGCACTCCACAACAACCACTCTCATATCTATCCCTGTCTGGAAGAAATCGGAACCTGCCCACAACCAAAATCAAAAAACGTGCCTTCTTAATGGACAAAGCCCTCAAACTGCAGGTAAAATCGATCGTAAGAATCAATTTCTTACAATTCTGAACCATCCGCCACATCATCCTCTTCCTCACCTTCCTACTCACAACCATCACATTTGTACTCTCCAGGCTAGATGGCTAAATTACAGTAACAGTCTTAAGCTCGGCCTCCCAAATGCCCATTATACCGACTCCGAAGAGCCAACAATGCAGCAACCAGTCTCCTCTTTAAAGCCAAAAGATACAAACACAACACTGCTGCCCTCGAAACCCTATACTGGCTCTCTGTAAAACATAGGCTACAGTTCTAACCATATGTATTACCCGCCGTCGCTTCCACAGCACGGTCCCAGAATCCCCTAAGAGTTAATTCAGCCTCTACAAGCCCAATTGAGCACTGTGCATCAGAAGCACAGCTTCAGTAGCAGTACCGAGCATTACCAGGAAATGTCTTGGTGAGCCTTCTTTCGCCTTCCTGTCTACCAAGATGTAAATGTACGCCCTGAGGTCACTGCACATAGAATAAGAGCACCTTCTCTGGATGAAGATCCCTCAAAAACCAGCATTTCACAAGTCTGCAATCAACATCCCAGAATGGCACCCTCAAAGATAATACCCGATGGAAATATAGTAGACCTTCAGAACCAACAGCCATCCTAGAGCCAAACACACTTTGGAAACAAACTGACAATGAATCACATACCAAAACACGGAGCTCTTGGGGCAACACAGATGAGCTGCCTGGACCTCGATCCAAAATGACATGCCACTATTAAAAACAGGAACAACAATCATGTCAAAGTGTGATGCAAATGAAATTGGACCCTTTCTGATCAGCCTTACAAAGACATCATTCAAACCAGTTCACAATACTTCAGTCAACAAACTCAGAAAAATCACACTTAGATGGATCAGTCTCTTCTGCTTTGGCCTTCAATGATGAAATGACTGCTGCTCTACAGGAGTACAGAGATGAGAAGTCAATAAAACTCTCCCTTAGCACTGCACTATTACTAAACCAGCAGTGATCCCAATCATAAAGGTGAAACAAGGCACCGACCGGCAGGTATTCCTCCATCACTTCTTCGGGGCAGCAAGGGCTGGCTATACACTTGTGGAGGTGTGTGAGCCAGTACAGAAGCAGACCAAATAACAATAGTACTTCAGCATCAAAATAAATTAATGTCCAACCAAGGTTCTATGAAAATAGGATCTTTAAACAAACAAACAAACAAACAAAAATGCACACAATTAGTAACAACACTAATGACCGACCCTAAAAGGGAAAGCACAGAGTGAGCAAACTTTAAAATAAAAGGGCCCTCTGGATTTGTGGAAAGGGGCGGCCAGGCAGTGATTCCAGCAGTGATTGCCAAAGCTATTTAAGATGTCTTTAAAACGTTAGAGAGTGACTTACAATCCGCTAGTTCCCTTTACGGTGGTCCAGGGGCACAGAATCACTTCAAACCCCTTTAAGTATGAAGTCATTGGGGGTCCAGCAGCATTGAGCCAGAATTCTGGTTGCTTTATCGCAAACGAGCCAGTGTTGAGACAGTTGAGTCATGCTTCTCAATGGCAAGTCAGTGCCAAGACTATTGGAGGTGAGGGCTCCCAGAGGATCGAGTCAGTCTTCAAGCCACACAGAGTGGATCGCTTACAGCGGATCAAGTCAGTGGTCCGTTTTCCGTACAGACGATACTTCTACTGGGTCATGTCAGTGTTCAAGATGGCTTCCAGAGGGTGAAATTGGTGTTGGAGTCAAGTTGAGGCGATGCTTCTGTTGAATCAAGTCAGTAGTCAAGATATCATTAGTCAGTTGCTTATAGAGAATCAAGCCATCGATCGAGTCAAGTTGGAATGTTCAGCTTCAATGGGTCGAGTCAGCATAGAGATGGCTTGCAGAGCAGGTTAGTGGTTCAAACTGCTTAGAGTGCCATAGGCAGCTATGCAAGTCCTGTAGCGACTGGAAGTGAGTTAAGTATAGTCGTAGCAGCTCGAAAACCATCTCACAGTGAAACAATAGGATTGGGGCTTTTTCTGAGCTCTGAATTGCTGGAAGAGCCAGTCCAGGGTCTCCAGGAGCAAGGTAAGCCCTTCATGCTACACTTCCACACTAGGAAGGGCACAGAAAGCCCTTGCAGGGATCCTCGAACTACAGTTTGTAGGATGCTGGTTTCAGTGTTCAGGCAACAAAAACAGACTTGCTCCACAGCAGTTACCTCAAATACTCTCTTGGGAGGGTTATGGAGAAGAGCTTGCATCTTCCTTGGAGTTCTCTGTCTTCACCTCTAGGGCAGAGGACTTTGGAGCAGACTGTACTCCCAACAGAGTACCAGGTGACTCCTTCTTTAGGAATTCTCCAGAGATAAATCAACTAAGGGGAGGGTCTCACCTAACCTTACTCAAAATGCCTTGGCGGATTGGTCCATACTACGCCTGATTTTAATGGTCCAATAGAGGCTGCGGTAACAAGTATCCACTGTCTTCTGATGTTCTACCTACCGGATTAATAAAAATCCCGCTCTCCCTCCATAAACAGTACTTTGTTAGTGTCTAAAATGCCAAGCACAATTATGGCACAATCCCGTTTTAAAGCACTCTGCTGCTCTTCAGCTAGGTTCTCACTTTAAGCAATAAAATAAACATATACCAAGAGTGTGTTGTCTTTTTTGTCTGCAGGTTGTGGTGAGGGGGACAGGACATTTGGGAGCCATAGCAGAATCCAAGAAAGAGGGAAACCTTTTTGGACCAGAGATCTCTCTGGGGCTACTCTAGCTCCACCTGCTTGCTCTGTCTGCCTACATACAAATGAATTCCGGTAATCAGCACCATGGTGGGAGGTGGCCGCTGTAATGACTGGACTATCTTTGAATGATCAGTTCCCAGCTCAACCCCCACCGAATGTTCCTGTACTCTGTAGGATGTGACAAGCCTTTTCCAGGGAGATCAAAGAGAGGGCTTCTTGAGTTGGACCCACCTGGTACTTTTGGGTACAGCCATCCCAGACAGATGTGTGCACACCAGACCCTGACATGAATGAGTCACTGTCTATCAAACTGACAATAAAATGGCATCAATTGTTTGTGGCTGTAAAACTGGATAATCCCATTAGCCGGCATGTCACAAACATCCATGACATGTGTCACGTGTGTTTACATTTCACCAGGCATCTGGAGCACAACATTATTATACTGGAAACCAGGGGTACCATCAGTTAGAACTCGTTGGACATTTGGGTTACAGCAGCTGTGGTCAGGAATGCACCTGTCACTTTTGACCCTGCCATGCTGCCACTTCTATGCAGCTGCTAGATGATGTCAGTATCAGTCATAGCTCAGGTACATGGGTGCACTGTTCTTTTTGGCATGGGGTATTATCAGTGTGGGCTTGATTAGCAGAGCTCACTCTCAGAGGCGGAAGTACCCTAAGAATTGTATTACTAAATACCAAAAGATCTCAGGCTATACTACCCTCACAGATGACATTCTGTCACACCTTCAACACAACAAGAACGAATGAATGCATCAGCCGCAGACTGGAAATCTCACTGTACACTCTGATAATAAGACACTATAACAGACGTCATCACTAATTCCATACTCCCTCTTTACCCCAACTAACCAACTCACCTCTAAATCCCCAACAATCTTACCTTACACACACATATCACCTCGCACTTAGCAACTTCATGCGGACCAATACCACATTAACCTGCAAGAGGTATGTTGTGACTTACATTTGTACTTTTATCACTGACCCGTGCCTCAACCCAGCAGCCAACCCTATCTTGCAGCCCTGTCATTAATTACATCTTGGACTCCCGTTGATATAAAACATATAGCTATCTGGCACAACCAAACCACATTGAACTGCACCAGTACTCAGGATTCTCGTACTTCCGGCCTGCACTCATCATCACCTCAGGTTTTGCACCTATCTCCGCTTTTATCCCACTACTTGCTACCGGTCCTCTTCTTTTGTTCAGCCACATGCAATTAAGTCACCAAAATGGCAGAGGTGTACTTTTGTAGACCTCTTCACATTCACTTATGGTTAAGATGCACTCAAAAAAATCTATGACATTCAGTGAAACATCTTTGTTAAAGAGACGTTATGGTTAAGTTGCACTAATAAAAACATGTGAAATTCAGTGATGTAACTTTGTTAAAGGGATGTTATGGTTACAAGTAAATGGCTCAGAAGGCCTTCCAGTCCTGTTTGTGCTTGGAATTCTGGAATTTGTCGTTTTTTCTTTTCTATTTGAAACATAGGAAAAGGACAAGTCCCAGAATTCAAAGGGGAAAAAAACAAGACTGGGCAGCCTTCTCGCACATGTCCACAGGAAACCTGAGAGATCTGCAATATATGTTTTGAATAGGAAACTCCCTCTTATCCCTTGTGTAGGCATGACTTGTGGGATGCAATGGCTAATGGAAGTTCTGTTTCACCCACCTAGAATCTCTATAAGCTTTTCAGTGTCGGAGCTCCCTTTGTCACACTTTTTGAGGTTGGTGTGTTGGCATTTTGACAGACTGTGCCTGCAGGGCAGTAGGATAATTTTGGATTTGGTGAGGCGGGTCTGGGGGCCCCAGTGCGAATAGCTGTTCATGTTGGAAGTCAAGAGAGAGATTGAACAAGCTTTGTTGAGAACCCGCCTTATTAAATCAGGGGGAAATTCAGATCAAGACTGCGGTAAATTGGCAAAGCTGCCTGTAAGTCATAGTGCTGAAATGGTGCACGAAGGACAAGATGGCACCAGGACTGAAGTTTATTGGCACAGCTGTTTCTTAGTCATGGTACTAGAATATAGATGGTGCTGGTGGTTATTATTGAGAGCTCTTGAAAGGAAAGTCTGTGTGTTGTTATATGTAATTAAATAATTTGCAAATGTGCCCATAGAATAACATTCATGTATTTTCCAAATCTTCTACTGATGAGTCCCATACATTCCCTTGGGAATAGTTGTGATTGGTGTAGCTGGGTGTTATGCCCCCACCAGCCGCCACGGTATTCGTCAGCGCAGTCTCTGCTAAAAAACTAACTGGTTGTACACATCATTTCCCAGCAACCACACACAATATTGGTGCATGTGTGGAGAAGGCACTTGGCATGGTCTCCAAGGATTATGTCTGACAGGCCCTGTCTATAGGGTGGCTGCTCCTCATTTCCCAATGGGAGTGAAGAATTTGTTGTTGAAGGAAAGACCAAAATGTTGACTTGTTCATTCACTTTATTTGGATTGCTTTGCAGTATTTCAAAGCATGTTATGTTGTGTTATGTTGTTGGGATTTATAGTGTGCACCGCTGCCCTTTTCATGGTCTCCAAGGGCTTTCATGGGTCTGAAAAAGACGAGGGGTGTACTTAGGTGTTTAGTAGGGAATGACAAGTCGTTGTGCTCAACTGTTTTTGCCCTTAGATCTAGGAGCAACTGGCATCTGTATTTGCTAGTCCTCTAGGTGGTTTGTGGTGTTTTCCGTGTGGTCTATGCTTCCAGATAGGAGACCTAAGGGGCAGGGGAATCTCTGTGTAATGAGTGGGTTTCAGCAGTTGTTTGGAGAGGTGTAGAATTGTGACTAATTTGTGGTGGACAAACGTATTCGTTTTAGGTGAATGTTGTGCGGCGAAGACGTGAGTGTGTGTTGAGAGGTGTTTGAAATTTAGGTTGTTAGTAAGTTGCATTCTTTGTAGTGATCTGCACAAACAGGACTAGCTGACTTGTTTTATTTCGCCTTGTATGTTTGTTTTTGGTTGTATTTGTGTTCCCCTTGTGAGTTCCGCATTCTCTGGCCGTGAGGTTGTTGCTCATGAGGAAAGTGTGTTAGCTTGGGAATTTTGGCTCTGTTTGGTAGTTTTCCTTTGTTTTGAGGATAGGTACCAATTGCATTGTATTGTAGTTGTCATTTGTATTGCGCCTTTTACCATTAATATATTCTCAATATGCTTGCAGTGGGAACACCCTCGGGGACCGCATGTGATCTATGTGGCTGTGAAAGCTGTGTCTCCCCTTTCTCTTTTCTTCCCTCCACACTCTCCTCACCTGAGTCCTCAGAGTCACCTGTGTACTGTAGATTTCGCCGGCTCAGGTAATCCCGTTCTTTTTTAGGTAGCACTTGCCTGTCTCGGTGAGAAGCCACAGTGACCGCTGACTGGACAGCCGTCCTGGGACCCCTTGACCGGGAACAGGCCGGACAAAAAGGGAAAAACCCACAAGTGGGAAAAAACCCTTAGGAAGTTCTGGTAAAGAGGTGTGGGACGTTCGAACCGGAAGCTGATGCGTGATCCACCGGTTAGTAACTCAGGAGGGATTTCCAATGCTCCAAAGAATGGTGGAAGGAACCAGGCCAAGGATAAGTTGGGAGCGGTGAGAGAAAGAGAAAAGACAGAAGAGAAAACTGATGGACAGAGAAAAAAGGAAAACTGGAGAGCCGCGAGAGAAAAGAGCGGCAAAGCGAAAGGATAAAAATAACACGCCCGCCGCCGGAGCGGCAAGTCTAGAAAGAGAAAAAACGAAGAAGAGCCGAAGGATCGGCAAGTACAAAATGCTGCAAAAGCAAAAAACTGCCGCTGCAATCAAACAGCAAAATAGGTAAGAAGAAAAGAACTCCTATACCAAAATGGAGGAGTGAGCAAGCAAAAGAGACCCGCTGCAAGTCGAGGCTAGCAGAGGGCAACGCTGGAGAGCGCAAAAACCAGAGCCGCTGGAGTGAGAGCCAGCAACGGTTGAAACGCAGCGACTGTCGGGCTTGGATGACAGATAAACTGCCAGCAGTGCTGTGATTGGTGGTGGTAGGTACTAGATACAAAGAAAGGACTAAATAGCTCTACCTGCCGGAGAGCCTCCAACGTGGAAGGAGCCGCCACCCGCGGTAGCGGTTGCGGATGACAGTATGACCCCCTCCCCACCTAACCGCCCCAGGCTTCCCCGGATAGCGGCGGTGAAAAGTAGCCAATAACCTTGGTGCATGAACCTGAGAAGCCGGTTCCCATGAGTCCTCCGACTCCGGGTATCCCTTCCAGGACAGAAGGTAATCAAGACGTCCACGATAATACCTGGAATCACGGATCTTAGATACCTCATATTCCTCAGGCTCCGAGGACTGTGCTAGTATAGATCTGGGGATGGTTCTCTGGTGAAGATCGGGATGGTAAGGTTTGAGAAGAGAGGAATGAAAGACCGGGTGAATGCGGTGAAGAGAGGAAGGAAGCCGAAGGCGGAAAGCTACAGGATTCACTTTAGAGAGAATAGAGAAAGGTCCCAGAAAACGAGGAGACAGTTTAGAAGGCCTTGTCCATCTAGGTAGAAACTTGGTGGATAACCACACCTGATCCCCTGGCTTCCAAACAGGACATTCTTTCCGATGTTGATCGGCACTGGATTTCGTCCGTCTTCTGCTAATCTCTAAACTCCGCATAGCAGAGGTTTGGGCCTCCTTGATATTTCCTAATACCTCTTCCACCGTAGGGGAGTTAGTATAACTGGGAACCTCCGGAAATACGGCACGAGGGTGAACCCCGTAAGTGCAGTAGAAAGGAGAGAGTTCTGTCGAGGAATGTCTAGTATTGTTGTATGAGAATTCCGCTGTGGGAAGCAGCGATACCCAGTTGTCCTGATGTTGAGAAATATAACACCTTAAGTATTGTTCCAGCGTTGCATTAAGGCGTTCCGTCTGACCATTGGTCTCTGGGTGAAAACCTGAAGACAGAGCTCTTTCAATGCCCAAACGGTGGCAGAAGGCGGTCCAGAACTTTGAGATATACTGACTTCCCCGATCCGAGATTATCTTATCGGGAAGACCATGTAGCTTGAATATATCTCGAGAAAAAACCTCCGCCATCTTAGCAGCAGTGGGCAGACCCGGAAGGGGAGAAAAATGAGCCAACTTTGAAAAAGCGTCTACTGTGACCATGATGCAGGTACAGGATTCCGAAACCGGCAAATCAACTATGAAATCGGTCGATATAAGACCCCAAGGGCGCGTTGGAAGTTCGACCTGAGTGAGCAGACCCAATGGTTTTCCTAGGCGGTACTTGGCTCTGGCACAAATTGGACAAGTGTTGACATACTCGTATGTCTCCTTTCTAGCATTTGGCCAAAGAAATGTTCTAGAGAGAAGTTCCAAAGTACTCTCAGGTCCTCTATGGCCAGCCGAGCGAGAGTCGTGACTCCACTTTAGAATTCTTGAACGAAGAGGACCCGTGGGGATGTACAATTTCTGTTTGTAGAATAACCAGTCACCTCTTTGTTGAAAAGGAGAGGTGTTACGTAGGGGTAGTTGAAGTTTTTCCTGAGTGAGGGCAGTCTTCACTTCTTTGAGGAAAGAACCAACAAAGGCCAGAATTTGGTTGCGTTTGAACATGGATTCCCTCTTTACTTCCAGGTGTTCCTTGGTAGAGTCCTTGCGGGATAAGGCATCCGCCAGACTGTTCTGGGATCCCGGGATATACGAGACTTGGAATTCAAACTGTGCGAAGTGATGTGCCCACCTGGCCTGTCTGGAATTTGAACATTCCAATTCTTGTAATACCTTGAGGTTCTTATGATCGGTCCTAATCAGAAAAGGATGTCTGGCTCCTAGCAGGAGATGGCGCCACTCTTCGCAGGCTAGTTTCATGGCCAAAAGTTCTTTCTCCAGTACCGAATAGTTGAGCTGGCTGGGTGAAAGGGTCTTTGACATGTAGGCTACGGGGTGTTCCGCTCCTTGGATAAGCTGGAGAAGCACCGCTCCTACAGCTACCGCTGACGCGTCCGTTTCCAGAACAAAAGGTTTTGATTGATCCGGATGCTGGAGAATGGGAGCAGTACAGAACAATCTTTTGAGAAAATTGAAGCTTTTCTCTGCTTCCTCAGACCAAGAAAAAGGAATAGCCTCCTTCTTGAGTAAGCGCGTAATCGGGTATACTACCTCTGAAAAGTCTGAAATGAATCTGCGGTAGTAGTTGGCTAATCCTAGGAATCTCTGGACTTCTCGGACTGAAGTAGGAGCTGGCCAATCCAGAATCGCTTCCACCTTGGTTTGGTCCATGGCCACCCCTTCCTCTGAAAGAATGAATCCGAGATAGTGAACTGAGGATACTGCAAATTTACACTTCCCGCTCTTGACTAGCAACTGGTTTTTCTGAAGGCGAGACAGTACTTGTGTGACATGTTGAACGTGTTCCTCCTGGGTAGGGGAGAAAACCAGAATGTCATCGAGGTAGATGATGACTGAGACTGACAGCAGATCAGAGAATAGCCTGTCCATGAACCTTTGGAATATAGCCGGTGCATTCACTAGGCCGAACGGCATTACTCTGTACTCAAACAAACCGAATGGAGTTCGAAAAGCCGTCTTCCATTCGTCCCCCTCGGTGATGCGAAGCAAATGATAAGCATTTCGGAGATCCAATTTTGTAAAAATTCGAGCCCCTTGTACTGCCTCAATAATGTCGGTTATGAGTGGCATGGGATACCGGTCACGGATTGTAACCTTATTGAGGCCCCGGTAATCGATACAGGGTCGAAGATCAGTCGAGTCTTTTTTCTTAATGAAGAACAGGGAGGCGCCAGCAGGCGACTTCGAAGGTCTAATAAGACCGTTCTCCAAGTTGGTATCTAGATAGACTCTTAATGCCTTCTTCTCGGCCTGAGAGAGAGAGAACATGCGCCCAAATGGTACCAGTGCATTAGGTTCGAGATCGATTGCACAGTCTTCTGGTCTATGGGGAGGTAGCTGAGCGTGAAGGTTCTCTTGGAATACCCCGACATATCTAGCACAGAAACTAGGAAGCGCGTGAATACCTATATGATCCTTGGAGAGAACTCTGATAGACTGTTGATCCGCCCTGGTATCGGGAGGAAAACAGTGTACCGAACAGTACGTAGAGCAAAAGCTTAGTCGATTTTCCGTCCAGTCGATATACGGATTATGCCTGCGCAGCCAGGGAATGCCTAAGATTATGGGGAAATGTGCGGCTCTAATGATGTCGAACTGCAGGTTTTCTGTGTGTTGGTTGATGACCATGGAGAGTTGTTCAGTGGTATGAGTGATTAATCCGGACGACAAAGGTGTACCGTCCACTCCTTCTACCTTCTGACCCACCTTCCGTACTATCCGTGTGAGCCCCATCTTGTCTGCCCACAGAGTGTCCACGAAGTTTCCGGCCGCTCCACAATCCAATAAGGCTAATGTTTCTACCAGTCTTCCATTTAAATTCAAGGTAACAGATAGTACCATCAGTCTGGAATCCTCTTGGGATTCTGACGCCTATACCGAAAGTGTGACATAGGGACGCTGAAAAAGATCTGAATACCCCCGGCTGCCCGTCCCTATTGGCGCCGAGGGTAATCGTTTCCCACCTTCTTCTCCGGTACTTCAGAGCAATCCTTCAGTACATGTTGATCGGAACCACAATAGGCGCACAACCCATTTTCTCTTCTTCGCCTTCTCTCCGCTGACGATAGAGGTGCTCTGGTAGCTCCGATCTGCATCGGTTCTTCGCTTTGAGTAGAGGTGAATCGTCCAGAAGGAGAGTGTGAAGGAGGGTTCATGAGATTTCCTGGTCCTCTTTGTTTCCTGCGTTCTGTCCTTCTCTCTTGGAGACGGTATTCAATGTGGAGCGCGGCAGCAAGTAAGTCTGGAAATGTGGGAGAGCGTGGAGATCTGGCTAACTCATCTTTGATCTCCTCTCTCAACCCTCTTCGGAATACAGCGTATTGTGCTTGTTCGGACCATCCTGCTCCTGCCGCCAGTGTCTTAAAAGAGGAAATGTATGACAGCACATCCAGTGCACCCTGTCGTGCATCCAGCAGGTCCTCACCTGCAGTAAAAGATAGTCCAGGTCGCTCGAAAGTCTGTTTCAGTAGGTTCTGGAAACCTGAGCAATCCTGTAGAATGGCATTGCTGCTCGTAACTAGCGGAGTAGCCCAGGCTAAAGCATTCCCTGTCATATTGGAGATCATAAAACCTACTCTGGCTTGATCTGTAGAGAAGGTGTGTGGTCTGAAAGTAAAATATACATTGCAGGCTTCCAGGAATTCCTTCACCCTTTTAGGTGAGCCATCAAATCTTCCGGACGAAAGAGTCATAGGAGGCAATTCCGGAGGATGTGAGGGTTCGCGGACCGCTACCATTTGCTTTAGAAGGGCATTCTCCGACTTTACCCCCTGTAATTCCAGTGACATGGCCTGAAAAGCCTTCCATAATTCTTGGACTTGTTCTTCGGCAGACATCTTGGTCCTTATGGGCGTTTCAATCTGTGATCTATGTGGCTGTGAAAGCTGTGTCTCCCCTTTCTCTTTTCTTCCCTCCACACTCTCCTCACCTGAGTCCTCAGAGTCACCTGTGTACTGTAGATTTCGCCGGCTCAGGTAATCCCGTTCTTTTTTAGGTAGCACTTGCCTGTCTCGGTGAGAAGCCACAGTGACCGCTGACTGGACAGCCGTCCTGGGACCCCTTGACCGGGAACAGGCCGGACAAAAAGGGAAAAACCCACAAGTGGGAAAAAACCCTTAGGAAGTTCTGGTAAAGAGGTGTGGGACGTTCGAACCGGAAGCTGATGCGTGATCCACCGGTTAGAAACTCAGGAGGGATTTCCAATGCTCCAAAGAATGGTGGAAGGAACCAGGCCAAGGATAAGTTGGGAGCGGTGAGAGAAAGAGAAAAGACAGAAGAGAAAACTGATGGACAGAGAAAAAAGGAAAACTGGAGAGCCGCGAGAGAAAAGAGCGGCAAAGCGAAAGGATAAAAATAACACGCCCGCCGCCGGAGCGGCGAGTCTAGAAAGAGAAAAAACGAAGAAGAGCCGAAGGATCGGCAAGTACAAAATGCTGCAAAAGCAAAAAACTGCCGCTGCAATCAAACAGCAAAATAGGTAAGAAGAAAAGAACTCCTATACCAAAATGGAGGAGTGAGCAAGCAAAAGAGACCCGCTGCAAGTCGAGGCTAGCAGAGGGCAACGCTGGAGAGCGCAAAAACCAGAGCCGCTGGAGTGAGAGCCAGCAACGGTTGAAACGCCGCGACTGTCGGGCTTGGATGACAGATAAACTGCCAGCAGTGCTGTGATTGGTGGTGGTAGGTACTAGATACAAAGAAAGGACTAAATAGCTCTACCTGCCGGAGAGCCTCCAACGTGGAAGGAGCCGCCACCCGCGGTAGCGGTTGCGGATGACACCGCAGTCCAGAACATGAGAAATTCTCGTAGAGGTTTAGAATGCGTGTGCGCATTTTGGCAAGGATAAGGCGTTAGGTGGGCCGGCAGGGCTCCTGAAGGCAACCTAAGAGGTCAGATATGTGGGAGGGTGCTCGGAGAGGTCACAAGTGTGTGCGAGTGTAAGAGACTCGTTAGGTGTACAGCTATCCCGAATTTTGTCATAGGATGTCGCTGTATCCCAATGGCGGAGGTGTTGAGGCACGTTTGATGTTAGTAGGCATAAAAATGATAAGTGTCCAGCTAGACTGGATTTTGTCACAAGTCGTAGCTGCATTCCAATGTGTGTGGATGAATAGCCGTGCCTGTGGCAGGTGTCCACCAAAGTGGTGCGTTTATATGTATCTAGAGCTTGGATGGAGCTTATCTTTGATGTTGCTGTGTCATCCGATTGTCTTTGGGGGAAAAACCAGCTACCCTCGTAGATGTTTCTAGGCATTGTGGAGAGGCTACCCTCAGGTCTTCTTGGCGCTAAGCCTGGCTGTGCTAGTACATCCATGGGCATGACAGGCAGGCTACCAAGACCTAGGATGTTGGTATTCTTTGAGCGTAATCAACGGGATACCTTTATAGACATAATACATGAATATTAGGTTCTATAAAAGCTACCAAACAGCCATCTTCTAATTGCGATATCATGATACCTGTATATTGCTTCTGTGCATTACAATGGCTAAACATAGGATCCTGAAGTGCAATGGAAGTGTTAATGGCATATGTCGTCAAGTGTGAGGGGCGGGCTAACATTATAACGTGCCACATAAGATGTCCATTCCTAGATCAATCTAAGATCAGCACATTGCCCACTCTCAGATCCTTCTAAATAATATGGTTTCTAAGTGCAGTACAAGTGTCTTCACAGTCATCCGAGTGAAATATGTGTGCTAAGACTACACTGTATCAAATCCATTTAAGTGAGACACCTTCCCTCCCCCAAAGGTCCATCCAAATGTGAACCATTTCCCATCCCCAAATCTATCTCAGTGTTATACGTTTCCTAACCTCAAATTCCATCCAAAAGAGACATTTCCTACTCCTACAGGTCCATCTAAGTGTGATACATTTTCAAAACCTCAAGTCCATCTAAGTGCACCACATCTCCTACCCCCAAAATCCAACCAAGTGCAACACATTTCCTACCCCCAAAAATTCATCTAAGTGCGATACATTTCAAAAGCCTCAAGTCCATCTAGACTGGTCAATGTTTGTATGATCGGATTGGGAATTGGGAGGTTTTAGGGAAGGGTTTTCAGGATACTGTGGGAAATATCCAGGTTTTGAGGATTTTTTAAATAAAGTTTGTCCTCGGTGTGTCAGAAGTGCAGAGGTAGAGTGGTCCAGATGGTGGGAGAGAATGGTTCTTGATTGAACCAAAGTCATGGTAGGTGTATGATAGTGTGTGAGGTCTGACCCTCCGCGATAACAGCCGGCGTCACCTTGGTGCCGAGAGGCCACCAGTTGCGATAACAGCCAGGGCTGCCTGGTGCTGAGAGGTTGAGGCTGCTGTGATAACAGCTGGCATCGCCTGGTGGTGAATGTTCATATGCTCGGATTGGGAACTAGGCATTAGGGATGGGATTCAGAATAATGTGGGAAATAGCCAGGTTTGAGGACTTTTTTGAAAGAAAGGTAATGCTCATTGTGGCGGATGTGCAGATGAAAATTTTCCAGATGGTAGGAGCTATTATAGAGAAGGTGAATCTCCAAGGGCTTGTGGCCATGGTATCGGTTGGGGAATGAGAGCCGTTTTTCCGCATATAAGGATTTCTGATTTGCCCAGGTTGAGGTTAAGGTGGTTGGTCGTCATCCACGTGTCTATAGCATAGCCATGAGGCAAGAGTTGAGGTTGGGAAGGGAGGAGGCTGGAGTCTTGGGAATTTTGAAAATGATCTGGGTGTCACCTGCGTAAGTGTAGCAGATAAGGTCGCGAGAGTGGATAAGAGCCGACAGTGGGCTTGGGTAGATGTTGAAGAGGAGGTGTGAAAGGGTTGCTACTTGTGTGACCTTTTGTGACAGGGCACAGGGTGTAGGAAAAAGGTGAAAGGAAAATTATTTGCGAGCAATTAGAAATGAATGAGGAGATCCAATTTAGGGCAGATTTGTTGATGCATAGGGTGAGGAGCCTGTTCCTGAGTATTATGTGGTCGATAGTGTCAAAGGGTGCAGATAGATCGAGGAGGATGAGTGCAGCACATCCTTCTGAATCAGTTCTTTTTAGGTCATCACAGATGGAGACCAGGGAGGATTATCCCAATGGTAATGGTGGGTTTCGGGGAATTTCTATAAGGAACAAGGATTGCCTAAAGAAATAAATGTACAGGTAAGAAGGAAAAAGTGACTTAATTGAACTCCTTTCAGCACCATTATCATTTTTGTATCGATTTACCACGAGAAAAATTCAGAGCATAACTTTAAAAAAGCATTCAAAATCGGAGGGCAGTACTAAACTTTTGATTCTTAGTCAAGAGCTCACTGAACACCTTGTGGGTAACAGGAAAAATGTCCAGTGACAGGTAAGTACACCCAGAGTTAATTTCGGTGAGTTGCAGGACAGGTAGAATGTTCCAAATGAATCAATGTGAAGAAAGTCCAGGGGTCATCTGCTTTAATGGGGGTAAGTCAGTTCTATCCTACAAGTGCTGATTCTGCAGGAGGCAACTTCAGGGAAAGCCAGAAGAGATCCAAAGGACGAGATCCACAGGTCCCTGGACCAACTTGGAGACCCTGAAGACAATTTAACACAAAGATAGGCAAAACACATCTGTGTATGATTTATCTGCAATAAACTTCTCACTCACTAACTGGCCTTCGGAGGCTAGGCTGACAGAAAGACAAAAGGATAGAGCGATTTTCTTACTAAAACTGCCTACTTCTTAGCTAATCCTAGAAAGCGGTGATGTGCCGCTGATCTAAAAGTAGACAGTATAAGAAGGTAAAGAGATTTTATATTTTATAGCATCACTTGGCCCAGTTCTTATCCAAATGGTCAAAGCATTAGGCAAAACGATTCAACCTGGTCCTTCCTAGGCCACTATCATACACATATATAAATATATATGAAGAATAAATGTTAAAAAAGAGAACACCTATGGCGTGTCATCAGTAATCTATTATGGGTACATAACAATTTAATAGCCCGTAGATTTACTGAGTTAACCTTAAAGTTACTTGAGTTAAAAAGAAAAAGAAAACAGTTTGGAAAACGTGTCACTTTAGATTGGCGACATCCATTGGGAAGAAGACAAAACACTCCTCAATCTCTGTCATTGAGTACTGTTTACAAACAGGGAGTATGGAGAGTTGAAGGTTGCACAAAATGGGGGAAGGCAAATTTTGGCCTTCTATATGCAGCAACTACCGTCTACTGGTTTCAGTGGTGTATTGTGGATATAAGCACTTTCTTCAGGACAGTCTTCACAAGTATCTGGTACTATGGGCCTTTATATAGCCAGAGAAAGTGCTGTGTGGGTATACATGACCACACTTCTATTGCCATAGACTAGAGAAGCTCAAGAAAGAGACCTGCAAGCAAAAAAAGCCTAATCCAGAGTCAATCATCTGTTGAATTGGCTAAAGGATATGCACTTAATTTAGGCATTTCCTAAATGTACAACGTCTTTGTTACAAACACACAGTTGTCAGTTGCAACCATTCTCCGGGGTTGTAGATCCATTTAAAAACAGTTTGCACTAACGTGTATGATTTTGTAAAAGTATGTATTCACACTGACCTTTTGTTGTCTCTTATGAAGTTCAGATCGAGAAATGTGTTTATACAGTAGCGCATTCTGACCCTCCCGTATATTGTGCAGTGGGGTCAATTTCACCACCTAGTTAAGCACTGAGCAGGGAGTCAAAAAAACAGGGAGTAATGTCAAAAAAGCGTGTTTTGTTTAAAATACGCGCATGCGCGGTTTTATATCTCATTCTCCCCATTACGCGTGTGAAGGGCGAGCGACATTAACTTTCGCTGTTTGGCTGTTGACGTCGGAGTAGCTGACAGCTGACTGCAGCGTTCACCGAAGCGCCAAGCCCCGCCTATCCAGGAAGTGCAGAGATAAAAGCCGACTCCAGGAGCCCTTGCGGCGTTAAGCCCTCGCGTGTGAAGGGCGAGCGACATTAACTTTCGCTGTTTGGCTGTTGACGTCAGAGTAGCTGACAGCTGACTGCAGCGGTCACCGAAGCGCCAAGCCCCGCCTATCCAGGAAGTGCAGAGATAAAAGCCGACTCCAGGAGCCCTTGCGGCGTTAAGCCCTCGCATGTGAAGGGCGAGCGACATTAACTTTCGCTGTTTGGCTGTTGACGTCGGAGTAGCTGACAGCTGACTGCAGCGTTCACCGAAGTGCCAAGCCCCGCCTATCCAGGAAGTGCAGAGATAAAAGCCGACTCCAGGAGCCCTCGCGGCGTTAAGCCCTCGCGTGTGAAGGGTGAGCGACATTAACTTTCGCTGTTTGGCTGTTTGCTGTTTTGTTGCTGGTTTGCTTGACCAGGCTGCCGCTTGTGGCTATTAGCGGCTTTTGCGAGTGGAGTGACTGTGATCAGCAGCAGAGCAAGATTTGTCTTCGGTGCAGGCTCTCGTGATTCGATTGACGGAGGGCCCCCTGACCAGAAGGAAGACGCTTTACCATCGAAGAAGCGGAGTGGCGGCAGAGTGACAGTCTTGGGCGGTGACTGCAGGCTGCTCCTTTCTTTCCAGTCTGTCTACAGTGGCTACAGTGTGAACCGGACCAGTCCAGTCAAAAACCTCTTGACTCCGCGGAGCGGCCGCGGAGAAGCGGCAGAGTAGCAGTCTTTGGGCAGTCATGGACGCCGTGGACGCCACTCTGTCCCCCATACTTCACCCGCCGGTGTGCAGTAAAGACTTGCACCAACGGAGCTCCCGTTCCCGTACTCGAGCTGAAGAGGGCAAACTTCTGCCTCTGAGTACTGGGAAAGTGATAACTCATACAAAACATACAAGCTCGACTAACACCAAGGAAATACTGGCAAAGAAATGCACCACTGAGGAAACACTTTGCCTTGTCCACGATGACCAAATTGTAGGCACTGGGAGCCCTGGAGGCTCGTGTCCGAAAACTACTTGGGTCAAGGAACAGGTGCCGACGTCAGAAAATACGCCTCCACCCGCTCAGGGCACCCAGACAAACACTATTAGCGCTAGAGGCGAGGACTCAAGGGGCGAGATAATTATGGTCACGCTGGCCGCTCATCGTAAGACGGAGCACAGAAATTACAACTTGCCTGTGCTGGAGGATATCTATGACCCTTCCGACGTGCAGGCCTCTGGTCGGCTGAGTGAAGCTGTAGTGGCGTCAAAGGGTGCTGAGTGCTCTTCCCGCACGAGAGACATCGACTCGCCGGTGGGAAATGGCGCGGGTGTCGCCTCTCACACGCAGAGCGGCCCCCGGTCCACCGTGGACCCTTTGCCGCCCGTCGGAGGACGGTCGGTATCGGTTCCGGGGGAGACGGGAGGGGCGGACTTGCGGGAGCGAGCGAGAAAAGGCGAGAGCCAAGCGACTGCTTGGGACCGAGAGGTAGCCGTGCCCCCTCTGGTGGAGACCCATGGGCCGAAGATGTTGGAGAGTGCTGCCGATTTCCCTGGGGTGGACGCCCAGGAGGGCCTCCCATGGGGCGAGCCGCGTGGGGATTGCGAGGCTCGTAAATTGCCGAGGGACTTGGATGACGCCTCTGATTTTGGGGACAAAATGATAAACATACCGGTGGAGGCGGATGTGGAAATCCGCCTCCTGCCTCTCGAGACACCAGGCGAAACATCTGGCTCTAATGAAGAATGCCAAAATAAAGCCAGGGACGACTCGAGCCAACAGCCGTTTTCAAAACCATCGATAGCCCAAATAGAAGACGGTCCACTCCCGAAAAAATTGAAAACAGCCCAAAACAATAAGGAAAAAAACTTACCAGCGGTCACCCCCCCAAGTAAAACTGTAAAACCAGCCCGGTTACGAAGGTTCAAAGGAGCTGACGCGAACAACACTGACAAACAGAGAGCAAAACGGACCATAAAGCGATCTCTGAAAACTACAGACAAAAAGTGCACACCAGAAAATAACATCTTCTCATCACAAAATTTAGTGGAATTCTTTGGGAAACACTGCAAGAGAAAATTTGAGAACATTTGTGAAATAAGTGACAGCGACATGCTGGAAATTGTCTATAGTTCAGATGATCTGCCGCTTGAGCCACCTAGCACAATTCCAGTTGTACGGGGGTCTAGCCTAGAGGCTAAAAGTAATCTAACCTCCGATCAAATGGACAAAATCGAAGAACAAGAATTCTTAAACAAATCTAGGACGGAATACCGACTGGACGAAACTCCTTTAGTAAACCCAGAAAACGAGGTTTTGATGGACAGTATCGAAGCACACATACTTATAACAAACGAAACGCAAAACGAAAAAGACAAAGAGGAGATAAACAACGAGAGCCTTGTGACAAATGACGACATTATTGTGGCAAGTTTGATACCTGAAGTGGATATCTCAATGGCTGAAGATAGATATACACCTAAAACTATAATGCCTGCAAAAGAAAGGGTTGGAAGCCCCTGCCAAAATTCTATGCCAGAGGAAACATCCGAAAACAAACCGGACATGGTAACGCTGATGTGTGCAGTTGCAGTGGCCATGGCGCCCTTCACAAAATTGTACGAGGCCATAAATGATTCCTTAAAGGACCATAGCTCCTTACTGACAACTATGCATGCAAAGTTTATGTTTTTGGAGGGCTATGTCACTGCAGCAGAAAAAGAAAAAACAAAGGCCTGCACCGTCCAGCACCGACCAACATCGCCAGAGGAAAACGTAAAACCTTGTGCAAATGGAACCACCGAAAGAGGGTCACAAACTCTGCATATTGCGTCTAGCAAGACTCTCTTATCATTGAACGAAATTAAGATCACTGAAAGGCCGAAAACAACGATAAACACGAATGTTCGACTTCCGATAAATAAGGCCAATCCCTTCTACTTGTCGCAGAGCGACATTGAAAAAAAAAGCACTACTGGAACTCGCCAGGGACAAAAGGATCTCCAAGCCAGTTTAAACGAGAAAAAAGATCATACAACGGGCCCTGATCAAGAGATTCATCCATCAAAGACTTGTAATTCTATGATAAACAAAGACTTTCCTATCTTCAAGGACTGCAGAACGACAAACGTTCAAGAAAAAAACAGCGAGAGGCAACTGGTTTTCTGCCTACCGGTGGAGGAAAAAAGCTTTAATGATAGAACGAAGCCTCAGAAAGGTGGAACAAGTTTAGAACCAAACTTAAACTGTTCAACTCCAACAAACCAGGAGGCCCAGACCCCAGTGTGCATTGATCTAATAGAGACGTCAGGGGCCTCAAACACCTGTAAATCTACAGAAGATCTTTTGATGGAAGAGGTCCTCGAAAACTTAAACCATCCTTGCGAAAAACCTGCCTCTGATCTCGTGGAGTGGCAAACGAAAAGAGAAACACCACGTGAACATCAATCAAAAGTGATTTTGGACCAAGGTCAATTAGTCATAAGAGACTACTTTCCATTTGTTTCATTAGAAGATCGTTGCAAGAAGCTGGCCCGAAAGGCAAACTGGGGCCTAGATAAATCGCCTGATAAGGACGAAAAAAACATAAAACAAAGATTGCAACAGTCAAGCCACAGAAAAGCGTCAAAACTAGATAGTGGCACTGGGGCAAATCCCGTACACAAGGAAATGGAAAAAAGTAAGCAAACAAGTGACGGATATAGAAAGAAGGATAGACGGGAAGACAGTCAAGAAAACGTAAGATCAAATAGAAAGGAAAGAGATCATGAGGATAGTGGGGTCACTTCCAAAACAAAACCTGACCCGAGGAGGGGTGTTCCCGCCTTTAAATCGGAACAAATTGGAAACTGTCGAGAGTATGTAATCCTCAACAGAAGAACGGTAATGGAACTGCTTCATAGCATCCCTAAATTGAGATTGGTGGAATCAAGAGACTTGTTACTAGTGGAACCAATACACGAAGGTCGTCAAGCAACTGCATACTTATTCATCTCATCAACATCAGTGAAACAGAAATTACGTGATTCCTTAAAACAGTTAATGAAATTAGGATATGACCTAAGTGAAACCGAAGCAGCCAGAGATACACAAAAACCTGAACGCTGGAAAGCCAGCTCTTCCTACCGCAATTTAAGGAAAAGAACAGACTCCTCTAAAGACTCTAGATTCTGTGAAAAGAAGATTCAAAAACAAGTATTGGGGCAGAAAAACAACATAAAACCCCTATCACTAGACACAGAGAAGACATTTAGTGTGGAAAAGAGAAGTCCTCGACCAGAAGTTGCAAGAAAACTGGAAACATCTCGAATATCTAAAACCAACGACAAAGGAAGATTGAACGAGTCAATAACAAAATATGAAAGAAATCCAAGAGGTCCACCAATACAAATTAAAAGAACATCTACGCAGAATGTGAAAACATCGCAAAAAGATGGAAAAGACAAAGAAAAATCAAATCCTTTGCAAAATCTCTGGGCCTGGCTTCCCAAAGCCTTGGCCACACAAAAGAAATAGCAACTCGTTTCCACAAAGCTCTACGACGACTCTACACGAGGAACAAACATCAAACGAGCCAAACTAGGCTCGTGGAACACCCGTGGATTTAAGCACCTTACAGTACAGAGTAATGTTGACTTGTCTTCTTTTGATATCCTGTGTTTACAGGAGACTTGGTTAACTACAAAGCCCACCCTAGACGGATATGATATAGCCTTTGAAACAGCAAAAAAGGGATCAAAGGGGAGACCCTCCTCGGGGTTGTTAATCGCAATCAGAAATGGAAAAGGAATGGAATTGTTAAACATCCTGACGTCATCACTACTTATGATCTCAGTACAGATAAAATGGAACTACTGGAACACCATAACGACCAAATCAGTGATAACATCCCTGATTATCATAAATCTGTACTGGAATCCGGATGCCATTTCGGATAAAGACTTTCTGGACTCAGTAGAAAAAGAAATTGACAAGGCTTACATTGAATACTCTGAGGTCCATCTGCTTATCTGCGGAGATTTAAACGCCGTATGTGCTAAGAAATTTTCAGGCAAGGCGAGAACAAAGGCCGAACTGAGAGGTGAAAAATGGTCAGCTTTGATGAAATTAAAAAACCTTGAAAATGTGGCCACGTCATTTCAAACGACAAATCTGCCTCCAACATGGGAAGGTAGAAACGTTATGGCCACAATTGATTACATCTACGTTTCATCCACACTCCTGCCGATCATTGCATCCCTTGACATTCAAAAAACTAAGGCGAGTGATCACAATCTGCTATGCCTATTTTGGCCAGTCACTGCAACTGAAAAAACAATGTGCGCTCCAAAGCTTAAAACGAACCCTAAAGGAAATCGGCTCGCTTTGAGTCAAAAAAATGTCATCTCCCTAACAACCAACTACATAAAGCGAGATCTGTTGGAAGGCGCCTTTGCACAACCGGACTATAGTGACCTGCTAAATGTTTTCATGAAACCAAAAATTAAAATCAGTACACCTACAAACAAGTCAATACACACGTATGACCAAATTTTGGTCATCAGAAGATGAAAACTTAGAAAGCTAAAGAGAAGATACATGAAATCCGGTTCAAACATCGATAAACAAGACTGGACCTGTGAATTAAGGGCCTACAAGTCCTGGCTGATAGAGCGCCGACACATCATGTATCAAAAGGACTCAGAAGACATGGTACGGTGCGTGTCCTTCAAAAATCCTCGAGATTTCTGGGCTCTGATAAATGCGACTGATCAAATCAACTCAGATGCCCTGATCAATGGCATTTCGGAAACAAAGTGGAAAATCCATTTTGAAAATCTCTTCTTCGACGTCGCTGCAACTAACATCACTATCCAGGAACAAAACCAATCTCTGTGGGTGGAGCTCCATGATGTAGAAGATATCTTATACATCTTGAAAAAGTTGAAAAACTCAAGAGCCCCTGGGCCCGACGGCCTGACCAACGTGCACTTAAAAGAACATCCGGAGGTCTGGTCAAAGTTTATAAGTGCAGTTATTCGAAGAGTGACCACAGCGAAAGCTCTACCAAAATCCTGGACAAATGCGGTGATTGTCCCTATTTTCAAGAAGGGGGCGAGAGATGTCCCCAGAAATTTTCGACCAATCGCTTTGCTAAATGTGATAGGCAAGGTTTATGGATCTCTACTCCTTAAACACTTCCAAAAATGGGCAGAGAACGCGCCATGCAACGACCCGTTTCAATCTGGGTTCAAAAAGAACGTGGGAACAACCATCAACATTCTCACGGTTAACATCTTAAAAAGCAAGTCTCTTGCTGGCGGCCCACGAACTTACATGGCTTTCGTCGACCTTAGCCAAGCGTTCGACCAGGTAAATAGATCGACGATTTGGGAAAAGTTAAGGGTCTGGAAGTGTCCAGCAAGCATATTACAACCACTCATAGCCCTCCATACGGCCACCAGAATCCAAGTGAGGCTTGACCACCAAGGAACACTCTCTGATGAGATCCCTACAAACCGAGGAGTCAAGCAAGGATGCCCGTTGGCCCCGGCGCTCTTTTTGACCTTTATAGGGGACTATAAAGAAACGGAGCACATGGTTCGTTCCTTCCCTCCACAAATTGGAAACACGAAAATCTCAAGAATTTTATATGCGGACGACATTATTATAGTAGATCAGACAGGAATAGGGTTGCAAAGACAACTGACAAACCTTGCTATATATATCGCCGCAAATGGCTTGGAGATAAATAAGCCAAAGACTAAGATTCTGTTCTTTGGCAAAGGAAAAACAAAAAGTGATCTTTTTACATGGACTTTGGAAGGAGAACCCATCGAAAAGGTGACAGAATTTAAATATCTGGGTATCATGGTGGATAATACGCCAAAGGAAAACGCCATGCAAAAACAACTCTTAAGAAAAACAAAGAGTCTAATATCTCAAGCAAAAGCAATAGAAGAAATTTGGTCGTTTTTCTCTTATACCAGTTATAGAATTTTACAAAACCAAGGTCACACCCACACTTGTGTATGGAGTTGAAGCCATGCCTGGCCTTCCAAAAAAAATCTGGCCCATGTTAGAAAGCCAATATTGGAGAGAAGTTTTAAATCTACCGAGTTCCACACCTCTGGTATTAATAAGACGCGAAATGAGCCAGCTCTTGTTGACCGCAGTAGTAGAAAGGAACACCATGATGCTTTTCAGAAAATTACTGCTTGAAAAACGCTCGAAACTACTAGAAGCGATAGATGTAGAAGCTGAAAGTGGTTGCTCCGCTGTCCTGACCCAGTGGTATAAGGATCAAGAAGCGAAACTGGATGAAATCAATTGCTCAAAAAAAGACCTGGTGGAAAACCCAACGAAAATTCAAAAGAAATTAAACGAGCTTGATTGGGTCAACACCTTGGAACAAGCAGGTTCTTACAAACTGGTGGCCGATTTACCATTCGTGACTTTTAAATTACATGAACTCCAACCCTTTGTGAAAAGATATCCTAATCGTAAATTGAGGAACACTTTCTTAAGAGCTCGTCTCAACTTACTCCACACTAACGAAATTCTCAAGATAAGAGGTCTAGCAACAACAAACAAATGCAGATTCTGCTTAGACCCAGTGGTGGTAGAAACCACTAGACACCTACTCCTAACTTGTCCAGGCGTAGAGTCTATAAGAAATTCTTACCTGAAGACGACGTTAGCAGCGGCACATATCTTTGACGAAGAGATTTGGTGGGCAAGGTTAATCGGAGGTGGGCGTACTACATGGGTTACTGCAACCGCCAAAATCTTGGACACAATACTCGCGACTGCAAACAAAGAAGATGTGTAGAGTAAACTGTAAACTGTAAAACAATCCAGGAACTAAGAGTTTGAACACAAAACCTCAAAACCTTTTAAAAACCTTTTAGGTTAAAGAAAGTATAAAAAAAAAAAAAAAAAATTACAAGGTATGTGGGGGAGCGAGTGTCCATCCAGATCGAAGAATGCCGCAAAAGGTCTGTCTAAAAGGACTAGGCGGCCGTTCAAGCGACCATCTGTTAGGAGTGATCAACTTTGCTTTGTCTGGACTTACTTGTCAAGATGTGAGGAACAACCCGTTCGGTCCACGTAGCTCCGTTGCTACGTTAGCGAAAGCCAGCAAGCTACTGTGGCCTTCGTAGCAGAAATCCCAACAGAGACTACTGAAAATTCAGTAGAGCCTCTCCTCAAAAGAATCACAACGTCAGATGGAGGAACCCCTGAGGGCGGTTATCACAAATAATCACCCACCCAAGAAACATTGAGTGTCCCAAGCTGAAGATTTGGCAGGGTGGTGAAGTCTCAGCACCCCTCTGGACAACATCTGCAACCCTCGGCCAAGAGGAAGATCATGGCAGCAAACGGAGCGAGTGGGCACTTTACAGCACAGAAAATTGTTCAAGTGTCAAAGGCCCGACCCAGCATATGTGGGTAGGCAGGAGTCTGCAGGATGCCCGGACTGGACCTCCAGAGGCAAAAAAAAAATAAAAAACGGAATGGTTATTTTTGGTTGTACTTTTTTTCTCCAAGTGCGTCGCGCATTCTCTGGCAGTGAGGTTGTTGCTCAAAAGGAAAATGTGTCATTTTAGGAAATTGGCTCTGTTTGGTAGTGTTGCTTTGTTTTTGTATAGCTACGCATACCTAAAGACCATAACCACAGGGAGTAAGGAAAGTCCCCTTAACAGTTGCACCAGCTACAGGGTAACAATTAACATCATAGTCAATGATAGATGCCTTGCCAGTGGCATATATTCTGAGAAAGAAATGGCTCTTTATTCACACAACTAATACTAGTGCAGCTATTGGGCACAAACAAAATGAGATCAAAAGAAACCTAGCAGTGTAAGGGTAGCAGCAAGAGGTCATGGTCCTAGTTTTGTGTACGGTTGACACCCCTTGGTTTTGCAGTCTGGTCTTTTGCATTGGATGACAAGATGGTATCTGGATTCAAGTTGAAGGATGTGTCAAGCCCCAGTAGGTAACCCAGGGCTGCACACCATGAGTAATTGCGGAAAGCAGGGTTTTTTACTGTTTGTTTACAGTGTTTTTTTTTAAATAGTTCAGTCCACATGATATGCTGTACCAGAGGTAGTAAATAACCCTCTTATAAGACGAGCTGTGATCTCTGGAGCAGTCTGTTGCAAAATTGCCCGAAGCTGATCCTGGCACTGCAGGTTCCTCCTTGATAAGGAATTCTTGAAATAACAGCCTGATGTTGTAACACTGGTCTGCAGAGCATGCATATTAACACAGAGCAAGAGCAGGCTTCTTGGAGCTGAAGCACACCAGTTCTCCTTATATGAATAACAGACAAGTATGAACAACACACAGGGCCTCGTTTTAGAGTTTGTGATAATACACCGCAGGGACCTGTTACATTTACACTTTGCATACACAGGTTAAAAACAAACAAAGTTGATGGTACGAGCAGCACTTCTCCAAAAAAAACCACATTGGCAGGCTAAAATAATGCCCTTGCTTTCCTGGTAGGAATGCCTGTTTAATGCATTCAGGCAAGGAGAACAGGAAAATGTATGAGTCTGTTATTTAACATTGAATTAGCGAATGCCACCATATAATTGGGGAGTTCCCCGCCCCCATTTATTTTATATTTCAATTTTATTTTTCAAAGCGCGGACCTAGCTCGAGAGCAGCGGAGCGCTGTACAGAGTGTGGGTAGTCGTCCCTTGAGCTGGCATCTTTTAACCTAGCACTTCATCTGTTGCTCACCCACAAGCACAGGCACCCTAGCACCTACCCCCACTAACCCCTCCCTTCTGCACTTGCACGTTCTGAATACTCACAATGCATTGTAGGTTTGTCCTTTTTTCCCTTCCACTGTATTTATTATTTTTAGACATTTTAATGTGTCTCATTCCCATGTCCCCTCCCTGTTGCCCTGTGGGTGCTTTGAAACTGCATTTACTTGCTGTATAAGCACCTAACAAGCAAACAATAAATGCATAAGTATATAACACAATACTGTGAGGTCTGTGCAACAGTATGTGCATCCATTGGAATGAGTACTTGGTCAGGTGTTGTTGAAAAGGCCTTGTTTTGAGAGATTTGTGAAATTGGAGAATTGTGGGGGCATTCCGAGCCAACACCAGGATCGAGTTCCAGAGGTTGGGTGCATGATAGGAGAAGGATTGCTTGTGAGTCCTCTCTTTGTGGACGAGTTGTGATTCAAGCAGGTTGGTCGATTTGCTGCGCGAGGAGTGTCTGCCACCAGATATGTGGCGCTTAGTCGCTAGATACACCAGTGTGCTACTCGTGACTGCTTTGTAGATGATAGATGCAATCTTGAACAGTATCCTGGCTTGGAGTGGTAGCCATTGTAGTTTTCATAGGATGCGGGTAATTTGGTAAAACTTTCCGTGCTCCCGTAATAAAATGTGCTGCACCGTGGTGGACTTCTTTTAGGGGAGCCAAGTGAGCAGCTGGCAGCCCTGTCAGGAGAGCATTTACCCCATCGATGTGCGAGACCACATGGGCCTGCACTTTGGTCTGGAAGTCCTGCAGTGGGATGAAGGGTTTGATTTTTCGAAGGGTAAAGATTCTGAGCCAGGCTGTTTGGGCCTTGTTGGCTATGTGTTTCTGTAATGACAGATTGGTGTCAATGATGAAACCAAAGCATTTTGCTGAGTCTGAGATTTGTGGATCAAATCCTTATAGGTGCATATTATTGAGCCAATGTTGGACAAGTTGTTTTTTTCTTTGCAGTCGGAATGATGAGGATGAATTCAGTCTTGGATGGGTTTAGTTTGAAGTAGGCAGTTGACATCCAGGACTGAATGTTGGCTAGGTAATCACAGAGATAAATGATGTCCTGAGTGCTATTTACTCTCATGTACAACTGAGTATCGTCTAAGTATTTGTGGATGCTATGTTGAGATTTTTGAGGAGAGTGCCCAGAGGCTCCCTGTAAAGGTTAAAAAGGATTGGCGAGAGGATGGACCCTTGGTGGATTCTGCAGGAGACCTGGAGTCGATACGAATGCAACAGGTTCATCTGAACAGCCTGGTGCCTGCCTAAGAAGTAGGAGGTAAACCAATTCAGGACAGTGCCAGAGAATCCCATCTTGTCAGCAAGGAGGGAGCGAAGGATGCGGTAGTCAACGGTGTTGAATGCAGCTGAGAGGTCCAAGGAAGATGAGGAGGCATGAGTCGCCCTTATCCATGATTTGCGGAGCATCATCCACCACCTGGATGGTACACTTTGGGCAGAACAGGGTTGGCTTTTTCAGAAGAGGTCACATGAGACCAGTCTTCAGGGTGCCCTTGAATGATCCTTCTGTGAGGGAGGCATTGATGATGCTGAGGAACACATGGAGTGCTTGGCCCGTCAATTGTCAATTGTTTAATGATGGAGGCCGTAATTATATCATCAGAGTAAGAAGTACGTTTGAGTGAGGCAATCATTTTTAGGAGACCGTGATCCGGGGGAGAGGAGAGAATTTGGTACAGAGGGGCAGTGTGCGTGCCAGCGTGCCGGGGTGCAGAGGATGCTAATGCAGTCAGAGGTGGATTTGATGGTCTCTCGGATTTTCTATATTTTTTCAATTAAAATGTGTTGATTCTGTCGCATTTCTCCTCAGTTGCTGCTACCTAGGAGTCGGGTGAGAGTTTGGTACAATCCTTTGCTACTTCAAAGAGGGCTTTGTTCCTGTTAGAGGCTTAGAGGCTGCCACAATGGTGGTGGAGTAGTAAGCAGCTTTGGCCCCGGTAATCAGAATCCTATGCTTTGCACATACATTTGAGCTTGGTGAGGTCTACTGAGTCTTGGTTTTTGCACCGGGGGTGTACCATGCGGCGGGTGATTTCAGTATTACAAACATTTTAATGTTAGGCTGAGTTTTGTGAAAAATTAAAGGAACACCAAGCCCAGCGTGCATTCTGCAGTTAGTGATTCAAGCATAGCACCTTTTATCACAGACATATTTGTCAAGTATAATAAATATGTGGTCATTCTTATGTTCCCAAAATGCTCTTTGATTCTATGGAATGCAGGCTGGGGGCCTCACTGGTATTATTTGTCTCCTTTCCCTTTCTGAGATGGGTAGAGTACAATATGGGTGTACAAGAGAGTCCATCTTGGAATGAAAACCCTCTATCAGAATATAATTGATATGGTTTACACAATAAGACAAGTGCAACGTGCCTTCTTAAAATACAATGCAAGGGCAATGAAATAATGTTCCCTTTTTTTAATAGCTGCTTTTTTAAACAAAACAACCACAGACTCACCTCCCCAGATCTGTTCGTTGTTTTTTCATCTGTTCACACCTCACAAAACGATGCTCACACAAACAGAAAGAGACATCAGGCCTGATTTACAAACGGTTTTACAATGAGATTTTCCCATTCAAAAACGTTTTCATAAATCAGGCCCATAGACTGAGACAGAGAGGGGCAGCGGGAGGGACAGAGAGCAAACAGTGTTTGTGTGTGTGTGAGAGAGCAAGAGAGAGCGAGAGAGAAAGAGAGTGAGAGAGAGAGCACTAGATCGACATATGTGATGCTGGGCACAGTTAGTTATTATTATTGGCGTCTGTTATGAAAACGTGAGTGCCGGCTTTAGACCAATATTTTCAAAAGCATCTACGGTTGGCTGGTGTACAGTTAGAAATGGTGTGGCTTCACCCTTTTATTAAAGAAAGCACGTTCATCTCCAATAGATCCATCCAGCTATCCCCACCATTCTCACCTGCCTGTTGACAGCAAAGCATGCAGGCCAACCGGCCACATTCCATTAGGGAGGTGTTAGTCCAGGCATTGTTTTAACTGTGCATTCTGGGACTTGTAGTCTTGGATGTACCCCTTGTAATCCCAGGACTACAAGTGCCAGATTGCAAAGGAAAAAAACAGGTTTTTAAAAAACCACACTGTCAGTGATGGATGCCTGCCTGCCTGCCTGCCTGGATGGACAGACGGACATATGGATGGAGGAGGGATCGCTGGATGGCTAGGTGGAGGATGAATGTATGGATGGAGGATGGATGGATGGGGATATGGAACCATAGATGGAGGTTGGATGGAGGATGGATGAATGAATGGATGGATGCGCAAGCCCATGGCCAGAGAGATATTCGATGTAGACAAGCTGCATTAAATAGCTGTTTGCACAGTCGCAATATTCACAAGCACCATTTTAGTTGGTCCAATTGTAATGAACAAAAACATTTTGGTTGTGTGAAAAAAAACATTTTTTTTATTTAGTTTGTTTGTTTGTTTATTTACTTATAATGCGCTCCAGACCCAGAGGTTACCGGGCGCAGCAGAAAAGTATATGCGAAGCTTACATAGTTACATGAATAGTATTTCCAATGTATAAAAATGTTCAGTAATGAATAGAATAACATTTACAAAGGTTACATGTATGTACATTTACATAGTTACATGAATAATATTTCTGATGTATACAATTTACAGTAATGAATAGAATAACATTTACAAGGTTACATATATGTACATTTACAGGTTGACAGTATGTTAGCTGTGGTTGCAAGAGAGATCAGAAGTGTGCACAAGTATACATGCAGTGTAAAGCGGTTATAGGTCTAGAGGGGCCGCTGATGGTCTCTGTGTACAATAGAGAGAGGTTGAGCGTACAAGGGAGTGGTCAGTGTTTAGGCAATGTTAACGTTAATGTGTTTGATAAAAGTGCTTTTGTTCTCATGCAATAAACCTTTTGCACACAGACAATTCATACATATTATCAAATCCATATAACAATCAAAAAACATAAAACCGACACAATTAATCAATGAATGTACAGCTTAAAAAACATCCATATACTTATCAAGTTAATAACATTATAAATTCATTAATTTTACAAATGTCATCGTAGGAATAAAAGGGGAAAATCCATCATAATACAAATAGATAAAATAGTCACTATTAATTGACTAACACACAATTACATCTCATATGACATTTATTCCATCTTAGAGCAGGATATACAAATTCAATTAAAATACTTTACAATATGTAATAAGGGCAGATCTTTACCTCACCAGTGCCTTAAGTACAGCAAGTACAACTTTCCAGATGTGATAGAGGCTGTTGTGATAACCAGGGACTCAGCACACTAGATATCAGCCCAAAGGTGATCGGTGAAGATACTATTAGCATTGCTAACATACCTCCCATATCACCTGATGCATTGGTCAGCCAACAAATGGCTGCTGGTCAACACATGCCTGGCTCTTTCGATCTCTTCATTACAAATACGGCAGATCCTAGCCCCGGGACCAGGGGTGTTGCTAGGTCTGGAAAAGATCAGGGACTAAGCTAATGTCAGGACTGGCGGGGCTCGGGGCTAGCTATAGCCTTTTGGCTGCAGTCCCTGAGATTCTATCCGGGACTACAACCAAAAGACCCGGGCTATAGCCCCCTCAGCCCCCCCCTAGCAACGCCTCTGCACGGGAGGAAAGCCTTGCCACGCACCTCTGTATTCCTGGACAGGAAGTATAATAAGGCGCAAATACAAGATAATTTGCCTGAGTCCCGGATCACAAAGTTTAGTTAAGTAATTACGCAGCATATCAGGAGAAAAACTCTGCGTAGCAAACTGTACATATCTCTTCTTTTTGTTTAATGTTGTGATGTTTGTGGCGCAATCCCAATTATTAGTCTTGGTCTTCAGACTATCTTCCTCCAGAGGTATACAAATGCCTATGTCCTACTATACAAATAAAATAAAAATACAAATACAAGTGCACATGTGCCATTGGTGCGCATAGTCCGCAGCAAGCCCCAAGAGTGGTCTTGTTCCCTTTTCCCAGGAAATGGATGCAAATAGCTTACATCGCGCCACTTTCCATCGTGACAAGAGGGAGGTTAGACCGAGCTCACGTCATAGCGTCTTCACTGGAACTGCACAAGGTAATCCCAGCAGAGAGCACAACAATGTACCCTCCACCAGTTCAAGGCACTGCGCATGTCCATCTGGACAGGGGCTCCATTCCATAGAGAATCCCAGGAATCACACACTTATACAGCCCCAAGAGGCCTTCCATTGAACACCCTCCCTTCCTTACCATAACATTCTTAATAACCTGCCATTTCTTGATGGTTTTGGGCGGAAGAACTTTGAGCAGTATAGGCCGCCGGAGGTTGATTCTCAACAGGGCTTCCCAAGTGCATATAGGTGTTAACAACATATAAGGCCTCAGCACCCAGTTGCCAAGTGAAAAGCTTTTTTCGATGCATACGTTTTCCCACTACCATAGTTTTAGTCTTTATCAGGTTTATCTTAAGCTTGTTGGCAATCGCAAAAGTATATACCGCATGCTTAGAGCGCAGAAGACCTAATGGCACCCGATCAAAAAGAACCGTATCATCGGCATACGAAAGCCAAGGTATGCTCTCCAAGCCTGATTTGGGGGGAAAATACAGGGGTGGACTGGCCCATAGGGAACTCTGGAGATTTCCCAGTGAGCCTCTGCACCCTAGGCCTCTTTTGTGTGGTATTTTCAAATGTTCCCATAGGAGAAGGGTTGGGCTTACTGAAAATGTGTCATATGGGGCCACTTTGCTTCCGGGTCCACCCATGGGAAAATTGCAACAGGTTCTCAGTACCTTGTCCATGTCGGCCACAAAAGTAGAGGGGCCAACACGCACCCCTGTTTTAGGCCACTGTTAGTGGGGAATGACCTTCCTATAACAACCTAATCCTGATTGTAGTGCCAGAATACATTTTTTCCAAGAAATATAAAAGAGAGGGGTCAATGCCCCATCGAGTCAGCTTCTCCCGGAGCTTACTTCGAGGGACGCAGTCGAAAATGGCTCCATAATCTATACGTTACCCTCAGCAGGGGGATAAGTATCCGCTATAGGAAGCTGCAAGATCCAAACACTATGTACGGGGCTGTAACCTTTTCTAAACCTGGTTTGTTGTTATTTGAACTGATATCTGAGCATCGGGGGCCATGTTCTGTGAGCAGCAGAGTAAAAAGCATGCATTTCTTTATTTTGATCTATTGGTCATTTGTAATGCGTACTATACAGCAATTGTGTTTCAAGGTGCATCAAGACAAGTGGGGTGGGAAAGGGAAGAGGAAAAGGGGATAAAACAAAAACGAAACGTTCATAAAAGGTCTTGAAACCAGTGATCGAAGTGAGCGGGAACGGTCAGCAGCGGTGTCCCACTAATTTTATTTTTTTCTGTTTACCATTTCTCTACTTCTTGCACCCATATCCAGCATTCCATATAGAGGACGTGTCCATGCATGTCCTTGTGCAAGTGTAACGTTGTAATAGCAGGCTTAGTTACTCGTCACTTAGACTACTGCAATGCTCCGGCTCAAAACCTTGTCACATGTTGCACTATGCTTCCCTCTCTGCTCTCCCTTGCCGAGACCATAGTTCCACTACTTTTTTCGGTACACTTCTACCACTGCTTGAAACATTCGGAATGTGCAAGTGCTATAGAAGAGAGAAGAGGACAGGAGCGGGGGGGGGGGGGAGTGCATGAAAGGGTAAGGGGAGGAGGAACAAACAAAACACTCTGACTAGGTCATTAGACGATTTGGAACGTGCAAGTGCTGAAACAAGAAAGACAGATAGATGGGGAGGGGCGTAAGTGCTGGAGGGGGGAGAGGGGAAAAAGAAGACAGATGCTATGACTAGCTCATTAAGGCGTGTTGGAAGGTGAAGTGCAGAACATGAAGAAAGGGAGAAGGGGGAGACAGAAAACAACAGGGGGAGAGGGAGAGAGGAAATGAAAGCAAACGGTTGAGGTGCAGGAGAGTAGGTAAAAAAGGAGGTTAACGAATATAAAAAAGACATGGAGGAAAGAGGGAATGCAGGTGGAAAACCAACCTTCAGGAGTTCTGGCGGCAATGCAAACAAACAACTGAAGGGTGAACAGGAGGAGTGACTGAGGGGAGGTCAGGAAGCACAATATGACAAAGGGCTTCATCAGGAGTTGGGTGCAGCAGTAAAAATGTAGCGGTAGTGCTATTACCGCTGAATGACCGCTCCACCCAACTCCGAGTTTGGGGGATGGTCGGAGCACTCACCTCCAGCTCTGAGCTGTTGGTGAATGCGCCGACTTTCTGAGCATTTACTGCAGCGCAACTTGTGCCGCGGTAAATGCGCCTAAAATGCCCCGTAGAGGCCTATGGACTCAAAATAAATGGGATTTACCACAGTACCACAACTTGGGATCCGGAGCTAATAGCGCCGGACGAAAGTTGTGCTAATGCTGTTTGCATTGGGCAGTATTTACTGCCGGGATGTCACCCAACTTTTGATGACCCCCAAAGTAAGCAGCAGCAGACAGAACGGCAGAGCCTGAGAGAAACAGTGCAGCAAGAAGTGGGGAGAAATACAGCAGGAATTCACACAATGCTTAGCAAGAGAGATCAAAGGACAGCAGGGAATATAGAAGGCAGTATAGGAGACGAGAAAAACGAATGGAAAACATGTAAAAAGAAAGTAAAAGCAAAGGCAGGTTTAGGTCACTGAAGTAGGAAGCAAGCGGTAGAGGAGGGAGTAGGTAGCGTGGGGTAGGCGAAGTGAGAGAGCAAGAAACGGTACTGGAGAGATCATGAGCAATATGATAGATTGCAAAAAAGGAGGGAAACAGAGCTGCGAGTAACTGTCCGGAAGTGAAAGGAAATAATGTTGAGGACCACAGCCGATATACTAGCAAAGGCAGAGAGTCACACACTGGAATGATGGAGGTGAGCAGCGGCTCAAGGGTCTGATGACACCAACATGTGAGAGACAGTGACAGTCACAAAGTCAGCAGCCAACTGGGTACAGGACAGCAATTCAAGAATGAAACAACTGACGCTTCAATGTGGAGAAACCATCCACGCAATCGGTGAAGGCAGGAGGACAATGAACGAACCAAAGGCAGGAGAGCAAGTCGAAACGGCCAAGATGAGTTGAGTACTCTTACCCGCATTCAAGGTCATAGGTTGACCTCAGCGATAGGAATGAAGACAGAGAGCCTGCCATGCTGTGCGAGAAGATAGGCTGGATGGGCAAGGGTCCAGACGGCACACCGGCAACGCCGGACAGGCCAGACAAGAACTGAAAGGGGTCTTAAGGCTGCAGGCCGGCTATGCCTTCTGGCTCGTCTGAGTGGCCAATTTGGGTGATTGTGAGGCCAATGGCAGCTGGGCGGGCTCCATGTAGGGCACGAAGCGTGCATGCAGGCAAAGGCGGTGGCCATGTTAGATGGTGGTGGCCACATGGTGTAACAAATAAGCCCGGATAAAATGTTTACACCTGCTTTTTACACCACTCCACATTTTTATTAATTTGAATGGCGGAGAAGGGACATGTAACAGAATTATTGCTTCAGCCACCCCCATCTTTTCAGTTATACAAATACAAAAGCATTCACACCAGGTTGACATTTTCATGCTAGCAACAATGCTTTGGATTCCTATGGAATCCGCCGGCTTTTACACCATCTAAAAGCAGGCAGATTCCATAGGAATCCACTGTAAACACTGCCTGCCATCCATAAATACATGGCAGACAGAATGTACTCAGGTTGCACTGCGGAGTGCAAAAACAAAGGTATACAGGTGATGATTATAACTGCATTTCCACCTTTGTTTTATATTCTGTAGTGCAAATGACTTAAATTGCATCCAGGAGAGCAAGTCCCCTCTGAGTAATTTGCAGGGACTTGGAATTTAGCCCCATGCTGTGCTGTTTTTTACGGTATGATCATTTATTCTGTTATTTTGTAAAAATAGATGCACATTGATTTCAGAATACTTTCATCCTGAAACTTTCAAGAGCATTTTCAGGGCGGTTCAATTGACAAAAAAGAAGGGAGGGTGGAGGAAGGGAGGGTATGAGGGGTGACTACAAAAGAAGAGTTGGAGCAGAGGTTG
This sequence comes from Ambystoma mexicanum, assembly GCF_040938575.1. NCBI lineage: Eukaryota > Metazoa > Chordata > Amphibia > Caudata > Ambystomatidae > Ambystoma > Ambystoma mexicanum. Next base: position 1,236,242,920 of record NC_090923.1, on the reverse strand, counting down.
CAGAGAAGTGGGAATAACTTAATTTGAATCTATTGAAATTGCGTGTTTGGTGCAGAAGCCATGCAATTCAATAACTATGGGGGGCTTGAGGTGCGTTGTAATGTGATCCGAAGAAGGTGAAGGTAGTTCGAGGCTCCCCTCCCTTGTTAAAGAAGAGCTGTCAGGTCATGCTTTACATGATTACCAGTGGCATCTTGGAGAACACTAATAGACTTGTACAACATGTAAAAAAAGCCCCCAAAAGCGAGCGAAGGGTGCCATCCTTCCCACAGCCATCATTGGTTGCCATGGTGACTGTTGCAAAGCATCAAGATTACCGCCTCAATTGATCACTGCAGGACACTTTCTACAACAATCAGAGGCAATGGCTGCCGTTAGCGCTCATCAATAATGGATTTGACTGTGGGAAACATTTTTCAACTCCAAAGTGCAATTCTGAAGTCGACGAGTTCACTAGTAGTAATGCTATTTTATAATGATAGGTTGAACCTCTTTCCACCTGCCTTTCATTCTCTATCTTTCTTCCTTTTTCTTCTTTTCATTTCTTTCCTTCTCACTTTCCTTTTTTCTGTCTCTTCCCCTTTCATCCAAACCTTCCTTCTTTTTTCTTTTCGTTTCTTTCCTATTTTCTTTATGCGTCTTTCTATTTCATTTTTGTATTATCGTCTTTCCATCTGTCTTGGTTTCTTTATTATTTTTTCTGTCGTTCTTTCCATCCTTCCTTTCATGGTTCTTTTGCTCATTGAACCTTGCATTCTGTACTTGTTTCCTTCATTCAAACTTTTTTCTCTTTCCTTCATTTGTTCTTATTTTTTTCCTTTACTTCTTTCAATGTTTTCTTCGTTTTCTCTTTCCTTCGTCCCTACTTTGTTCTGTCTCATTATTCTACTCCATATTTTTCTTTCCTGCAGCCATTACTTTTCCTCCACATTTCTTTTTCTTTCTTTCTTTCTTTCTTTCTTTCTTTCTTTCTTTCTTTCTTTCTTTCTTTCTTTCTTTCTTTCTTTCTTTCTTTCTTTCCTTCTTTTTTCTTTCTTTCTCCTCACATCCTTCCTTTCTTTAATTCCATCACGCCATGTTTTTGGTCTTTCTTTAACTGTGTTCCTCTAATTTTCTCTTTGGTGTTCTTCCATCCATCCCTTTTCGGACCTTACCTTTTATTTTACAGTTTCTCTTTTGTTCTTACTTGGATAACCTGGACTGCACCACGTTCAACTTTCCTCTCGTTGTTGTCATCAGTGCAATTATCTGATGGATGCTGCACTAGGAAGTTAGATAAACTAGACTGAAATCTCTGCCAATCTTCCTTTTCCTAGATGTAAAACCAACCTTGCCTCATATCCCTAGACTTCACATGCCAGCCCTTCCTAGGCATGGGACGAACGGATTCACTCTCTTCAGACCAGACATAGGATGAAGGCTTGAAGAGACATGTCTAAAGGATGCCCATTAGACTGTACAATGGTTCACACTGAAACGCAACCCTTTCCTATTAGTTATGATGCCTCCGCGGATGGACATAGGACTTCTCTACCATAGCAGATACCACCAGCTGCAATTTCACGTCTCTGTGATGCTTCAACTGTACGCAAAGGAGTTTATCGCTAATTTAACACTAGACCCCTTAGTTAAAGTCTGACCATCGTCACCATTGAAGGCTCTCAGAAAGGCCTATGAAAAGATGTACATCAGGCTCACAAGAAGGTACTAGTCATTAAAGGCATGGTCTAGTAAACATTTTTATTGTCCCTACGGGTCGGCCATGTTTTTTTAAGCCTAAGTGGCTCGATTTTAGAAAACTTTCCTATGGACCTTACCCGAGTTTTCGTCCATTAAACGCACGCGAAAACAGGCACCAGGGAGCTGCCATTTTGTGATAACCCTATCACTTGCCGCATTGCCCTGGCTGACCTGCTTCTGCGGCACTAAATCAATTCCCCCGCCCCTGAGCCTGACATTATCCAAACATTCATATTCCCCGCCTCTCTCCGTGACGTTACTGTGCTGCGTAGGCAAACGCGCCCAGTCGTCTTCTACGCGACTCCACACAGAACCCGGAAACCAACACAGACCATCTCACAACACAGCGCGCCACAATTCGGAATATGAAACTGTACTTTAAAATCAAACAGCAACACGGTACATTTGGTAAAGTACATTTATTTGACATTAAATGTTTAGAGAATATTCAGCAATTGCCATATGAACTCCGAAAGCCATTTATTTTCTTTTATCTGTATCCGCCATGGTACACAGGGTGTTGCTTTTCGTTAAAAGAAGCACTTTGGAAGCACGGTGAACCGCAAGGCTGTTCCATCAACTAGGCACTAGTCCATCGTAAAGGTTGATATGTTGCTTCTAGCCACTAGTACAGCGTAAGGGCATGTGGGCCCTTGGCGATCGTATCATAAAATTGTCAGTGTTCTCCAGTTGTTCACACAAAGCTGCAGGTGTCTACTGTAAAAACCATCTGCTGGTGTCTCAAACCGATGGCAGTAGCAGAAGGGGAGCAAATACCTGTTATGAAAACAAAAAAATTATAATTAGTCTCGCCAGCCGATCTTCATTAATATTACTCATTTTATTTATTACAGCCGATCAGAAACTATTTGCTTGCAAGGATAGTTCAATGGAGTATGTTCGGCTCTAAAATCAATGCGAAAAGTAACGAAATAAATGGAGGCCAACACACAATGATAAACGACAGTTAGTCTACATGCGTGAGGAATGATATGATATATGATATGGCATTTGTAACGCGCCTATACTCAAGTGTTTCAAGGCGCGACGAGGCAGGCGGGGAACAAGGGCAGACAGACAGCGATCCTACTAGGACAGGTGTCTTTCTGATCGCGCATGGGGAAGGGGGGGGGTAAAAGTGCTGTACATGGTTAGTTGAATACAAATTAAATAATAGGGCCAGCTGGTGGCAAGTGCAAGATAAATGCCGGGAGAAGGGGCTGAAGGATACAGAGACAGTCCCGTAGTGCAGGTAGGCAGTGCAGGGAAAAGTGGCTGGGCCAAGGACCGAGATCGGTGAGACCAGTGGACCTGCATGCCCATGTGCCCACTACGAACACGTTTTCCTTGCTTTTCCTAGCTCTTCATTCATTCATTTATTCATGCATCCATTCATTAAATCTTCATTCCGGTATAAAAGCGTGTAAAGATTTACTTACATTATATTTGAAATTTCCATTGTGTCTCTCCGTAATGCAGTCTGTAAAACAGACCGTGCTCTTGACAACGACTTTTCGTATACTGAACTAAAATGAAACTCGGTCTAGTTTCTGTATTTTCTGCCTTATCGTCTCTTACGTTATTGCGCACCCCCTTCAAATGTAGTTCTTTCGGCATGGTCCCTGTCTCAAGGTCAAAAAACAATAGACCCTTATACTTCCAGTGTGACTTGTGGGCCTCATCTGGACGCGAGCTGAAAATCAAAGCCGCTGTCCTTCGCATTCTTTATTTGCAACATCACGTAGTATAGGCAACTGTGAGAACTTGAAGTTTAGAATCCCTCAATGTAGTGTGCCTCAATGTGCAAATGCGAACTGGCTTCTCTCCCAAATGCCACGGCCTGCTTGGCGCGTTCTAAGTGCCCCAATTTTGCCCCCTTTGTCTGCGAGCTTTGCAGCCCAAATTGAGACATTTAATTTTTGGCAGAAGGTCAGGGAAAGTATAAAGTACCACAGGAGTTGAGTTAAAAGTGAGATTTATTGTTTGTTTGTTTGTTTTATTATTTGCAATACGCAAGCCTCCCCTCCGTTAACAGTGCGCCACAGTGCGCAGCATTTACATTTACATGAGATGAGACATGAGAAAAATATATACATACACATATATGAGGTGAATATAGAGAATTCAAAGATGACACCCAGCTTGTTCGCCACCCATGATGGTGAAGGTAGGTGTTAGGGTTACAGGTACACTGTACAATAACATTTATTTACAAAAAGACAATCGTATTTCAATTATTTAAACCGGGATTTGTACTTCACAACCAGCTGTGCTTCGGGTGGGCATGGCACAGTCGCAATGTTTGGTGGCAATGGATCACTGCTCTGCACAGAAACGTCCAAAATTCCATATCTGTGCTTCTCTAATACAGCAACAATAAGGCCTTTCACAAAGTCGAACTGCATTTCATCATAGACTGGTTTGATCACCCATTGCTTACTTCGTTTTGAAAACACCTTAGTGTAGCGAGGCATGCTTACTTTACCCCTAGTCCTAGATTGTTCACGTCTGACATTGCTGTTATGGGCCAAGACCGCTAGTAGAGTGCGATGTTTCATGCCCTGAAAGCTAAAATGCAAGCGCTTTGGCCTGTACTTTAGGCACATATTGTGGAACACCTCCAAATCTCCTGTGTGACAGAATTCTGTCAGTCCTCTCAAATCTCTTGATAGAGTTTTGTCGAAAACAATCTTCTCAATGGCTTTGTATGTCGGTGAAGATGGAATCAACCACTTCTTCTTCCGTGCCTCCTCTGGGGACAAAGGGCAATGTTCACATTGGTGGAAATGTTGATTTGCTGTCCAGCAGTGAACGTTGGTACAGTGGTGCCTCAGTGACCGCCATTTTTCAAGTAGTGTTTCCACTGACCCTTCATAAGTTTTTCAGCTCCACCAAAGATGGTTGGTGATAGAATGGGACCACTGCAAAATACTTTCAAAACCTTTTTTTTTTCCTGCAGCCAAGATTTTCTTATTGATTGATTTAGCAAGATGCCATACGTCAAATTGATGTTTAATATGTGGGAAATGCTCTCTCATTGTCTTGGCAATTGAAACGTGTCTGTCCGTGGCTATGAGGTCGATGTGCATTCCCCTTGATTGTAGAAATTCCACTGATTTTCTAAATCCTAGTTTCTCCATGGCCACTGACGATGTACATTGTGTTACCTGCACGACCACCAAACTCACAATTTTCTTACTATCCATGTCCTGAAAGTGGTAGGTGCAGTACTTGGCAGAAAATCCAGGGCTGCGCACTGTCCATCGCCGGCTAGCCTGAATCGTTTGCCTTTGAATGTACTTGCTAGAGACAATTGTTCAATTTTCCAAGCATCACTAATGGCCGGAAACAGATAATCACATTGGTATATGTAGTACAGCGCTTTAGAAATGAAATGGAGTCCCACAAACTGAAAGAAAGCCTCTAACTTTCTAAAACTGGAGCCACTAAAAAGTGATGCAGCTGCACACAGTAGATTGCCTGCTGGCAGTTTCCCCAGCATCGGTTGTGCAGAGAACCTATGATTTAATCTACAGGCGGCATTTATTTTGACGTTACTGCCTTTTATTTGACGAGTCACATTAATCAATGGCTTCCCACATACTTTCCCTCTAATGGAATGCACACATTTCAGCATACTTATAATTTCCATCAAACAACTGTCGAATACAATGTATTTGCTCTCTTTCATTAGACTGTCTTCCTGCGTCAACGTTGTTTCGGCCTGTGACGTTGCAGAGATTTCAACACATTGGAAAGTAATATTGCTGATATCAAGTTCTGATGCGTCTATGGATGCTGCGGCTGGTTCATTCTCTGTCATTTCGACATCTATTACTTCGACATTGATGGGAGAACACAACAATGTCGACAGGGATTTGGGTGGCAAATTTTTGGCGTGTGTAGATTGTGTGAATTGATCTGCAACTACTTCAGAGCTATCTTCAATACATTCAATAACATCTTCTTGTGGTGGTGCGGTCGCAACTTTGCTGTAGTCTCCAAACACAGTTAATTCATGTTCTGGCCATTGGACATGAGCATCTCGAGCCTGAACACGCCTCGCCTCAATTAATAGTTCCTCCATAGTGTACATGGTCTGGCAAGCAACATCTCTCATTCACTTCACTGTCTGTGTATGTATAGTTCTGACACCCACGGGTAACTGGAGGAGAGATTGGAAAAGGGATGTTCAGTTTAAACACAAGATAAAGTGTAGTCCAATTGACTGGAAAAAAACATAAAATAGTCCCTAGCACAAACATTTTATTAAAGTTATGAACTGTTTGTAACTAACCTTTTTTTGATTTTTTTTCTTTGCAACTTTTTTGACTCGACCTTCAACATCTGCACACTGTAGCTCCGATTCGTTTCCGCATGTCCTCCCTTCCTCTTGCGCTGCAACGACTATATTTTCTGTATCCGCATAGACAGCACGGAATGAGGCTCCATCGTCTCCCTGAAACATAGTACTTTCATTACTATGTATCAAAATATTGTTAGCATAAAACACACGTGAGGACGAACATACGGGTACATCTCAATAGCCAAACACGATTTAAACATTGTGTCCAACAATCAAACGACAAGTATTCGACCAGTGATGATCTATTTCGATGGAGCTGTCAGTATCCATACCTCTGGCTCTGCATGGACTGCCATGAATGGTTGTATTGGAGAGGAGGCATCCGCATCTCCCTGAAACACAGTACTTGCATTAGTATGGTTTTCAATATTGGAAACATAACACACACTTGGGGTCGAGCGCACAGGTACATATAAAGAGATAACCACAAATGATGCATTGTCTAAAAGAATCAAGGAAAATCTAAATATCTAAATTGGATGTTGTGATTGTAGTGGAAGCTTCGTCGTCTCCCTGAAACACAGCACTTGCGTTAATAGGGAAGAAAGTATAGCAAATGGAATCACGTTATATGATCACGCATGATGGAGCTGTCAGTATCCATACCTCGTGCTGCTGAAGAATATCTATGGATGTTGCAAATGTAGTGCGCACTTCCGAAAGCTGTTGCGCCGATTCGTATACGCATGGTCCCGCTTCCACTTCCCCTGGAATTACTTGAATGTCAGGCTCTGCATCAAGTGCAGGGGTTGACACTCCATCAACTGCTTGAAACATAGTACTTGCATTAGTGAGGATTACAATAGTGAAAACATAAAACTCACCTGGGGTCGACAGCACAGGTACATATCAACGGCTAACCACGAATGAAACATTGTGTAGAACAATCAAATGACAAGAATTCCAGCTCTGATGATGACGCTCGATGGAGCTGTCAGTATCCATACCTCCTGCTGGTGAAGAACATCTAGAAATGTTGTAGATGTGGCGGACGCTTCAGCATCTCCCTGAAAGACAGTACTTGCATTAGTATGGATAACACTAATTATAACTGAAAACAAACACCAGTGGACGATAACTAAGGTGTATATCAATTGGAAAGCACTAACCAAACATTCGGTAAAATAATTACACAATAGAATAAAACTATTACTTGACATGCATAAAACAATTATGTAGCGGATTAGCCTAGTAAGATTACCTGATATGCGCTAGAAGTGGTTGATAACTGCGACCACGTCAAGGATGTAGAATGTTCTTGCTTCAGATTCAAGGGATAGTCAAGAAGTTGTAAAGGTCAATTAATGATTGATAATGAAATGCCAATATTAAAAATAGCCATGTAAGGCGACAGAATACTTGAAAAATGCTCAATAAAGCACAGTTCCCTGTTCCCATATATATATATATACATTGCATTTGTGGGTTATGAAATCGAAAAAGAATATATTGATAAATGTCATTATTCAAAAAACTATACACTCATATCAATATCGAAATTATTACAAGGGATAGAACACCTACAATATCAATGAATCCATTCGGCTACCTACACACTACCGCAAGGCATAAAGCTAAATCCGGACACTTGACTCACCGGTGGCAGAATGTGGACGAATAGAGTGGGAATAGCGTTTTCGAGCAATTTCCGTGTCGTTCGCCGTTTATTCTTCTTTGTTACCCAAGATGTTGTGTACATGTCCAAGGAAAAGTGCCAGCTGCAGATTCGGTATCGATCACCCCTCTTGTCCTGTAAGACTTGTTGGACTCTACTTTCCAGCTCATCCAGTGGATATCTGCAATGTCTGACCCATTCTCTTATTCGATAACAGTTTTCGGGAATACATGCATTGTAGTGCCTTCAGATTTCGCATGGGTCTTCGAAGGGCAACCGCTAATCGAACAGGCAGGCGTTGTTGATAAATCTGAAAAGTAAATATCGACATTATTATACAATCTTCAAGAATAAAGATTTGATACAAAAGTAAATGAATCATACAATGATCAATGCAAGGTTTGTTTTGGTTGCAGGAACTATACCAGTTCATTATGTGTGACTTAGTATTTGCATAAGTTGCAGAAATGTGTAAATGATGTGACTAAAATCTGAACATGTGACTCGTCCCTTGGATGTTCTGTCTTGCACGAGAAGTAAACATGCTTACATTATAGACTGGACCCCCGAAGGATGCAATTCGATGACAATAGACACAGATGAAAATAAATAGATCTATTGATAGCATAGCAATGGAAACTCAAGTCAATAGCAATGAGACCAATGAACATAGCACTATTGTGTACTCTACTCGCAAATAGATAGAAATTTAAAAATCTGCGAAATATGACTAGGATACATGGCCTTACCTTGACCAACAAACAGTTGGATTCAGCAAACAGAGCAGTATGTTGCAGGAGAATAGGTGGGTGGCCACAGGTAGCACACTGATGGGTTTGCTCTAAGCGGTCACAGAAGTTCACGGATAGCACGACGACGAGCAGATTAGCGTAGATCTCAGTGGTTGCCAGGTAGCATGTTCAGGAGTTGACTTGCAAAGCAAAAAGATGTTCTCATGAGACATATCAAGTGGTTTATAAAGTATTAGAAACAGGGGTGCGTTTGTGAATGAATGACGTATGTATGTCGTGGTTTTAGGGGGGCGGCCTGTTTGAAGGGGAGGTCTGGCTGGAGACGCGGGGTCTGAGGAGGCCATGTGACCGATGGCCCCTTGGCGTGGGATACCTTTTGAAGTGTACATGCAGTTTGGCACCTTGGCCTTTCGCGCCCCTGGCAGCGCGCATCCCCGGGTGCGAACCGCCTTTGATAGAGGGGGTGGGATGGATGGGCCTGGGGCGTGCAGATAAGGCACAGGAAGACTGCTGAATGGAGACACACTTATGTGGATTGCAGGGGGGCGGCCTGCTTCAAGGGGAGGCCTGGCTGGAGACACGGGGTCTGAGGAGGCCATGTGAGCAATGGCCCCTTGGTGTGGGATACCTTTTGAAGTGTACATGCAGTTTGGCACCTTGGCCTTTCGTGCCCCTGACAGCGCGCATCCCCGGGTGCGAACCGCCTTTGATAGAGGGGGTGGGATGGATGGGCCTGGGGCATGCAGATAAGGCACAGGAAGACTGCTGAATGGAGACACACCTATGTGGATTGCAGGGGGGCGGCCTGCTTCAAGGGGAGGCCTGGCTGGAGACACAGGGTCTGAGGAGGCCATGTGACCGATGGCCCCTTGGCGTGGGATACCTTTTGAAGTGTACATGCAGTTTGGAACCTTGGCCTTTTGCACCCATGACAGCGCGCATCCCCGGGTGCGAACCGCCTTTGATAGAGGGGGTGGGATGGATGGGCCTGGGGCGTGCAGATAAGGCACAGGAAGACTGCTGAATGGAGACACACTTATGTGGATTGCAGGGGGGCGGCCTGCTTCAAGGGGAGGCCTGGCTGGAGACACGGGGTCTGAGGAGGCCATGTGACTGATGGCCCCTTGGTGTGGGATACCTTTTGAAGTGTACATGCAGTTTGGCACCTTGGCCTTTCGTGCCCCTGACAGTGCGCATCCCCGGGTGCGAACCGCCTTTGATAGAGGGGGTGGGATGGATGGGCCTGGGGCGGGCAGATAAGGCACAGGAAGACTGCTGAATGGAGACACACTTATGTGGATTGCAGGGGGGCAGCCTGCTTCAAGGGGAGGCCTGGCTGGAGACACGGGGTCTGAGGAGGCCATGTGACCGATGGCCCCTTGGCGTGGGATACCTTTTGAAGTGTACATGCAGTTTGGCACCTTGGCCTTTCGCGCCCCTGACAGCGCGCATCCCCGGGTGCGAACCGCCTTTGATAGAGGGGGTGGGATGGATGGGCCTGGGGCGTGCAGATAAGGCACAGGAAGACTGCTGAATGGAGACACACCTATGTGGATTGCAGGGGGGCGGCCTGCTTCAAGGGGAGGCCTGGCTGGAGACACGGGGTCTGAGGAGGCCATGTGACTGATGGCCCCTTGGCGTGGGATACCTTTTGAAGTGTACATGCAGTTTGGCACCTTGGCCTTTCGCGCCCCTGACAGCGCGCATCCCCGGGTGCGAACCGCCTTTGATAGAGGGGGTGGGATGGATGGGCCTGGGGCGTGCAGATAAGGCACAGGAAGACTGCTGAATAGAGACACACTTATGTGGATTGCAGGGGGGCGGCCTGCTTCAAGGGGAGGCCTGTCTGGAGACACGGGGTCTGAGGAGGCCATGTGACCGATGGCCCCTTGGTGTGGGATACCTTTTGAAGTGTACATGCAGTTTGGCACCTTGGCCTTTCGTGCCCCTGACAGCGCGCATCCCCGGGTGCGAACCGCCTTTGATAGAGGGGGTGGGATGGATGGGCCTGGGGCGTGCAGATAAGGCACAGGAAGACTGCTGAATGGAGACACACCTATGTGGATTGCAGGGGGGCGGCCTGCTTCAAGGGGAGGCCTGGCTGGAGACACGGGGTCTGAGGAGGCCATGTGACCGATGGCCCCTTGGCGTGGGATACCTTTTGAAGTGTACATGCAGTTTGGAACCTTGGCCTTTTGCGCCCATGACAGCGCGCATCCCCAGGTGCGAACCGCCTTTGATAGAGGGGGTGGGATGGATGGGCCTGGGGCGTGCAGATAAGGCACAGGAAGACTGCTGAATGGAGACACACTTATGTGGATTGCAGGGGGGCGGCCTGCTTCAAGGGGAGGCCTGGCTGGAGACACGGGGTCTGAGGAGGCCATGTGACCGATGGCCCCTTGGCGTGGGATACCTTTTGAAGTGTACATGCAGTTTGGCACCTTGGCCTTTCGCGCCCCTGACAGCGCGCATCCCCGGGTGCGAACCGCCTTTGATAGAGGGGGTGGGATGGATGGGCCTGGGGCGTGCAGATAAGGCACAGGAAGACTGCTGAATGGAGACACACCTATGTGGATTGCAGGGGGGCGGCCTGCTTCAAGGGGAGGCCTGGCTGGAGACATGGGGTCTGAGGAGGCCATGTGACTGATGGCCCCTTGGCGTGGGATACCTTTTGAAGTGTACATGCAGTTTGGAACCTTGGCCTTTCGCGCCCATGACAGCGTGCATCCCCGGGTGCGAACCGCCTTTGATAGAGGGGGTGGGATGGATGGGCCTGGGGCGTGCAGATAAGGCACAGGAAGACTGCTGAATGGAGACACACTTATGTGGATTGCAGGGGGGCGGCCTGCTTCAAGGGGAGGCGTGGCTGGAGACACGGGGTCTGAGGAGGCCATGTGAGCAATGGCCCCTTGGCATGCGATACCTTTTGAAGTGTACATGTAGTTTGGCACCTTGGCCTTTCGCGCCCCTGACAGCGTGCATCCCCGGGTGCGAACCGCCTTTGATAGAGGGGGTGGGATGGATGGGCCTGGGGCGTGCAGATAAGGCACAGGAAGACTGCTGAATGGAGACACACTTATGTGGATTGCAGGGGGGCGGCCTGCTTCAAGGGGAGGCCTGGCTGGAGACACAGGGTCTGAGGAGGCCATGTGACCGATGGCCCCTTGGCGTGGGATACCTTTTGAAGTGTACATGCAGTTTGGCACCTTGGCCTTTCGCACCCCTGACAGAGCGCATCCCCGGGTGCCACCCGCCTTTGATAGAGGGGGTGGGATGGATGGGCCTGGGGCGTGCACATAAGGCACAGGAAGACTGCTGAATGGAGACACACTTATGTGGATTGCAGGAGGGCGGCCTGCTTCAAGGGGAGGCCTGGCTGGAGACACGGGGTCTGAGGAGGCCATGTGAGCAATGGCCCCTTGGCATGGGATACCTTTTCAAGTGTACATGCAGTTTGGCACCTTGGCCTTTCGCGCCCCTGACAGCCCCCCATGCCAGCGCTCGTCCACTGCGCGAACCGCCTTTGATAGTATATCGTTGCTTATCAATAACAAATGCCACATACCGGAGATTCTTGTGAGCACAGACCCACACTTCAACCGGTGTATTATAGTGGTCAAGACCCTAAGGCCTGTATAATCCAATGGTAATTGTTAGTATAGATATATGTGTGACTTTTATAGAGACATAACCTACTGAAAGACTTTGAACAAGTGTTATTTAGTGCATGCATTATCGAGAATATGTTATGTTAGCTTAGATAGATAGTGACCACCCTGCTTCACAGCGACCAGACCTTCACCCATTCGGAGCACAGATGTCTGACGTCCATCCTTGAATGGAGACACACTTGATTCATTTAAAAAATCGAAACAACCGTTGTTAAAATATATGTGGTGTTTTATTTTGTATCTTATTTTCATGACACAAAAATACAAGACTTTAAAGATTATACAGGTCCGGTTGCAGCACAGCGAGAGAAAATCCCCTGTACTGACCGCTGTCACTCGGGAACGTTTCTCTAATGGCACGAACGGCACAGGCGGGTATCACTCTTCGAATGCGGTGTCCAAGCCTCCCGTGGAGCCACCATGTAAAGGAACGATAGGCCACCAGCCTGTACCACCTGTGAAAAGGAATGAAACAAACTGTTTTTAAATGACCAAGATAAGTTTAATAAACGTTTGTTGTCAATGACAATTCTTGTAACTAATGGCATTCTGCACGGACAAATGCTATCTAGACAATGCACACTATTGAACGACTTACATGTGTTACAATGATATGTAGATGCAATTTTGGATATAGTAGAAGAACATGAAATAGGAGTGGCATGACAAGCAGAGTATACTTACTCGTTACTCGGATTACGAGGACGAACAGTTGCGCGAAGTTCGTGCATAAGCACCATCATTATCTTCAACACGGCCCGTGTGAGGCACGCTGCCCTGAAGTCTGGCTGATTGGTGATGCATTGGGGTCGTGGCTCGCCTTCCGAAATGTAGGCCAGGCATACCGAGTTTTCTCGGCAGCAGCAGTTCTCCTCCTCGGTTGGCATTAGCTTGCGCCGATTGCATGTGCACCAAGTGGAGACGCCGTCCATGCGACTAGGCCCAGGCTCTTCATCTGTTGATTCGTCCTGCCAACTGCCGTCCGAATCCCCATCGTTTTCACGTGCTTCCCTTTCCAGTAGTTCCTCCTCAGTATACTCGGGCTCGAACATGTAGGGCATTATTGTAGCCATTGTGTGGTAAACAAAGTAAAATAATTTACCGAGATGGTACAGGTGTTCACACGGGCTACAAGCGGCGAAGGTAGCTGACCAGAGCACAGAAACGAGTCACAAAATACTCTAAGTAACACAGAGAGAGGAATGGAATCTAAAATCTGCTGCTGTGTGTTGTTAAACGGTCTGTTTATACTTATTGAGGAAAGAGGCGTCCTGCCATTTCCATGGTGAGACGTCATTAGCTGAAGCGCAGCGAATGTTGACACAAGATTTGCTTTGGCGTTGGGAAATGGGCGGTACGAGTCTGCTGATGACAGGCTCAGAGGCGGGGGATATGATTTAGTGCCGCAAAAGCAGGTCAGGCAGGGCTATGGGGGAAATGATAGGATTATCACAAAATGGCGGCTCCCTGGTGCCTGTTTTCGCGTGCGTTTAATGGACGAAAACTCGGGTAAGGTCCATAGGAAAGTTTTCTAAAATCGAGCCACTTAGGCTTAAAAAAACAAGGCCGACCCGTAGGGACAATAAAAAATTTTACTAGACCATGCCTTTAATTACATAACACAGGACTCAAATTAGATATACTTAGATGGGAGTATAGAAAAAATAAAAGAAGGAAAGACGGAAGGAAAGAAAGAAAGAAAGAAAGAAAGAAAGAAAGAAAGAAAGAAAGAAAGAAAGAAAGAAAGAAAGAAAGAAAGAAAGAAAGAAAGAAAGAAAGAAAGAAAGAAAGAAAGAAAGAAAGGAAGGAATAATTACATACATCAGAGCCTATAATAACTGATAGAAACGGATTTTGGTGCATTGTGATCTCTCTCCCATTGTGATGGGCTGACATCAGAGGTAAGACAGCCTGCTGTTATGCTGCTCAGGCTTACAGGAGTGCAAAGACATTGCTGCCATTCATCGACAGGACTGATACCTTATTGCTCTGTCCATGATATTGAGTGACAGCAAGTAAGGCTGGTCCCCCTTTATTGAAAAAAAGATTGGCATGGATTTCAGTTTGTTTTGTCAGATCCTCCGCTGCATCATTCACTGGAATATTCCACAGATATGCACAACAGGAGCCAGTTAAACGTCATTGGGCTTGTGTTGTTTATCAGTTCAAAAAAGAAAATTAAGTAGGAATGAAAAAAAGAAGGGAAGGGAGAAGCAAGAGACATTGAGATGCACACATTAATGATGGAAAAAATGAAAGAGAGAGTGAGAAAAAGAGAGAAGGAAGGAATGGGAGACAAAAAGATAAAGCAGTAAAAGGAGAGCAAATATGACAGCAAGAAAGCGAATGTGAAAGAGATTGGGTGAGAACGAGAATACGAGAGAGAAAGAAAGACACAAAGCAAAAAACAATGAGAAAGAAAGAGAGAATGAAGGTAAGAACAATAGAAAGAATGATGGCATGTAGAATGGAAAGAACAGAAAGAATTATGGGAAACAGAGGAAGCAAAGACGTAGATTCAATGAAGGATAGAAGGAAATGAAGAATGAAGGAAAGAATTGTTGCTATAAAAAGGAAAAGAAAGAAAGAGCATAAGAAAGTTGAAAGGAAAAAAGAGAAAGAAAGAGGAGATGCAACGTAGGCAACAAAGTAAGAAATAGTGAGAGCATGGAAAAGACAGAACGAGAGAAGGAAAGAAATAGAGAAAGTGAAAGAAAAAGCGAGAAAGAGGAAAAGAAAAAAGAAAGGAAGAAAGAAACAAAGAGACAAAGAAACACAAAGAAATATGAAATGAAGGAAATGTGGAACAAAGTAAATAAAATCAGAAATAATTATGTAAAGACAGAAAGAACCAAAGAAATAGATTTAATGAAGGAACAGAAGAAATGAAGATTGAAGGAAAGAATGATTATATAAAGGCAAAGCAAGAACGATAAAGAACATGAAAGACAGTGCCAACCTTATGAGATGGGCAGGGACATCTTTGATTGTTCTGAGGGACTAGAACTCGCCTTCCGCCTCCAGAAGGTGGAAGAAGAGTTGTGGTGTCGACCCCTTATGAGCTGCCTACCGATGGCTAGAATTGATTTTATTCTATGGGCACCCGAGAAGAGGTCCAATTATGAGAACATGTAATTGCCATCCTCTGAAAGTTATGAAGACCCCTGAACAATACCTAAGGAACTTTAGAGAGCTCATGAAGAAAAGAAGTCAAAACTTTGAGGAGTATGCACATCAGTTCCTGAAATATGTGAGTGGATCGGTCACAGGTAACAGAGTTGACACTTTTGAGGCCATGCACAATTTGATTGAATGCAAAAATATGCTAAGAACCTTAAGATGAAGTTATGCCAGCATTGAGTAGACAAGAGCTTCACAGCACCTAGAGATCTGGTGAAAGCTGCTGACAAGTATGTACGCCACCACTTGCACTTGACACCGGCTGGCCGCACTTTTTACTTATTGCTTTTATTTATTCTATTTCTTTTTTCACTGTCGATCCCATGTTCTGCACTGCCCCCTTCCTCTGCACTTGCGCGATCTCAATGTCACCTGGCCTAGTAATATCGCTGTCTCTTTCTTCCCTCTGTTCCCTCTCCCTTGCCTCGTTTGCACCTTGTAACACTTGTGTAAAGGCGCGTTAAAAATGCCATATCATATCATATACGCACTTGAAACCAGAAAAAAAGCAATCGCACATTAGGTGACAAGGCACCTAATAATAACGAACTTCTTTGATGTAATTACTCATGCTCTTCATTCACTGACGAATGCAATTTGCACCACCTGCATTCCATTATGTGGTGTGTATGTAGCAACACACCCCATCGCTCTTGTATTTATGTATTTACCCTATACCATGATGTATGTATGTATTTACTTGCCTCACTGTCATGTACTCATGTATTCACTTTGCCAAGATGTCTTGCAATGCGCCCAGATACCTTAGGGTGTGGCGCGCTCTAGAAATAATAAACAAACAAACAAACTAGGAGGGAAAGGGCAAAGGTTCTGACCCTTCTTCAATTTAAGGTCCCCCAAAACATGATGGGAACTCCCAGTCCCATGGTAGGTCAACCCCCAGGGAAATGAAGAGTCATGTAATCACTGCCAACACTAAGATATTGCAGATGTATCATCGGGGCCCTTTTTCAATGCAAATCTGCCCCCGAACATTCCCAAAACTCAGCGGGAAACGTGTCAATGTTCTTCTGCGAGAAGATCAAAATCCCTCCCAATAAATATCGTAGGACTGACCAGAACCACCACAGAGCCAGAGGCTTTTATTTCTACCTCCAAACTAGTGCTCATGTCGGACTTCCCTACTCTATTCCAATGGCGTATAAATGAACGTATTCTCAGAGCAGGTCCTGATCGGCAAGACCATAAAAGAGAGTATTTCCACACTAGACCCTGCTCCAATTTACTTACCAGGTCAATAGATGCTTGACAACGGTTGTTTTCCTCACCCCTTTAAGAAGACCAGTGTCTCTATTCTCAGAATAAAGCAACCAATTACCCAAAAATTCCTACAAATGACCTCTTCTTAGCTAACATACCCTTCAACTTCAATATCCTTGAAAAAATGGCATGACAACAGCTGTGGGTGTGCCCTGACTGTATTATTCTCCTGCATAATCACCCATCTGGGTTAAGTCCTTCCAGGGGTATGGAATCATCTCTTCTTTATAAGGGATGACATCTTGGAGTCTCTGGACAAAAACACACATGCTATTCTCATTCTCTTGGATCTCCGAGTGGCCTTCAACACAGTCAACCAGCCCGTCCTGCTCAGTCATTTAACAAACTTCTCCATCAATGGTGGTGTCGCCCTCAAGTGCATTTCTTTCTTTCTGCCAGGTGGAGATCTTCAAGCCAGGCTTGTCTCTTTCCTCTCTGAACCTACCATTACTAACTGCGGCCTCTGCCAAGGATATAGCCACCTGGTTCTCAATGTTTTCCACAAACATCTTCCAAACATGGACACTGATTTCTCTGACGCTTTCCAAATCTATGCTGATGATGCTTAGGTTGCATTCAGACTCAGAGGCTTGTCTGTGAGCCTGCACTGCATCTCCACCTGCCTGCTTCAGATCCAAGATTGGAGGACTAACAACAATCCCTGAATGCCTTGAGAAGAGAGATCCTTTCATGTTGCTCTGTCATCTGTTATGACCCTGGCACTCCCTATCTCCTGGCCTCTAACACTAGGGAGTTCTCTCTCTCTCTTTGACCTTCGGCGAAGAATGTGGAAGCGGTGTTCAAAGGGCTCCTTACCATCCCTCAACTGATGAACAAGGTCAGTCAGAAATCTCACTTTCTATTAAATGTTCTTAAGCACACCCTTCTGCTGTTGAGTGTGTCACAGAAAGGTCAAGTAACTTCAGCGATGATGATCTTGCAGGTCACCACTGCAACAGTCTCTAAGTGTGCCTCCTTAAATGCCTAATACGTCAACTCTTTGCAATACAGAGTGATGCGACCACTGTGGTCCTGAGATGGAAACCTCAAGACTTGCTGCGCTGCCGATTTCCCAACACTGGCTTCCTTTTGCAGCCCACATACACTTCAAGGCACTTTGCATCACACAGAGAGCCTTCTGGATTATTGGCCAGGGCTACCTAATACAAAAGGGTATGCAGTGATGTTATCCAATAGAAAACAAAGAATGCATTTTTGAATGAACCCAAAACATCTATTAAAAAAAACATTTTTTTAGAAAACTATATATGTGGGGTTGGGGAAAAGTATTAAAAAACGGGGGGCTTGGGAGAGAGGGGGACCCCCTCAAAAACAACAACAAAATGATCTTTTTTGTAGATGTTTTTTTCTTCGTTAAAATTAATTCTTTGTTTTATCATGCGATAAAATCGCATAAAAGGTAAACAGTACTGTCCATCCAGGCTCCTTGGGCCCCTACATCCAACATCTCAACAGTGACAACCTTAAGGAAAAAGAAACAAAGTGGAACAAAAAGGGAAAACATTGGATGTAGCAGGAGAAGTGGCTTGGAATTATCTCCCAGTGGTCTGCAGATCCGAAGAGCATTGGCAGTTCCAGGAAAGACCCGAGACCCTTCTCTTCCAGAAGGCTTGTATGCGTGACTTGTGGTTTACAGTTAGTTCTCTGGAACTCCTAGCCTCCCCTTGATGCACTCCAACTACATCACCCTTAACCGAACTTGCTTTTGGTCTAGCACGGTGGCATGTCTTTGCTATGCTGCAATCGCAACGGGAGTCTTTAATGTGCCTCACGTACATCGCGTCAAAGTATCGTGCAGTAGGGGTAGTGCAGGAAGGTGAGTCTATGAGTGGGTTAGTGGGTGGGTAGGGGGGCAGGCTCAAGATCTCAAACTTCCAATGCAAATGAGGAGGAGGTGGGAGATCGAGATAAAAGAGAGGGGCGTGGGGCGGGGTGGTCAACAGGGTGGAACCCACCCTTCATGAGTGAATGAGACTGGGGTCTGGGGTCTGGGATTGAAAGGGCAGCGAGGGAAAAAGATCCAGTGTATTTTCTAACTGGAAAAGACCACACAGTAAATACACGTGACGAGGCAGCACATACCAGGGTTTCCCCCGTGAGACATTTCTACCTGAGTTTGCACTTATGTGTCTTTTTACACTGTACTGCGCTTATTTAACACAGGTTTATTGGACTTTCACCTTTCCCTTCACCATGGCAGTTTCCTTATCTGAATAGTTTCCAAAGCTGTGAGAGATCAGATGTTCTGTACCCTTAACCTTTCGTTGGGGGTGGCGAGAAGCAACTGTACGTGGATGGAGCTGGCACCATATACATCGTCAATAATAAATATATGCATGGTGCATTTAAGCAGTGTATGCTGTAATGTATATCATTTGGGAGTATAAATATGCGTTTTCTGCTCCTGGTCGGACTTGAACTTCCTGGAAAGCAGGAGAATCAAACCCTTGGACCACAAATGTGGTGCTCAATGATTGGCCAATACAGTGATGCGCAGGCCATCATTTGTGTTGGCATTTCGGGTTGTATGTGTATCTGGTGAGGAGGCGGAATTAGGCAGCAACAGGGGACGATGAGTTGAGGAGGAAGAGGTTAAGGAGATTGGGATGAATTGACGGGTGGTGGTACTGGCTCTGGGGATCCCATGGAAGGGGGCAACTGCTATAACCTGGGCATTTGTCCATATTTATACCAACATCATTGCTTAATCCATTCGCTACCCTTACCAACCTCCTTTGGAAAAAGGTGCAGAAAGAGACATCTTTCTTTAGTTGGCATTAAAGGCCGCAGATTTATTTTCACAACATTGCTAACAACTACTTGCTTCTAATCACTGCAAACCGAACTTTGTGAAAATAGTTCTCAAGATGCGGCGACCAGCCGACTGTAACATGTCCAAACCTTGCGTCCCCCTTTTCCAACAAAGTCCACTCTATGCCAAAGCTTCCCAAGCATTCTTGTCTGCGCCCCACCTGCCCTTGCAGGTGTTCCTGGGCTGGAGGAGTGCCGTTTTGCCAGGGGAACCCTAGCCCTCATCGATACCTCCAGTGCCCTTGCCGCTAGGCCTCAAAGGGCCGCTGAATGCTAGAAGAGCAAAAACCGTTCACACTTTCCCATGGGTAGTTAGTAGTTTCTAGATTGCCACTGGTCACAAAAACACTGCCACACCACAGGAAGGTTCTTGCCCTCCGTGGCTCCCCCCCTTCCTCGCTCATAACTCCAGCAGCTTTGTGCACAAGTTCCAGGAGAACAGATCCATGCCTGCAGGCAACAAATGTGCCCCGTCCCTCTCGTAGTACTCGGATGACTTTAGGTTGATCAGACCATGCCTGACCGGAGTGAAACCTCTGCCCCTGCAGAACTTGGCCATTTCCCCATTTAACTTTCTCCTTGATTTCTCCACCGCTGCATGACTTTCTGCTCCCCTCCATTCTTCCTGTAAGGTGCTCATTATTTCCCTCTCTGCCCAAGCTTGTCAGGTAATTTACACCTAGGTGATGATCAACACGTCGGGTCTGTGATGCATGCCTAACAATATATCCACGTGCCCTTGCAGCTGTGCCCATCTCCTTCCGGGCACCCTGTGCACCAGTTCCGATGCTCGCCAGCGGTCAACCTCTCTCTTTCCATCGTCCATTTAGACTTGGCCCTTGTCACAAAAGAATGACCCACCACCCAAATGGACCGTCTCCTCCTTCGAGCTGCTGTTATTTGGGAGGAGATGAGAATGTGGTACATTAAAATTACATCTTGTCTGGCCTTATATACCTCTTGAAACAGCCAGACTTCCAACCCCCGATTTCATAATTGCCTCAGGTCCCATGCCCTGCTCTGCCGCTGGCGTGGCTGCTCATATTCTAAATGAGTGGGTTGCAAAAACCCCCTCTGTCACTCCCATGTCTTTTAAAGCCATGCCCATCACACTCTTTAATTGGAACCTGCTCAAGGCCGACCCATCAATGTGCAAAAATAAAGGTGACCCAGACCTCACCGGCTGCCTGTCTCGAAGGTAAGCTGCTAGCCCAGTGACCAGACAAACTGTGCTTTCCTGGATACTATAGAGGGTGATCGCTCTCTCTTTCCCTTTTTGATCCGTTTTAGACCTCCTTAGGTGAATGTGCACTTGATCACCAGTCAACTCCACATCTTCCAGCATCAAAAACCCTGAACCCCAGCCATCCCTATTCTCTGGGACCAGCTTGCTCACTGTGAAAGCTGCAAAGGTGAATGCAGCTGTGAACAGAACCCTCTCTTCCTCACTCCGGCAAGTTTTGGGCAGGGTTCCTATTGAACTGTGCAGTTTTACAATATCCATGGGACACCTAGGGTCGGGCTTCCTCTCTGTGCGTTTCGCCCAACCTTTCAACACCATTGTGATGTAATGTTCTTTAGTTGGGTCGGGCTTACCCCCCAGTTTATGGTAGTGTGCTATAGCTGCCCAGTGATTAGCTATCTAGGATCTGGTTTTCCCGGTCTGCCAGCCCCATCCAACAAATGCACGTACTGGTGACCCCCCTCGATGCTCAGTCAATAACTGCTCCTTAAAAGTCAGGAATTGCTCCCAACACACTTTGTACCTCTTTCCTGTGTCTGATGCCAAAGCTGTGTCGATCAGTGAGCTCAGATCTTCCCAATCATGCCCCATCACTGGCCCTTGAATGGGGTCATCCTTTCGTTTGCCTCTGGACTTCTCCCCTGAAACCTTTCCCACTGTAAACGAGAGAGAGTCAGCTGCCACGTTCTTTACCCCAGGTATGTGTCGTGCTCTCACTTCAGAGTTTAACTTGAGCAAGCTTGTTGTCAGCTCCCTAAGCAACCTTAGTACCCTCAAGTTGCTGGAAGTCCCCTGATCTTTGATTTGTACTACTGCCAGGTTGTGTGACCAAAGAATCACCCTTTTATTAGCCAGTGCCTCCTCCCATAGCCTAAACGCCACTAAAATAGGGGAAAGATCCAGCAAAGTGATGTCCCTGGTAATGTGCTCCTTATGCCATGCCGTAGGCCAAGCCTGCCCACACGACTCATTCCCTAGAAATGCCCCAAATCGGTGGGCGCCTGAAGTGTCTGTGAAAAGTCTTAGTTTCTCGCTACTGGCCCACTGTTCCCGCCAATGTAGAACCCCATTGAAATTATCCAAGAAGCCATCCCACATCTTGAGGTCCTCTTTTATGTCGGCACCCAGCCGCACATACTGGGATAAATGTTGCAGCCCTACAGTTTTCAGCTCAATGCTCCTGGCGAACACCTTTCTTGCTGGAATCACCTTACCGGCAAAATTCAAATTCCCCACCAATGATTGAAGCTCCCTCAATGTGGCCTTACTTTGGCCCCTCAACTCCTTGATGGTTTCCTTAAGTTTCTCCACGTTGGCCCTTGGCAGCCTTGACTTCCCTTCTACTGAATCTATCTCTATTCCCAGGAATGTCAACCTTGTGAGTGGACCCACTGTCTTTCCCTTAGCCAGATGCACGAAAGGTGTAGATACAGTGGGTACATTTTCAGTGGGCAAAAGAGTTTCAAGAGGACATACTTCTTCCATGTACCAAAATCCCAAAGCAATAACTATTGTGAAACCGGTTAACATGATTACAAGAAAGCAATACGTTTTAAAAGACCATTTGATTGTCCATTGTCTTTACTGGCCACACTGTCACTTGTTTGTTCCCTACGGGTGGAGGCGGCAGCAGGCATTGTTTCTTGAAAACGGAAAGCTCCGGAGTTCATTTGCTGGCGATCTCCTGATCGCGCGTTTTCTTAGTCCTTCCCTATCCCTAGCCAACAACTTTCCTGTGCATGCAAAAGACAGGGCCAAAAAGACAACCCCTATGATGGTTTTCCTGGTGGCACAGCCGAACCGTGCAGTAAGTCTAGCTCCGTAGATGCAGATTGCACCTTGTGACTCCTGGTACGGCGTGATCTGCGAACAACGTGTCGTTGCTTCCTGATGGAAGTGGTGAATTTGCAACAGAACCTAACAGTGGTGAAAAAGGTTCTGTAGGAGAGTTTGGAGATGAAGCAGCTGTTTCCCCAGGGCCCACGGGCTCAGGGAGTGTCTCCGAAGCACTCTCAGTACTGCTCAATGCTGAGTGATCGTTGGGAGCAGAGCAGGTAATATTTTCCGTATCTTCTGTATCGTGTGGCAAAGGGAAGGGAATCCTCTTGACATGCGACGCTTGTATCTAGTGCCTCTTTCCTTCCACCTTGATCGCAGTCTGTGTGGCCAGGAGGACCTGGTGCGGGCCTCTCCAGCGGGATGCAAGACAGGATGCTCATTCAAACGCTTTCACAAGCACCCACTACCTAGGTCGAATGCTGTGACCTGGCCCCTCATACTTTACTGGAAGGGCTTCTCGCACATGTTGGTAAATCAAATACAGATTTTTTGTTAACCGGTCACAGTAGTCAGAAAGAAGTACATGTTCAATATCCCTCAGGGCCCGGGGCTTTGGGACATTCCAAATGTTAGCTGGCCTACCCATGACCACCTCATAGGGGGAGAGCCCAGTCTTAGTCTGTGGGGTGGTGCGCATAGATAGTAACACTATCGGTAAGGCGTCCGGCCATTTCAATTTGGTGCCGGCACACGTCTTAGCGAGCTTATTTTTCAAAATTCCATTGTGTCTATCTACCAATCCAGCACTCTGAGCATGTCTAGCCGAATGGAACCGTTTATCGATCTGTAATCCCGTGCATATCTGCAGAATTACAGCAGCGATAAAATGTGGACCATCGTCTGACCAGATGACCCTTGGCAAACCAAACCTAGGAAAATATTCCTTAAGTATGGCGCAAATAACAACTAAGACGTACTTAAGATTATTACAACGCTCCATTTCAATGAAATCAAAGTGGATGACTTCGAAGGGGACCGAAGGTGGGCCAAAACTACCCCTTGGTGTCGATGTACCCTTTCCCATATTATGCTCTAGACAGATCATGCAACTTTGGACAAAGCGATCAGCTATTTTTGAGATTTTATCGTTCAACCAGACATTTTCTAACATTTGCAAACCTTCCTTGCACAGATGTGGGTGGGCCCATGAGCCGTTGTGACCATCATTGTAATGTACGCGTCTAGCAGCATCCATTTTCCCTCTAACTTATCCACCCAACACCCGTCATCATCCAACCTCGCCAAACCCTCAGCCCATTGCTTAGTTTCTTCTAACGTGGCATCAGCTTGGATATTCTTTACAGATTCAATACCCTCATCTATGGTACAAACATTTGTGGCTTCCCTTGTAGTGTACATTTCTGAATAGAGATCAGTGGCAGTTTGTTTGGCTATCTGGTCAGCGAAAGCGTTCCCTTTTCCTACATCATTTATGATATGCTGATGTGCTGCACATTTCATGATCGCTAACTGAGTGGGGAGTGCAAGCGCTGAAAGTAACTGCACTATCCAGGAGCCATATTAAATCTTCGTTCCATGTGAGGTCAAGAAACCTCGTTCTGCCCAAAGTCTGCCGAAGTTGTGAACTACCCCAAAAGCATACTGACTATCAGTATATATGTTTACTCTAAGCACTTCGGAAAGTTCACAAGCTCGGGTCAATGCAATAATCTCTGCGGCCTGCGCAGAGTTATGCGTAATTCTCTTGGCTTCCACAATCATACTCCGTGTGGTAATGGCATAAGCAGCTGTGGATGTACCATCCAGAAGTTTGAAGCAAGAGCCATCGCAAAACAGCTCCCCTTGTGGGTCATTCAAAGGTGTATCTTTCGGTCAATCCTGCCTTTAGTCTCTTGTTCTGTGGTGTAAAGGCAGTCATGTGACATTTCGTCACTGCAGGCAGTACCTTGCGGGAAAGGTAATAGTTCAGCCGGATTCAACACATAACACCTCTTTATTTTTATATACGGTGCAAACAAGATCAATTCATATCTCGTTAATCGTGCGGAGGTGAGGTGTTGTGTTTGTGTTCTATTTAATAGAACATCTACAGAGTGAGGTACCAACAAGGTTAAAGCATGGCCTAGGACCATACCCTCTCTCTGTTTTACAGACGAAGCAGCAGCATCGACAGCTCTCAAACATCTTGGCAAAGCGCATGTGACAGGATCAAGGGTGGAGGAAAAGTAACCGCACGGCCTATTCTTCCCTCCATGCTCCTGCGTTAATACAGTCAAAGCACATCCATCACTTTCATGCACATACAACTCGAAGGCCTTTTCATAATTTGGTGTGCCCAAAACTGGTGCTGAACACAGTGCAGTCTTGAGCAGATCAACCGCTTTCTGGTGTTCCAAGTTCCACGGCAATGGCAAAGAAATGCCCTTCTTTGTCAAAGCCAACATTGGTTTAATCACTAGCGAAAAATTGGGTATCCAGTGCCTACAGTAAGAAGCCATTCCTATCAAAGCTCTGACTTCCTTCTGTGTATTTGGGACGGACATGCTAGAAATGATTTTAATCCGTTCAGGCGTCAATCTTCTTCCCTCCTTTGACAGGCGATAGCCTAAATAGGCGACCTCCTGTCGACAATATTGAAACTTTTTCAGTGAAGCTTTATGTCCTCCTTACAGGCACTCTGTGAATCAGCAGCTAAAAGAAGATCATCTACGTATTGAAGCAATGTACAAGTGATAGGCAACTCGAGTGTGTCAAGCTGCTCTTTAAAAGCCCTACTATAAATGCTTGGACTTTCCGTGTATCCTTGTGGCGCACGGGTGAATGTAAATGAGTGTCCCCCTAAGGTGAAGGCGAACAGGTATCTGCTATCCTTGTGTATAGGAATGCTAAAGAAAGCATTCTTAAGATCTACGACACTAAAATGAGTAGCAGAAGCTGGGATCATAGTTAATATTGTCGTTACATCAGGCACAATAGGAAATTGTGGAGCAACAATCTTATTGATAGCGCGTAAATCAATGATAAAACGAAAAAGAATTGCATTATCTCCTTTCTTATACACAGGCAAAATCGGACTATTGCACAAACTACCTGCAATTTCTTCAATTACTTCAATTACTCCACGGTGTACAAAATCGGAAACTATACACTTCAAAGCTTGTTCACCACCAACCGAGATCTTATACTGAGGAATACGTGGCAACTTTACTCCAGGTTTCAAAATGATTTTAACAGGATCAAAATTGTAGAACACCAACATCATTGTCATCAATCGCCCATAAACACTCCGGAACATCACTAAATTCCAGCGGCAAAGGTCTAGTCAGGAACTGTGAGGCATAAAGTTGCTGTGGTGAGATAGTCAAACGCACTCCATCCGAAGAACAATGAATTACCGCATTTAATTCCTTCAACAGATTCAACCCCAACAAATTCTCTCCACAGTTCGTTGTCAAAAGAAATGGACAGTGATCCGTGAATGGACCCAGTGCAATCGGTACCGGTGAAGAAACCGGACTAACCATTGGTGTACCAGAAAACCCTACAGAAACATTGGTTTGCCCTGACAGTGGAATATTTGGAACACGTGAATGGTCAATGGAACACTTCTGCGCTCCTGTATCTAACAAGAATAGATGTTTCCTATTTCCCACTATCATTTCAACGTAGGGACCTTTCTGATTAACGGGAATAGGCATTGGTTCTGACCCCTGCTTCGGGCAATCCTAGCGAAACAATATATCGTCAAAGGGAAGGTCTTCAGAGAGATATGCAGTAGAAGGATGATCAAAAATGTTTCTATTCTCCACACTCGGTGACTGATTGTCCTGTGAAAAAGGCTGTAAATTCTGAGAAAACTGGCACCAGGACCCCCTGCCCCTGGGCGGCCTCTGAATCGTCTACCCATAGTACCAAATGTGTTATTCGACCTCTGTTGGAGGATCGCGCATTGTGCTCGTCAATGACCCTCTTGTCTGCAATAAGCACATTGGTCCGCGTGTACAGGACCCAACGGCGAATTACCTTGTGGAGCATACTGTCCCCTAAATTGTGTATTATCCCCTCTGGGGCCTCTAACAATCTGTTGCAATAAAACTTTAGTTTTCAAGTCTCCCTTTTTCTTTTCGATTCTCTCTTTTTCATTATTGACTCGGTTTTCATAATACTGAGCCATATGTAATACTTCAGACTGAGACTTAGCTTGCCAAGCGCTCTCAGAAGTCATAATTTGCGACTGGATGTCCGGTAACAATCCACGCACAAATTTGTCTACAAATAGTCATTTTCCAGATTCTGTGCTCAAATCTTGTCCACTGAAATCAGAAAACACTTGTTCAAACCGATTAAAGAATTCAGTAGCACCCTCAGACTTTCCTTGGACACAAGCAGTAAGTTTGTCCCAGACAATCCTTCTCTCAGGAATTAAGACTTTCAGTTTTGTCACTATTCTATCAGGCAAAGTCAGTATTACCTGTGGCGGTCTCTCGCCAGCTGGTCTATCTCTATGTTGTCTAACCATATTATCCCATCTGTCCCCTAACCCTGCTGCATCATCCACTGTCCTAATCTGTTTCCACAAATCAATGGGTAGGAGCACAGGAAATAACAAATCTATATCGCTCAGAGTAAATACTGACGACTGCAAGATAGATTCTATCTCTTTATAGAACTCTATTGGATTCTTTCTAATATCTGGGATGGATTGTCTAATAGTGTTCACTTCCTGTCTCGAGAACGGGACGTGAACAAACTGTGATACATAATGTGCAGGAATGTCGTACGCAGCAGTACCTGTTGCAGTATTAGCTGGAACCTCAACCTTTGGGACAAATGTCGGAGGAACCTCTGTCATAGGCAACTGAGAGATAGAAAACTCTGAACGCTTACTGAGCAACAGAGCTAAATCGAGCGCTAAAGCAGCTCAAGGAGTGTCAGACAAAAAGGCTCTCTTGTAGATATTCAATAATTCTTCGGGACAACAAATCTTTCTTTTTATACATTCACCCTGTAGGTATTCTACCATAACCTGTATCACTTTCCTCTGCATTTCTGGCGTATACTGACTATATGTGTCATATACTTCTAGGGGAGATATCGACATGTCTGAAATCCATCTAATCGCATCTTTTGTGCAAATTTGTGTTTCCTCACTCATCGACTTACAAAGAGGAAAGAACTGTTTCTGTACAAAAATAGCACTCAAGCTATCACCATCAGTTTCTTCATTCCGTAACCTTTCTAACTCCCTTCTACACTCAAAAACCCTCTCGACATGCTCATATTCTTTCTCCGCAGTATCTCTTGAATACGCTAAAACATTCAAATCCCTCAACCCTTGTGGGCAATCTACATCATTCAGTCTGTTCCACATTAAACATAAATGAATTCCCAGTCCTTCGATAAAAACATTTTTCTCAGGAACACTTTCTAGATTAGAGAGTGTGGAAAAAACATCAGATTGTTCACCCTTCTCCATGCACTTTTAAGCCCATGCATTCAAATCACGCTTTCTCTCTTTAGACACAGTATCGCGAGTTACAATCTTTGATTCCGCTCCCTTATCTACTACAAGCAGAACAGAACCACTTGGAAGAGAAAGAGTAGAAGAATCTTGTACAATCGGTAACAAAGGTACTATCACTGGTGCAGAAGACAAATCTACCAGACCCGTAACAATAGAAAAAGGCAGAGGTACAGGTGGAGGAGCAGCGATAGGAGGAATAACAATAACCAGAGGAAGAGGAGCAATACGAGGAATGATAGGAGGAGCAGGAATTACTACGGGAGGAGGAACAACAGCAGGAAGAGGTAAAGCAGAAGGAATAGGTACATACAGAGGTGGCGCAGTGGCACCAGGCCTACGTTCATTTAGAAGTTTGTAAATTAATTCATCAGACACATGAAAGTCTTTAGACGGATATATTTTCTGAATACCAAGTTGAAAAGCCCTATCCATATTTCTAACTGACTCTGACTGTTTACTTTGATCATACAACAACGCTTTTTCGGCGTTGGACATATGACGGCAGCATGTTTCTCTCTACTTTTAAATTGCTGCATAGCTTCTGTCTTCCAATTTTGTAATACATCAAATGCTGCAGGTCTCACTTTTTTCTTTAACAATATAGACTCTAAATATTCTTTACGAGGGATCTCAAAGCTACCATTGACTGGCCACTGAAGTTCGGAAGCATGTCTAGTTTGTCTGTGCCAAATATCATTAAACACTATGCTACCAATGCCGTGTTTACAGTACATAGTACATGCCGGCGACCCCTCCTGTGGGGCCGGATGGCCAAATTCCAAAGATTGTCTGTCCCTGTGGAATAATGCCCTGAAACAGGCAGACAATTTCTCAGGCATATCAGATTCCTGGAGTTACCTGGTCAATAATTGTGCTCACGAGTACAATACGCCAAATGAAATTATCAGGATACTTAAGAATTGGGTCATGACTCATCTGATCAAAGAACTAAAGGAGGTCCGATCGGCTTACAAAGGACAACAAAGGACCCTCGTGGTTGGTGATTTCGGCAAAACTGCCCGCCTCGATATATGGACCCTCGTCAAGATGCTGTCTCGGACCGCGGGCTCACCGTCCAGGGATCGGGTCGTGCAGTACTGTTGAGGTATCGTGTCTCATCCAAGAAGGGGTCCCCTTTCTCACCGTCCGATCGCGGTCCAATAGCCACGTCAACACTTCAACGAGATGGCATCAATCTTGAGGGTCCCTATTCGGGCGCCATCTGTAAAAGCAAGGAAATATCAAGGCTGAGTACCACAAAAGGAAATACACCAAACACGGGCTATACAGATTCAAAGATCTTTAATCTACTGTACAGTTACAAAGAAACAGAAATACAGATAGCTATCTGGCTCTCAATACATCACAATGAGTACCAGCCCGTCAGAGTGAGGAGAGAGAGTGTTGGACATCTAGACATTTGGCTTTTTATACATTTCAGTAATATTGTCCAGCCCCTCTACAGGTTAATAATCCGTGGTCTAGAGTTTGTGCCGAGTTCACATATGGCTCATACAATAATATGCACATGGATTACATAGGTTTGCGTTTCCAACAAGTTACAATGGCAAAGTGTATTCCCGGCTTTAGCAGTAAGCCTTAGCACATATCCCTTCACAATGTAGTTCTACCAGTGTCCACGCTCGACATTTGCATTACATTGTCCTCGATGTGTGTTCGTGGATGAAGCTTATTAGTGCAGACAATCCTGGGACAACAAGTAAAACTTAGTGCAAGGTCGCATTACCTAAACTAGACAGTCGGCCCTCGGACAGTCTAACCATTAATGAGGGCTCAAAGTTCGGGAAGGCTCGGTTGCAAGTTAAACACAGTCCACCATTTTAGAACAGAGAATTCACATATTAAACAGAAATCAAAATGGCGGATGATCCTAAAATGGCGGTGAAGTCGATCCAAAATCGGAACTTTGCAACGCGGTTTTCTTCACAGAGCGACTGGGCTTAGGCCAATATATATCAGAAGGAGGTACAATATGATTTCCCGTTTAACAAATCCTCTTCTTGTATGCCATAGGCATATGCCACACTAATGCGTTCCCCGCCGCCCGCACTGGTGCAAAGCCGGGCATCCTTCTCCCATACTGAGTACCACTACCCAAAATCATACCTTGACCCTGATTGCCGGCCGGCGTTGTAGTCGCCTGCTGCAGCTGGCTGACCACCCCTAGAGAAATTTCCCTAGGCAAAGCACTGGATTGCCACTGGATGCCGGGGCTCATGGCCACCTCCGAATCGCTCAGTACCCTTTTCTGGACTTTCCCTTGCCGGTGTACTGCCTCAGCATTCTTTCCCAATTGATAAAATGCATTGACATTCTCACACAACAATTGACCTTTGTCACCATTGCCCCATGCTTGCAAGCAATGCATAACCATACCTTTGACTTGCTCCAAGGATGCAGGTCCCTCTGATGCCGCCGCCTTTTTGGCTGCATGCGTGCAGGGTCCACTGCTGCTATACCTTGGAACCTCTGCAGGCAAAGCCGCTGGATTGGCAACAGGCCCCTGCTTCTTCCCTCTGCCTTTGTCTCCCCCAGCTGCCTTCTGTGTTTTGCTGCTTCAGTCTGCTGCCTATTTGCCTTCGCTTTTGCAGTCAATCTCCTTCTCCTTTTGGATACCAGCTCTTCTTCTTCAATGGTCCCAGTTTCCTCTTCCTCAATGGCCAATAGTTCCTGCATAACCTCTTCTTCTGAGCACGTGGGGAACAACAAAGGGGACCGTGACCTGTTGCTTGGCCCAGCCACTTCCCCATCAAGCTCAGTTGCCACCTTCTGCAGCCAATTTGCCTCATGCCTGGCAGCCGCCATCCGAGCCATCTGTATGAATTGCTGCATGTCTTTCTCGGGACAGTTTGCTCCTGGTATGCCCCCACCTTGTGTGGACATCATGCACTCCTGCAACGGCCTTTGTGGCACACGCACTGCTCTGTAGACCTAGCAGCGGTCCTTATGGCACACTCATCACGTAGGTTTGCTACTGGCTCTTCCCTCTACCTCCTGTGCACCACACACGCACTGCTATGAAGTCCCTACAGCAGCCTTTCAGGCACACGCACTGTGTACTTTCAATGTCAATCCCTTGTTTTGCCTTTCAATCTTGTCCTTATACCGCCGTTCCTGAAACTATTAGCACAATGTAATATGCAACGGAATTCCGTTTGTAAAATCTTTGTTAAATGGCCGTTTCACTCACCGCCACGGCCCTTTGAAGTTTAACAGTGGCAATCAAATGTTTTTGCTGCGGCAGCCCGGAGTGTCAGTTTCTTTTAAGTGGGAAGTTTCGAAGCTGCACGCCTTCTCGTGATGCAGCAGTCAGCTGCTCTTTCTCCCTCTTCCACTCCCTCACTCACCTCAAAGTCCTGTTCTCCTGCTTCTGCTACCAGCTGCTTCCAGCAGCTTCCCCTTTAACACACACCGGTATGTGCTACTTTCAGAACACCAGTCGTCCTCTCTCTCTGCCGCAGCCCCTCTCCTAACATGGCAAAGTAGGTCCTCCCGGCGGCCTCCTGGTAATGCCCACCGCCCTCACACTCCGCCGCAGTTCTGCCCCTTACGAGGCAAAGCAGGTTCTCGTGGCGGCTTCCTGGCACACGCACAGTGCTCTGGCAAAAAAGCCTCACGACCCTCGACGGCGCCAAACTGCTCCCGACTCTGCTTCCAAGAGAAGTGGATCATGGCACGAAGTGAAAAACTGCTCGATCTTCATGCGGATCACAGCATGAAGAAAAAAACTGCTAAAACTACTTGCACCTCTTATCTTCCACGTCTTCTGGATGCAACAATGGTGCTGCCAGTCTTTGTGCTGTATTTATCGCCCCAGGCATGCCCACCTCCTATTGTAGTCTTTTGCAGGCTTTCCGGCCCATTTGTCGGGGTTCCAGCCCCTTTGAGCCTTTCCTAGGCTCACCCTCTAGGTTCCCGGGCTTTTGCCCAAAACTCGTCCCCCTTAACCAGGGGGTAGGAAGGAGGATGCTGCCCTGTTCTCTAGGCGCCTCCTCAAGGGTTCCACCCCATCAACACCTCCAGAAACTTGGTTGGGTGTGGTGGGACAAGATGAATGAGTGGGGGCAGAGCCCCTGTTTAAAGGTAGAGGCAAGAGGTTAGGGAAGAGGTGGGAAGGAGAGGCAAAAGAAGAAACGAGGTTTGAGGCAGAGCCTCCAGTTACAGACAGAGAGGCAGGAGAGCTGAATCTGTAAATCTAATTCAGTGAAGGACTCCCAGAGAAACAGGCTCCGTGGTCAGGATTCAGTGAGTCGTGCTTCGGACAAAGCATATAGATACTAAATATGGCCCTATCGACTATTACATTTTTTTTTTGATAAAACAATTTATTGTATTTTATGACATAAACAAAACAACCACAAGACAAGGGGGTGGTAACAGAACACCCATAAGATAAAGTACACGAAATGAAACGTTTAGAAGCACTCCAAGCCAGCACCTTCAACTGCAAGTTCACATAGCATTTTCAGTAACACAATCCACCATGGCCCGCCCGCCCTCGGTTCCCCCAACCATCCACTTCCACTGTAATCACCATCGAGTCAGGTTGTCAAGGTCCAGTCTCTTCCTATTTCCTCCATATCTTGGAAGCCTTGGCCGGGCATCCGCGTGCGCCATAAAGCCGGTGCTCCATCATGTCACATGAATCCATGTCAAGTATCCATTGTTCAAGTGTCGGGGGGTTGGGCACACCCCATTTTTGCGCAATGTTGCGCTTCATCAGGGCCGCTGCAGTGTTCAATAACAGTTTTTCCCATTTATTAGAGTCAGATGTGTCAGTTACGCCCAGAATTAGAACTTTCGGATCAAGCTCAATGGTAATAATGGCCCTCCTGCTCCATTAGCCAGTATACGTGTTCCCCATTAGTTAGCATATATTGTAGGAGTCCCATTATGCAGTATAGGTAGCCATCGCCCCCACAGATATACGTATGGTGCCATCAGACTGGACAGGCAGAACGATTCCTATCAGGTGGTTGCTGTGACATGGATGGTGACAATGACACTGTTTCTTCCTATTACCCTGGCTCCAGCACTGTCTCACGCCATATACATGCCCGAGCCCCTAGCTGCACAGTGCCGCAGTGAAGCTATACATTGGCTGTGCAGGCAAGGCAATGCGAGGATGCAGAACCTTCAGAGCTCTCCAGTTTCCTGTGGTCATGCTTGAGAAGACCATCCAGTCCTGTTTTGCTTCCAATTCTGGGACTTGTAGTTTTCCTAAATTTCAAATTGGGAGAACAAAACTACAAGTCTCAGAATCCAAAGGGTAGAAAGCAGGATTGGATGACCTTCTCACTAATGGCCATCGAAAACTTGAGAGCTCTGCACCATAACCTGCAGGAAGCAGTGGCTAGCTTTATATGCGGCCTCCTGCGATCTCCTGCTTTAGGCCGACTGTACTGTGTCTAAACGGGGCTGCACAGCGAGGCCTTAGAGAGGCAAAGGAAGACATCTCTGCAACTGGGGGCTAAAGCTTCCTGTTGCCACTTTCCCATTCCTGCGTCCCACTGTACAGTGGAATACGAACATTGTACAGAAGGGGTTCAAAATATTTTTTTATATCAAATGAAAGGGTGTTGGGGAGAAAGTAAAATGCATTAGGAGTGATGGGATTATCTTAAATATTAAATGATCAGAGCTACGGCTGCTGCATAAATGAGGCAGCACTGCACCACTCATTGCACTCTTGGGGCCTGATTTACAGAATGTATTGCGTGCGGGAAAGTGACTGTGCACACTGTTAGGTGTGCAAAACTCCTTTCGTTGATGGAATTGACTTTGCGTGCCTTTCCGGGACCTTGGAAGGACTCTGCACAGGTCCGTCACGACCTTGCATGCAGTCGAGCACTTTGCGCGACACTCCATGCAATATGTGGGACGGGCCTACGCAGAGAAATACATACTGGGCGGGACATGCATTTTCCTCATTTTCCTGGCAAAATGAGGAAGAACGTGGGTGTGTTGAGACACGGGCCACGCATTGTAATCGCACACCCAGTCAATGCAAACCAAACCGAATTCATGGAACACAACGTGCAACCTTACTATGATAAACGTTACACGCAAACCTTCTCTACTCACCACCACTTGATAGGAGGCACAGAGCACTAAGCACATAGGATCCAATGTGCAGAGGCAGGGTACACATAGCAATTTAGGGGTGACGGCACGTAGTTGAGGTGCCGGTTGAAGTTAGGAGTGAATGCATGCAGATAAGCGGGGTGCAGCCATCATTTAAGGGGGTTCGCGCGCATATATACTGGGGACTGACTTGATTTACGTGACATGTAACGCTATTTGCGCCTAGGGTTATTTTGCAGCTGAAATATCATGAATATGCGGAACCAGCATTGCATTCTGTTGCGTGTAGGTACTTGCAAAGTGGTGTTACGCGCAGAGTACTTTATGGGGTCTACACGCTTATTCTATAAATTGGGCCCTTAGTTTCAAATCAGAGGCACTGCACTCCCCGAGTCGCTACAGTCCTGACATTGGCATAGCCCTGGATCTTTTCCACACCTAGCAAGACCCCTGGACACCCGCAGCGAGGAAGTGTCTATACTCTAGATGCAGCGACTGATGATATGAAGTGAAGGCAGAGCCAGAATCAAATCAAAAGAGAGATAATGATAATGATGTGTTATTTATATAGTGCCTTTATCCAAATTGCTTTACAGAGCACATATTTACATACAATATCACCCAACCGAAATTGGTACTCATTTATCGACTTCGGAAGGATGAAAGGCTGGGTTGGCCTCGACCTGCAGATCACGCTGAGATCGCAACCCGCTGAGCTATTTTACCGGTCGGCCCCAGAGGTGAGCAGGACCCAGAAATAGGCGGTTTATATTTGAATCTTTCCACTCGTCCCTGCAGCTTTTAGATGTAATTGATGGAGGAAGCATCTTCAGAAAACACGTATTTTTAAGGCACTCGACATTTCGCGAAGAGATAAATGGCATCTTATTTGGTAAAACATCACCCGCACTCTGTTTTATCTGACCTTCGACTTGTTCTTTCATAGATCAGGCGGGCATATATTGTCAGTTGGCCAGATTTCTCATTAGGTTATTAAATTAGAATGCGCCGTATACATTGATGGATGTGCTTTCAGCACATGAAAGGGGGATTTAGGCAGAGCAACAGCTCGCCAATCCAATTGGTAAATACATTGTTTAATCCATGTTGTGTGCGTCCTATGAACAATAACCTCTTTCATGTTGAGAAAGCTTTATCTTGTATTTTTTTAATTGTATACAGTTTTATGGTTTGTTTTTCCAGTGCTGTCCAATTGGAATTAATCAAAATAAAAAGTAACAGGCTGTTCCCGCCAAATGATACCCCCATCTAGTCCCCTCTCTCTTTCTTGCCCTCCTCTTAGCCTGTCTGTGAGAATCTTGCTGAGGCCTCCCCCATCTCTTGAAGGCATTCTGGGAAGCGGGATGAAGAGGGGCTGAGTAGAGCCAGCTTGTGTTTTAGTAAGCTTTTGTGGTCTGGGACGTGAGGTAAGGAGCCACACTTGACTCACATTGACCGAGAGGGGGCGCCGAGGATACATATGTAGGGTGACCCCATTTTCGGAATCAAGAACTGGGGAATGCCACAATTATAAAAGTAGAATTATAATTTGACAGTGGCTACCAAATAGAAAAGTAGGGCACGCTATAGGAGCACGTGGAGGGGACGTTTCAGACATAAGAAGTTCTCTAGTTTGTAAAACCGTAACTTTGTCAGCAATCACATAAACGCTAATCAGAGGCATCTGCATACAAAATAAAAAAAAGATGTGCAAACTTGCTAACTGCAAGTCATGGCGTACAAGCATAATTACACTGAATTTAAAACGCTATGTGTACTTGTCTTTTACCTTGTTCATTCGGGCACGTGTGTGGGCAAAGAGCCACTCAGAGAACTAATTGGAAGTGGCAGCTGTTCTGTTCCGCCCTGCGTCGCAGACCATCCACCCGTGTGTGCGTGCAAGTTATTTGGGCCCCCGCTGGCGCTGCGCCACAGGCCGTGCGGCCTAGCTTACACCTCCAGCCCTCGTGCGCGCACGCAAAGGGCTGGGACATAACAATGGCGACGAGGTGGAACGAGGGCAAACACGCGCTCAACGTTCACAGCGCCTAGATGGCCTGCAGCCATCGCAGCCAAATTTTTGGACACCCGGTGGGGGGGGGATCGCACACGTGACCCACCCCACCCCAAAAAAAAATCTGTCAAGTGATGACTGGACGGTGTGACGCCATCTCACATCTGGTATCGCACACCAGGGGCCCCATCACAACGTGGCATCGGAACCACATGGAAAAACCAGCACCTGAACTCTTCGATACAGCGTTTGGACACCAAGGCACCTCAAGGGAAGGCCCAACTTCACCGCGCTAGTGGTTGCCTGAAGAGATCTCAACAGCACTGAACAGGTACACGTCGACATGGCGGCCGGCACGTCCACCCCTGGGCCCACCACGCCGTCCAGAATTGCGGCAAACCTATCGCTGACGTCCCCACAGCTTCGCACACAAGGAGGCTCATCGACACTGGTCCAGCCATTTGACCCCTTTACCGACCCATCTTCGAGTGGACCCAGATGGCAGCTGTGGATCCAGAAATTCGAGATGGCGATGGAGTGCAAAGATGTGACGGCGGCCAGGAAGATGAAGGCGCACCTACTCCTCAGTGTGGGTGACGAGGTACTGCGCATTTTCAACTCCTTGGATGTGGCCGATGGCCAAGATGCGTACCAAAACGCAAAAGATGCCCTCACAGCTCACTTTCTCCCCCAACTGAACCCGGACTATGAGACTTTCATCTTCTGCACCACCATACAGGCAGCAGAGGAGCCCCTTAATGCCTACCACACTCGGTTAAAAATTGGCCATGTCCTGCGAGTTCACCAATGTTGAGAGGGAGATCAGGAGGCAAATCATTAACGGCGTACACTCAGAAAAACTAAGGCGCCTAATTCTCAGCGAGAGAGGCATCCCCCTGCAACGAATCCTTGAATTAGGACGACAAAGGGAACTAGCCCAGACCAGAGCGGCCAACATGGAGGCCACTCTGCACAGACTGCAACCGGTCCTCAACACAGCCATGGTGGCCCAGATCACCAACAAACAATCCTCAAGGGATGAATACAGTGGGGGCTATGGCCAGAACAGGTGGCAACCGCGCATTCCTGGGCCCACAGAGTGTGGCGGCCCATGACATGGCCGCCGCAACTGTCCTGCGCAAGGCACCACCTGCGGCGCCTGCGGCAGGAAGGATCATTATGCAAAGGTGTGCAGATCATCGGGCGCCTCCACGCAGCCCCCACAGAACATGTCAGACAAAAGCACACCCAAGAAAAAGAAGCAGGCCAGTGCAAGGAGGGTCGCAGTGGCCAACTCTTCCACGGAGGAAGAAGGGGATGATATCCCGACAGGGCAGCAAGATCCCGGCAAGGACAACGAGAAGAAAGGAAGAAAAATATACCTCGTGTCCGCATTAAGCCAAGGCCAAGAAACACAAAGAAAATCTGTCCGAAGGCGCAAGTGCATGGTCACTGTCCAAGACCAGCGCATTCTCATGACCATTGACACCGGCGCTTCGGTGAACGTGATGCCCACAAGCATATTTCAGACTCTGAAGCCTCAACCAGTCCTGAAAAGCACAGATACGCTGCTGTATGCCTACGGCAGCCGGAAGCCCATACCTGTCATGGGCAGGTTCCGCACCACACTAGAGCACGCCGAAAACAGACTGTGGTCGAAAGTATACGTCGTAAAGGCAGGAATCGAAAGCCTCCTGAGTGGAGACACCGCAGAAGATCTGGGAGTGGTCAAATTCATCTGCCACATTGATGAGGCCGAAGAGGTGGAGAAAATGCTAAGTCAATACCACAAGCTGCAAGATGGAATAGGCTGCTTGAAGGGCAAAACCATCCGGCTGCACATTGACGAAACAGTACAGCCGAAGGCCGTACGGCATCTGAGGACACCTTTCCACATGAGAGAACAAGTGGAGCAGGAACTCAAGGCTCTGGAGGAAGCAGGCATCATAGAGGCGGTTACTGGGCCCACACCATGGGTCTCCTCGATGGTCGTCACGCGAAAGCCTAAACAGCCTGGAAAGGTCCGGATTTGCATTGATATGCGTCTACCTAAAACTGCCATCAAACAAGAACGGCACATCACCCCATACGATCGACGAAATCGTGGCAGACCTCACAGGGTCTTGTGTTTTCTTGAAAGCAGGGTATCATCAACTCAAACTCCACAGAGACTCGCGCTACATTACAACATTCTCGACGCATTTGGGTTTAAGAAGATGCAAATGCCTGAGCTTCGGGATCTCGTCTGCGGCTGAAGTATTCCAGCAAACTATCCAGGAGGTCATCAGGGGCATCCCTGGGGTCCTCAACGTGAGCAACGACATTCTGATTCACGCCCCCGACAAGAAGGAGCACCTCAAGAGGCTTCATACCCTACTGGGCAGACTACAAGAGGCTGGACTGACCATACACAGGGAGAAGTGCGAGTTCCTCAGATCGGAAATCACTTTCTTTGGTTACAAGTTTGGCAGCACGGGCATCTCCCCTGATCCCCAGAAGGTCGCAGACATTCAGGCGGCAAGCCCACCGATGACCCCCACGGAAGTACGCAGTTTCCTAGGGATGGCAACCTACTGCGGGAGGTTCATTCGAAACCTGGCCACCCTATCTGAGCCACTACGGGAGCTGACAAAAGCAAACGCCAAGTGGGACTGGGGGCAGAAGTGCCAAGACTCGTTTGAAAGTATTAAAGAGTCCCTGTCCGTCGACACCAAGATGGCGTACTACAACACCGAGCTGCCCACAGAACTATTCGTGGATGCAAGCCCCGTTGGGCTCTGTGCCATCCTGATGCAGGTAACGAGAGAAGGGGGGAAAAGACCGATAGCATACGCCTCGAGAGCCCTCACGGAAACCGAACAGAGGTACTCCAACATTGAGAAAGAGGCCATCGCAGTGCTGTGGGGGTGCAGGCACTTTCATCTGTACCTATATGGGCGGCGGTTCACAGCAGTCACCGACCACAAACCCCTACTACCCATCTTCATGGGAACGTCGTCACACCCTCCGGCACGGATCACCAAATGGCTACTACATCTCCAGCAATACGACTTTGATCTCATCTACCAACCAGGCAGTGGAAACCCTGCGGACTTCCTTTCGAGGCACCCGCGAGCGGCCACCCAACACGAGATCCAAGTGGCCGAAGAGACAGAGGAACATAAATGCCAAGTGGTTTGTGCAATGAGACCAAAAGCGGTGAGCATCGAAGACATCGAGGCAGAAACCAACAAGGATCCTTGCTGCAATCTAGTGAAAGATGCCATAATCTCAGGGGACTGGAAAACCTTCATGAGACACACACACAACGGAACAGCGGAAGCAAAAAGATTTCTGTCCGGCATGTTTACCGCCCGGCAAGACTTGTCAATCACAGAAGGCGGAGTGATACTAAGAGGTAACCGCATCACAATCCCTCTCAGAATGCAAGACAGGATAGTGGCCCTAGCGCATGAAGGACACCAAGGGCTGGCAAGGACGAAGGCCCGCATACGGCACAGGGTATGGTTTCCCGAGATCGAGGAACTGGTCGAGACACTCATCAGCACGTGCCTAGCCTGTCAGATAACAGGAGCCCCGCCAGAACCAATTCTATCGGCGGCACGTGGCCGCTCTCGGTGGGAGGCCATCAGCATTGACTTCTACAAGCTACGGGAAGGCCTCCACCTCTTGGTGGCAGTTGATGACCACTCCCGATATCCGGAGGTTGAAATAGTCGAATCCACAGCAGCGGAAGTGGTCATTCCAGCCATAGAAAAAATGTTCGCAACTCACGGACTACCAACATCCATCA
This sequence comes from Ambystoma mexicanum, assembly GCF_040938575.1. NCBI lineage: Eukaryota > Metazoa > Chordata > Amphibia > Caudata > Ambystomatidae > Ambystoma > Ambystoma mexicanum. The sequence goes on along the minus strand of NC_090923.1, from coordinate 1,236,203,004 downwards.
AAAGTGACAATGGGCCACCGTTCACAGGGGAGGAATTCTAGAACGATCTGCAGGACCTCAATATAAAGTATCACCACATCATGCCGAGGTGGCCCCAGGCCAACCGGGACGCCGAACGCTTCATGAGAACCATTAACAAGGTGCTAAGGGAATCCAAGGCGAACGCCAGCCCATGGAAGATCGACCTCTACCGATTCCTCAGGAACTATCGGGTTACCCCCCACAGCACAACCGGCATACCGCCGGCGGATCTCATGTTCGGCACCGTCATCCGATCCTCGATTCCGCACCATCCAAGCAGGACCCCGGATGAGGTCAATGAAGAACGCACAGAAATGAGGAGAAGGAGTGCGAATGCCCACATGAGCAACAAGAGGAGTGCAAGGCAGTCTGATCACCAAGTGGGGGACCAAGTTGTCATGCTACGAAACCCCACCAAATCAAAACTCGACACCAGATAAGAGGAACTGCCATGGACCGTCAGCGATCGGCACGGAACCATGGTGACTGTGACCCGAGGACACCGTCAAGTGATGAGGAACTCATCATGGTTCAAGGCGGTGCCTCGCAACCTGTGGACTGACAGTGAGTGCCATCTGGAAGAGGAGGACGCTCAGCCCAGCGAAGACGAGCCTAGGTCCATCCCGGATGAGACAGGAGCGGCAGATGGAACCTGGGAACCGCTGGAGGCCTCGAGGACATGACCAGTGAAGGTGAGCCAGATCAGGATCCGGGGGGGTGCAGGCCCCGAGAAGGGCGGTACGGTCTGAGAGCGGCCACGAGACCGCCGGCCAAGCTAAATGACTATGTGTGGTAGTGTGAGGTGCCTGGACCATGGATCCTGTGGCCGGACAATTATTGGTGAAGAGCGTGAGCAGATGTTCGCACTCACAGTTGATGCAAGTTAATGTCATGTTTGTTTGTTTTATAATAAAGGAGGAATGTTATGTTCCGCCCTGCGTCCCGCTACGCGGTGACGCAGGGCGTGCCGAATAAAAGCCCCGCCCCCGCGCTCGGGAGGCAGTTCCGGGGCAGACCATCCACCCGTGTGTGCCTGCGAGTTATTTGGGCTCCCGCTGGCGCTGCGCCACAGGCCGTGCGGCCTAGCTTACTCCTCCAACCCTTGTGCGCGCACGCCAAGGGCTGGGACATAACAGCAGCTATTATGGGTGTCCCACGTGGCAAAAGGTGGGTCTTGCAGAGCCCCCGCACCTCCTCCTCTGCATCCCCCCTCCTCCCTTATCACCAGTGCCGGATTCAACCACGTGGAGGCCCCTAGGCAATCGAAAAGTGCCCCCCCCCCGCCCTCGCAAATTATCTCCTAATTCGTTTTAAATTTTCTGCAACGCTTTATATTTTGATCCATTGTCGCAGGGGCCCTAAGAGGAGTGGGGCCCATATGTGGGTGCCTGCTTGGCCTTTGGGGGCCCCATTGCAATAGAAATGTCACCCCCCCTCGAGAATGATGTCCTAAAACGTTTTTAATTTTCTGCACCGCTTTATTTTGATCCGTTGTCGTGGGGCCTACTTGGCCTAATTGATAATCCGGCACTGCTTATCACACAATGTTTGCTAGAGCCACCCCTGCTCTTGCTGACAGCAAATCAATCAGAGAAAAAAACATTGAGGGGTGGGGAGTGCTGTATTTTTATGGCTCAAAGCCAAATTGAAAGCAGACTCAGTGGCACCCCCAGAGATGGAGACTGGCCTGCCTCGTTGGGTTAGTCCTGCAGGAATTATGCTATCGCACTGAGGACACATTGGGGTTCATTCCGACTTGGCCGGCATACGGTAAAAGTGCTGGTAATAATATTTACAGCCCATTTTGCCAGACAGGCAAAGTATGGGTGTGCCGGAAAAAATTAGCCGGAATAACCGACGTCGCTATCAATGCATCCAGAATTTCCAGCACTGGTATTACCGACACCGAAAATACCGGATGGGCATGAAACCTACGCCGATAAAACAGGTATCAGCGGCATATCCCAAGCCTGGATTTGCCAGTAATAGTGGCTGATATTTGCTGGTAATACCAGCAAATGCTAGGCGGAGATATCTCCACCTGAAATCAGGTGGTAAATGCATTTAGGTGTGGGAAATGAGGCCACAGGGGCACCCAATGCACCCAGGTGCATCCAATTCACCCTGGAATACAAAAAGGCGACAGCTTCCCCAAACACGCTTCCCTGCACCACCATACTGCTATTGATCGCAGTCAGCATTGAAATGCAGCTGCTCCAGGCCAACACAGAGCTGCAGGGGCTGGAGGACCACCAGAGGGAACAAGAGGCACTGGAGAGGAGGAGGAGGATGATTGCGAGGAAGAGACGCAAGGCATGCACCCATACCCCATGTAAGGGCCACACCATGGACCCACACTGACACACGCAAATCCTCACCTGGCTCACCTCGACAGGGAGAGCATTGCATATCTCCTCAACCTGATCCAGGAAGACATAGGGAGCAGGATCGGCATCTGAACAGCCATACCAACACTGGTACAGTTGGTCTCGGTCCTGCACTTCATTGCCCCAGTAACATTCCTGCACACCGTTAACCAGCTGCATGGCATTTCGTAGTCTGAATTCTCCAAACTGCTCGGTCAGGTGCTGGATGTACTCCTGCGGCATGTGGGACAGCACATTGCAATCTCCACCACTCTAGCACAGGTGAATGCCACAAAGGCAAGATTATATGCCATTGCACACATGCCCAATGTGGTGGCAGCCCTGGATTGCATACATGTTGAGCTGGTGGCATCTTAGCCCTCAGAGGAAGTCTACAGGAACCGGAAGCAGTTCTATTCACTTAATGTCCAGGTCACCTGTGAAGTCGACCTCACCATCACCCACTGCTGTGCCCGGTTCCCTGGATCAACCCACGATGCCATGGTCCTGCGGAACAGCATGCTGCCAGCATACATGGTAGGGCACAGGGGCCAATGAACCTGGACATTGGGTTAGGGCATGTTCCATAACACTAACCTTGCAGTACAAGTGGCATGCAGTGGGGGGGTCACCCACATATAGAGATTGCATGCCCTGACAAGGCCATGTGCAGGCAGGACCCACCCCCAACCTCAACACATGACATGCTACAACCCACCAGAGTAGGACATGACTCAAGATGCAGCAGAAAATGGCCAAGACATGCTCCCCCAACAGGCCAGGCACACATACATTGGACTACAGGTACCATAATGCAACATCACACATCCCAGTACATGCATGGTCTGCACGAGTGGGGTGCTGGCCACCTCGGGGTGTCCAAAGTATGAGATGGGGTGCCCCAAGAACCATGGAAGAAGTTTGAAGATGACAGATGGCAACATACCCAATGACCAAGGTTACTGTCCATGGAAAGGCAAGCCACCCATTACAAAATATACACCAGGAGAGTATTTTCTACTACTAAAGCACGGTGGAAGTCCACACAGCCTGGCAAACCCCAGACACCCTTGTTGCGAGCTGAGGGGGGTGGGGAACAACCAGGGGAACCAACACAAATTGAGCCCACGCAGGCACCGTCATGTCAAGGCCTGAAGAACACTGCCATACATGTATGACATCCTGATAAACTGCAACTAAGGGACACGACACTGACATTTGACATGGCATGTAACAAGGGCAACATGTATTTGAATCCCTCAACTGATCCACACGGATGACCTGCACATGTAACTCAGACCCCCATCTGGAACCATGCATGTGAGCAAATGCACAACCCCAAACCAACCAACATGGCATGCTGCCCTGTCAAATAACGACCATGGAAGCTAGGGCTGTCGGCTGTGAGCTGTGTGCAAGAAGTACCATGACAGACCGAACCCCCCGAGCGCACACCATTCATTGTTCTGCAGAGGCCCCCTGGCTACACAGGTTAAACAACCAGAGCCTTATTCAAGAGCGCCCTTCAACAACTAGCCAACCTACAATCTTTCACACACGCCTTGAAAAAGACCCCTGTTGGGTCGAAACACGTGTCGGCTTCAAGTGTGCTAATAAACCACTTCTCTACTTATGGGAAAAAAACGAATGATAAGACTTTCATTAATTGCGTTAATAATTGCAACCAATTGTAGTTACTACATCATCAGTGATCCAGCGCCTAGGTGACCCTGGCTCTTATTCATACTCACAGCAAATTTGCCAAGACTTATGAAAACAGTCTCCTAAGAACCTCTTGCCGGCTACAGGATCAATTCATAAACAACCATGATCAGTGGAGTGATCTATATATTCTAGTGCTCTTTCAAAAATGTTGTGTATTGACAGAAAAATAAGTTATTTAAAAAAAGACATGGTTAAATGGTGCTAAGATGGTAAAGTGGCTATTTTTCTGTTTAAAATATGTATTGCTTTTAAAAAGTAGTACAATTCTTTAGAACGAATATCTTCAAATATATTGGAACAAATGCAATGAATTTCATTAGAACGAATACACAGAAATAATTAATAATAATTAATAATTCAATTGGGCAGTTCCTTGAAGCAATACGTTGTATTCTGTAGCCACAGGTCACATACGACTAAGGGGAACACCAAACAGTGGTGTATAACAATCCTGGGATATTAGATCTGACCCTGCACTATTCCTCCACATAAGACCCATTGCCACAGATGTCCCACAGGGTGCTTGATTATGCAGTGCAGAATTCATGAAGATATCAGAGCAACATAACAACAGAACCTTAAAACATCACACCAGGGCCCGAGCCCTAATCTGACCATACACCACAACCCAGCGCTGTCTACCATGTCGTTGGCATTCAAAGTATTCACTATAACATGGGGCACTGCTGGTAAAGAGCCAAGAAAAGATCAAAGTAAAAGTGGCCGATAGACAACGTGGTACATAGGGAAGGACACATACAGAGGGGAGAAAGAGACAGACGGACGACGTAGTGAATCGCAAACCTATATCACCCATATTCTTAAACAGGTGTTCCATGAGTAATGGGGCATCCCTTGCTACCATGCCAGCGACCAGTTTAGAGGAGAGTGGGGTAGGGTTGGCAGGCTATACCTACCCCTACCCTAATCAGGGCCCTACTTTACAAGTGGTGCTCAGAAACTCCTCTAGATGACAACAAGGCCAGGCATCCAACTCTGAGCCCAACGATTCCCTGCTTAGCCAAGCTTCCAACCGGTGTGTATACGCCACCTGATTCCACCAGAGTACCACAGACAGTTTGGACAACTCTTTCCAGTTTGATGTTATGACTTTCAGTGCTATGACTAACAAGGCATCTGTCAGGTTCTCACATTTTGTACCTCACTTTGACAAGGTTCTTAGGAGAATAGGGTATGTCAAATACCATTCCACCAAAGTTAGAAAGGGAAGGTGGTTGAAATATTAAATAAATTCTGTTTTGAGAATAGAGCATTTCTTTTAGTTTGTTCTATTTCCCTTTACTAACTTTCAATTAGAAAGATGAAATGCCCTCAAGCCAAGATGGTGGAACATTTTCACAACAGTGATTGGTTCAGTTCACAGCATTTAGCTTTGAAAGGAAAGAATAAATTTAGTCCCCGTTTTATAGGACCATTTGAAGTTGAAAATGTATTCTCCCCAGTTACTTTGAAGTTGAAGATACCATCTAGTATGAAAATACACCCTACATTTCATGTTAAATTTTTGAAACCATGTGGAAATGACACTAGATTAATGGGAGCACCTGGTCCAGTATTTTCTGATGATGATTCTGAATATGAAGTTCAAGCTATTTTGGATTCTAGAATTGTTCGAGGTCAGTTGCAATATTTAGTGGATTGGAAAGGTTACGGTCCAGAAGAGAGGTCATGGGTTAAAAGTGAGGATGTTCATGCCTCTAGATTAACTAAAAAGTTTCATCGCTTACAACCCTTTAAACCAGGCCCTGGGACAGGGCTTTACGGGGGGGGTACTGTCAGGTTCTCACATTTTGTACCTCACTTTGACAAGGTTCTTAGGAGAATAGGGTATGTCAAATACCATTCCAGGAAAGTTAGAAAGGGAAGGTGGTTGAAATATTAAATAAATTATGTTTTGAGAATAGAGCATTTCTTTTAGTTTGTTCTATTTCCCTTAACTAACTTTCAATTAGAAAGATGAAATGCCCCCAAGCCAAGATGGTGGAACATTTTTACAACAGTGATTGGTTCAGTTCACAGCATGCAGCATTTTGATGTCAATAGAATGTTAATAACAATTCTCAACTGCCTTTCATTAAAGTATGCATCAGAGTAGGTCATATATTAGCTCCAGTTAAATTCATTTAAAGTTTTCATTTTTAAGGAGTGTAGTATCCTTTTGAGAGTTCCGATAATATAGTAGTAATTGTAGTTAAGTAACAGGAGAAGAAGTCTGCAGAAGAGGAATTCCAGTGAGATTCTGTTTGCTGAGCCAGAGAAGAGTCTAGTTCCATGAACATTGATAAGCTAAGTGGACTTCTGAATTTTTAAGTGAAGACTCAAATAATTTTGAAATGTTCATTATTTAAAGACTTGAAATTGTGCATTTCGTTTTTTGAACAATAGAATCCTTTATATAATTTATTTAAGAAGAAAAAGTCAAGGAATCTTTAATGAACAATATATAAAGAAGGTTCAGCAATTCATTTTTGTGTACATTTTATCTTTGTTTTAATACTAATAAGGCGCGCGGCTCGTATCGTCGTGTTTTTAACATTTAATCTAAATCCTTAATATATATTAAACTAACTTCAGGTTTGTTTTGTTTTCGAACTTGCGTCGCGTATTTCAGTGGACTTGCAAGTGCGGTTTAGAGGAAAGGACCTAAAGACGTCACGCGTGCGTCCCGGCCATCTTGGATTTTCATTGTTTTCCTCATTTTTTATTCGTTGCTCGTAACGGAAGAGAAAACGATTTAAGGACAGCGTTTTGAAGCCCGATTACACAGCGTTTAGCGAGCAATTGTTTTCCTCATAGATTAAGAGTATATTAAGAAGAAATACATGTGTTAGCAAGAGACATTTATTGGAAAAGCACTCCGTACGTGAAATTGGAGTATAAAAAGTTTACAGCAGAATATTTTACAAAGATTCTTCTGAATACAAAAGGTAATTACCTACACATATTTATAGAGTATATGATTCCTAGAGCATACGGCAAATAGGTATAATAGACAATAATAACAACAATATTTTTGGGTATATTTTATTAAAAGAAAAAGATTATCAGATACTAAAGAGATCAAGAGAGCAGAAAGACAAATAGAAGAGATATCGCTAAGAGTATCTACAGTCAACATACATCTTTCTGAAGCAGCCTATTGGCAAATCAAGCTTAGGCAACAGGTAAATGTAAATGGAGAAAATATAATATAGAGAGTAGTCAGTAGTGATCAGAAGACTGATTCATTTAAAGTTGTATTTCCGTTTTAGGAACATCCCATCTGAGTCAAAACTTTCCGAGAAGACGGTCTGAAGTACCTGCAGTAGGAGTTATTGTCTTTTGTTGTTTTCTCCATTCCCCTTTCCCCTTGGGTTTGCCTGGCCAATAGTTTTAAAGAACCAGAATTGTTGAGCAGGCAGGTTTAGGGGGCTAGGTGGGCCAGCTTCACTCCTGCAGGATCCCATTACTTCAGTTTCCTGACAGCATCAAATAGTCTCCCTTGAGTATACTTCCCACTAAACGTGGGGTGTGCGCTCTCCATGAGTACTGTTTCACAAGAGAATTGCAGTGCTACTTCACAAATCTGGGGCATTTTTGGACATATCTGCCCAAAACAAACTAGAGTATTTACACCAAAATATCATATGGGCCAGGGAGCCAACCTCTGCCCTACATGACCAGCAGAGTGTGATGTCCCTGTCCTTATTCAGCTTCCTAAAATCTGGTGGGGTGAAGAGAGCCCTATCATATATCATATCATATACCAAATACAGCATCTGTGATGTGGTATGCCTGATTTTGGGCCTTATACTTGACCATGCTTTCTCCAAAATCGTTATTCCACAATTTCCATTCCATGCAGCTACTGTTTTCCTTCTGGGATTAGACTCAGCACTCTGGCTCAGTATAGCATACACAACAGACGCCTTACAGCACTGTCCTATATAATATCCCGCTCCCTGCTCCCCCATTATCCATCTTTGCCATGCGGCTAGTCAGCTGAACATATCTTAAAAATGTGTCAGTGGGCAGGCCAAACATCTGCATTTCCCCATAGGGGAGGACCCCAGAGGGAGTACTCACCTGATGGGAATTCAGTATTCCCGCTTCTTCCACATAGACCAATTTAAGAACTTGCCCGCCGTTCCCAACCTTGAGTTGTATCATAGTGGTGTCTTCCCACTCCAAGGCTACTCCACCCTTCCACCACCCTTCCACTAACATGCCACATGGGTAGCGCTTTGCATGCAAATGTTATGGAATCAATCTCTTGCAGGGACGGTTTAGCCTGTATGTGAGGTATATCAATTACGTGAGAGGGGTAGGCTAACAATGCTTCCATACCAACTGTTGATCACGGCTTTCCTCAGGCAACTACTCCCTGCCTTGACATATACCAAATGCTGCTAGGTAACATTTAGAATTGGGGAATCTTCCTCCCCTCCCCCCTTCTGACTAGTGCAGCTGCAGCCTATTGAGGAATATCCTAGGTATCTTCCCTTTCCAAAAAAAGGGTAAAACCTTATATAGTCCCTCAAAAAAGGAAGAAGGCCATCGAAGGGGCAACATCACTAGAAAGTATACAAGTACTGGGGAGATACACATTTTAACCATTGAGGAGAGGAGTAGTGGGGACCATTTATTTGAGAATTCCTTTAACTTGGACATGATTCTAGCACAGTTTTGTTTTAGAGTATCTGCTACGTTGATTAAAAAAATCGATTCCCAGATATGTTATATGATCCTGCTCCCACTTGAGGCCTCTGCTTTACTTAGATGGAGTTTGTACCCAGACACTTTTTAATATCTTCCACCGCATGCAGGAAGGGGAGAAGTGATGTCTCCAGATCCTCCAGGTAGGCCAGAATGTCATCTGCATAAGCAAACTTGACTTTGAACCTTGAGGTGCCCATCCCTTTAATTAACTAATTCCCACAAATCTTTTGCAACAAGGGCTCCACTCCTAGAGCAAAAAGGATAGTGCATAAAGGGCACCACTGCCTTGTGTCTCTGTGCAATGGAAGGTACTGGGTGAAGACACCATTTACATATACTGTAGCTTGGGGCATTTATACCAAGCCACAATCAGGGATATTATTGTAGGTCCGAAACCATGGCATATCAAGGCCCTCTCCAGGAAATCCCAACTCCCCCAATCAAATGCCTTTTCTGCGTCCATAGCAGCTGCTGCCCAGGGTTTGGCTGCTTTTCCCAGCTTCAATACATTGCAGAGCAGCCTCGTATTAGCCATGGCAATCTGCCCTTAACAGACTCTGTTTGATCCCTGTGAACTAATCCGGGGAGCACTGGATCTAACCTGAGAGCAAGCATTTTTACAAATATTTTTGCAACCACAGTGATCAAAGAGATGGGTCTGTAGCTCTTGACATCCCTACTATTTTTCCTGGGTTTAGGGATGACATGAAGCATGGCCTCAAAGAACGTCCCCATGCAAATCTTCCCTTTAGTGTAATGCAAATACAGTTTCAGTAGACTGGGTGCTTGCTCCTCCCTAAATGTGCAATAAAAGTCACCTGGTAACCCATCAGGGCCAGGAGCCTTGCCTTTCTTCAGTTTACCGACAGCCACCATTATTTCATCTATCGAGATTCCGTGCTCTTGCGAACCATATACTTCTTGAGGGATATCCTCCAGCTGTGAGTAGAAGGTTCTGTTTAGATACCCCTCAACTAGAGAAGCCATTGGGGAATATTCCGGGGAGTAAACGGATTCTTATTATTATGCAAACTCTGCTACAATCCTGATATCCTTGCACACCGATTTGATTCGATAAAGATTTATTTCGGTCTATAGAACCATAAAAGCAATGGCACAAACATTTCATAATTCGGAAAAATAAATGATATAATACATTGTAAAAATATATATGCACAAGTAAAACACCATGCACTTATCCACAAGATTAAAAAGATTAGCATCATAAGGAAGTGCATCACACATTGCTGTCAAAATAACCCAAAAGACAAGAATAAACAAACTAAAATGAGACTTCTAAGATCATCAAGCTCAGAAAGTGCAAAATACTGTTATTAGCAATTAAAAGAGCCTAAATTACTTTAGACCCAAGAGAAGCTATATTCCATTAAAACATCAGGCTCAGGTTTGTGCAACGAAGCAATAGCAGTTAATACAATGCAATGTTCCCCTCAGGCTTGTGCAAAAATACGATGTCAATTAATACAACAGAGTCTTCCCCTCCATGCCCAGGTGAGGTAGTTTACAGCCAACTGTACTGCCAGATCATCATTTGAGTTTACACACAATGCTAGTGCTTGTTGAGTGGTTCCGACAGCTCGCATTCTAAATAACGGCTTCCAATGGCTTTTCCTGATCTACAAGTAGTGGGGACATAATAACAGAAAATGTGTCATTCTAAATGTCATTCTCGCAGGAGGGACATTTATTGGAGGCTTCGCTCTTCCATTTATCTCATCATTCAGCAAGTGGTAAGATGCCCAGGCGTAGCTTGAGGTACAATGCCCTTGAAAATTTGGGAGATACAGCATTCGGGTACCAAGGCTTTCCTCTTCTCCCAATATCTCATTTGACCCTTGCTGCTTTCAATATCTACAAAAAGTCTGTATAAGGGCATATTTAATAAGTGGTTTAAAACTACAGTTAATGTGCCGGGGCTCGGTCCAACGCTCATTACGTCCTAACAGAGTATTATCAAGTTTCTAAAATCTGGGGAGCCCAGCAGATCTGTATTCAGCCGCCATCTCCGATTCCCTGTCGCATACCCCCCACTCCAAGGCCGTGATGACCGGGGCATCATCCAAAAAGACAATGGATGATATTTCAGCTCTGACCACCCTCTTCACCAAGCCTTTGCTCACAAATACATAATCAATTCTCGAGTGGGAGGCACGGACCGTAGAATAAAATGTATATTTCAACACGGAGGGGTTACATAGTCGCCTGACATCCTCTAAGCCATTGTCTTGAATTACCCGGCTGAATTCTTTGTGCACATTAGAAGGTTTAAAACCAACCTGTGACTTCCTAAGAAGGGATCCACCGGAAGATTACAATCACCTCCTATTATCACATTCAAGGAATGTAAGCGCTGGAGCATCCTGCTAATCTTATGCCCAAAAGCATGGTCCACTTGATTGGGTCCATAGATATTCTATATAGTTATTGGAATCTTGTCAACAGTACACTCAACCATTGCCCATCTACCTTTGATCCACACATGTATTGCCAATGTTAACTGAGAGACACTTATGAAAGCGGATTGCTACTCCCCCTCTGCGCCCTGCAGCTCGAGAGGCACATAGCTTCCCGACCCATTGTTTCTTCACCTGCTCAGCATCCTGTATTGGGAGGTGCCCCTCTTGTATAAGAGCTATCTGTGCTCCCAGTCTCCTCGGGTGTGTAAGGACATGCTGCCTTTTGATGGGGGCCCGCAGCCCATTTACTTTCCATGTTACAACTTTAATCATATGGCAGCCACTTTACTGATAGCAAAACCTCGCCCCATCCGTGCCTAGAAACACTTGTGTACAGGCATGTTATGAATGACTTATCATATCATATCTGACAGTAGACTGAAAGCTGGGTATCCGCCAGCTGACCAACCCTATAAGAGCATACATAATCCCCTCCAACCCCATCCCCCACCCCCGTAATTCCATCCCAGAAGATTCGCTACTAAAGGAAGACTAGACATGCACAGACAAGAAGGATAAAGACACAAAACCCCCAAAATATGAAATCACACTGTGTAGCTACGATCATTCCCACTTCAACACCTCGTCCGACCCCAATACCTGTGCACAGCCTCCCCACCTGCCATCGACAGAGGCAAGTCTCAACTACAGCCCAAATACAACCCCATATCATTGAGAGCTTTCAAACCCTCAGCTTCACCGGGGAGGCCCAGGACTAGGGGCGGTAAACAACCTGCTTCGCCCCAGCCTTGTACACACTCCCAAAAGGTACAATGCAAAATGATGGTAATGCAAGTTGATTATGTGCAGTATTCTCCCTGCTTCCCTCGATTACCAGCCTTCTCATGGAACACTCAGCCTGGATTCGGCTCTGGCTCCACCTTCTTAGTGGACTTCAGTGGGGATCTGGATTCTTCCTGTGGCCCTTGGCCTTCCACCTGTGCAGATCCAGTGTCTTGTGAATCAGGCTTAGCTCTACACATGGGGCCCATCTGGTATCTGTATCTGGAAAGTCTGGCTTCAACTTCTCGGGAGGGGTCTGAAAGATGCACTGACTTTGCCGCCACAGTACTCCATCCTGGTCATTGTTTACCGGAGGAGCAGTGTCCATGGGGAGATCCAATGTCAGTTCAAAATATCTACAGAGGTCATGTGGATCATCATTTTAGCAGGCTCCTATAGGCCATAACTCAGACCCTTGCTGTTCAGCTCCATGCACAGAGCGAGGTTCACTGTGCATTTTGAAAAGTCCTGAGTTATGTAGATCTGATGACCCTCGTAGGTCATCTTGCCTGACTTTTTCTTAGCCGCTTCCATAATCTAGACTACCTGGTTGTGGCGAAGTAAGCAAGCTGTTAGGGGTTGTGGTTTCTTCTCCCAGTTACTCACTGGCATGCGCACTCTGTGTGCCCTTTGGATTTCCAGGTGTGGCATTAAGTTGAGTTGGAGTGTTTGGGCAAGCCACTACTCCAGCCATAGGATAGAGTCCACTCTGTCCTCCTTTTTGGGAACCCCAAATACTCTGATCTTATTCTGGCAGTTCCTGTCCTCCAATTTGCAAACTCTGCCCTGGATCTACTCCAGACCTTCATCCTATCCTCCAGAGAGGATATCCGCTCCTCTGCATGATCCATATGGCCCACAAAGACCCCCTTATCCTTCCTAAAGGACTTCATCTCTTCCTGGACATCTTGGATGCATTTGTCAATTGATGATACTGTTTTCTGTATCGCTGCCCATTCCGCTATAATCATACTTAACCCCCCCTTGTAATGGCTCCATAGACATGGTGCAGGACGTTGCTCTTTGGGGCAAGGTAGGTGGTGTTCTTTTGGCAGCATCACATTTTAGGGCTTTCTTGGATGACATATCAACTGGAGGCCCCTCACACATTGTGTATAGGCGCTATATATATAAAGTATCATATCATATCATATAATTCCCTGATCGTCAGAAGGGCTCACCATGCAGCAACAGCAAGAGGATCTGCCGCACACGGTAGGTCTTCATGCCCCTCCCGGGTGGTCCCAGATGGTAGCCGTCCTCACGGAAAGCTTGGCACTCAGGACTGCATCTCTTATCCAAAGGTCCATGTCGCCATCCACTCAAGGGTGCTCTTCACCCATCACTCAGTGCACAACGTCACCTGTTCCACAAACAAGGGATTGGCTGTCCAAAATGGATCACGCAGCTATCTGAGCCGAGTAACCAGGAGCAGGAAGCAGACTAAGGTAAGTGCCCATAGAAAAAAAGCTTGTTTACTTTGTGGCCATTTTGTTGGCAGCTGGCCACGTTCACTTCCAGTATATACTGTAGTCATAATAAGAACAGTGCATCGTACTGAGCAAAGCACATTATCAAAACCTAGAGAAATATATACATTATTTCCAATTGTACTCTTTTGAAATACCACCAAGAGACAGGAGACGGGGCAGATAGCACTAGTGTAGGTTCCTGGCTGCCTTGTGTAGCATCAAAAAGCATTTTGAGGATTTACAAATGAACACAGACCTTTATATTTGAAAATGTGCCTGTGATAAGAATGATTGTTTCCCTCAATCACTAAGTACTTGATGCACAATGAGCTTATTGCTCATTTCATTTTCATAAAACTCACCCTAACCATGAACCGTGTATATTCGTTCAGACAGCCACAGGATTTGGATGCGAGGATAAAATGGCTGCAACGTTCACGGGCCATCCCTCTTCTTTAGGATTGAGTCTCACTGAATTATAGTCTTCAGTCGAGGAGAACCATCTCCGGTTCCGGAAGCACCTCAAAACCTTCCTCTCTGCTTCTTCGAGGAGAACCATCTCCGGTTCCGGAAGCACCTCAAAACCTTCCTCTTTGCTTCTTCGAGGAGAACCATCTCCGGTTCCGGAAGCACCTCAAAACCTTCCTCTTTGCTTCTGCTTTCTCTCTCCCTCTCCCCTGCTAAATTCTTCACTGAAACTGACTAAATCTGCAACTGGGCCACTCTCACCGACCTCGGTCCTGGGCCCAGCCACTCTCCACTTGCACTGCCTCCCTGGCAACCCCTGCACTGCGGGACTGTCTCTGTATCCCTACAGCCCCCCCTTCCCAGCACTTGTCTGCACTTACCTTGCACTTGCCACCAGCTGGCCCTATTTATTTATTTTTATTCTACTTACTTTGTACTGCACTTCCCCCCTCCCCTTCCCCTTGCACTTTTTCCCTTCCCCCTACCCCTGCACTTGCGCGATCTGAATGACACCTGGCCTAGTAGGATCGTTGTCTGTCTTCCCCTTGTTCCCCCCACCCTGCCTCGTCGCGCCTTGAAACACTTGAAACACTTGTGTATCGGCGCGTTACAAATGCCATATCATATCATCATATCATACGCAGCCACCAAAAAACACCTATCCTTATAGAATTATATGTATAGTATTGAATTTATTTGTCATAAATTTGATGTAATTAATATATTATGCCATATTATTGTAATTAATATATTATGCCACATTATTTAAGGCAGAAATTACAGCCTGCATTGCAAACCCTAAGTATCTAGTTAAACTGTCAAGAAACAAGTTGCGTTTATAGAAAGGACTACCAAATATCCTTTCATGTCAATAGACACATGTTCACCCTTGCCCTTTCCTTTTAGATACTTTTCCACGCCTGCCCTTTCATTTTACAAAGCTTTTAAGCTATTGTTAGAGTCTGGTTCATTACATGGCAGTGCACGAATTCTACCATCCCAGAAAGGAAAGGACCAGAAAACAAGCCTCCTCTGCCTTCTCCCCAAGTCTATGGAGCCTCCTCCCCGTCAGCATCAGACTTGCCCCCACGCTCCAACAATTCCGAAAAGAACTCAAGACCCACCTCTTCAAGGAGTTTCTCCTTCTCAACACATAGGCCATCATGTCGCCCTAGCGCCACTTGACTCGCTATGACGCCGTCTGCCCCTCTCCTCCCACCACCCTGTACAGCTGTACCCCTCCTCTGTGCCCCTCTGTATCCTACCCCTGCTGTACATCTGTTCTGTTATTACCTCTGAAAAGCGCTCCGTTATGCATCTGTACTGTTGTATACCTCTGAAAAGTGCTCCGTTATGCATCTGTACTGTTGTATACCTCTGATAATCGCATTGTTGCTTCTCGAAGCTATAAATATAATGATAATAACAAAAATAATAATAATAATAATAAAATGTAATAGGTTATGTGATGAATACCAGGAGTGACATCTGGTAACCCTGTTTGTGGTCAGTATGACAGAGAGTGATATTCACTACTATAATGGGGTTCAGACAATACAGGGGAACACAGGGCTAGGTTAGCATTTAAAACAAGGTTCCAGAGGCTTCGCAATCTACACCCACAACCTTAAGAACGTGTTTTCAGATGTCTGAGAGAGACTCTTCAGTGTTATGCATTGGCATTGTCACTGTGTCCTCCAGTTGGGAAGTAGATTCGTCGGCGTGCTCGGAAACAGCCTTGTAAGCATTGCCAAGCAACAAAAGCTGCACACATTGAAAAGATCAAAGCGGAATATTCCTGGCTTCAAAGCTCTTTGAAGGGGCACAGCTCAAAAAGAGCCTCTCGTTCAGGGAAAGGCTCTTACGGAGCTCATCATGGTGGACGTGCTGTCACACAGGCCTTCTGACTTCAAATGAAACACGCGTATAAGGGTGCGGCAAGAAACACTGCCCCCTTGCGGATGAAAAGGAATCCCACTTCTGATCCACGAAACCTGTTGCCTCCAGTAGAAGACCCGAGCGGGCTCTAAGGTCAGGAGGCGTGTCTCTGCAGCTGGTTACCTTGGCCTGCAGGGATGTCCAGGTATTTGTCACAGGTCTCCTGACAAGTCATAATAAAGAGCATTATGCCCTCTACAGATAAACCTAACTGATAATGACTGCAATGGAACAAAGAAGGAGATGTCTGGGAGCAGCTGAAATTGTCACATGCTTCCTTATATCTGATTCCCAAAGCCTAAAACTGGAGCAACCCTGGAGATGCCTGAAGCACCTTTGTGATGTTCACGGACAAATGTGGTTCACAAAGATCTGCTCAAGAGCAACTTGTGTGGTTCAGCCATTAGTGGGGTAGGTTGCATGTTTGTGGCGCGGAGGAAGAAGGCAAAATCTTGTGAAGCGGGGGCTGTCATAGGATATCTTCCTCTATGGGTCCTTTTATTTTTGGTGCAAGTGTTGAAATGTGCTAGAACATCCCATCACTTGCACCAAATGAAAAGGAGAAGCCCAATCGACAAAGGACACCTGAATAGGCACATCTTATTTGCCCACATTCAGATGGCCTTTTCCACTGCTTTGCGCATTTGCGCCAGTCAGGTGGGTTTTTCTGTGCATTTAAAAACACATCCCAAATTCACAAACAGGATGGCTTTGAAATGTTCCGAAAACTAAGGCAACCACAAGCGCCTGCCTGGAATAGGTGCAAGGGGGTCCGCATTGCATAGGACGGTCTTTCCTGACCCTGTTATGCAATTCTTTTTTAAGTGCGACAGCAAAATGAATTAAACACTTCTATCTCCCTTTCTCTTCCTCTAACGGGATAGAATTATTTTTTTAACACATTTTATAGTGACAGACTCATAAGGCCCCATCGCTGTGAAATGCGCTGGGAGCCTTTAGAACATTTGGATTGGCAGAGCGCTACTGACACTAACGCATTCAAGGCGACTGGCCCGCGCATCATTTGCGCTGCAGTTCGGCCCCCTGGAAATGTGCAGGATAAGGTGACCTGATCAATACCAAAAATGGGTCATCCATAGACAGCACCTGGTCTGTTTTTAGATGGTAAATGTTTGGAGCATTGGCCTAAAATCTACATTGTAAAAATAGTCACAACATCGGCAGGAAAAGGAGGGGGTGCGATGGGCAAGAAAGCACAGTTGGAGCAGTGAGCCAGAGGGGGAAGCGGTGGGTAAGAGAGCAGAGGAGGGGGGGGGCGGCAGGCCAGACAGCATAGAGGGAGCGGTGGACACCCTGCCTTGT
Source organism: Ambystoma mexicanum (assembly GCF_040938575.1). Classification (NCBI taxonomy): domain Eukaryota; kingdom Metazoa; phylum Chordata; class Amphibia; order Caudata; family Ambystomatidae; genus Ambystoma; species Ambystoma mexicanum. The sequence goes on along the minus strand of NC_090923.1, from coordinate 1,236,185,712 downwards.
AGACACGCTGCCTTTTTCTTGCAACCTGCCAAACGTACACCCTCCAATCAATACAAATCAATACAAAATACGCAGCATAAATGTTGCAATTAATATAATTTTGTGCCGCAAAATGTGCTTTTTTATGCTGCAAAATGTTCAATTTCATGCCGCAATCTCCTGGAGGATCTGCTTCTGGAACGGGAAGCTGAGGGTAGTACCCCTTCCGCCCTCGGTTCTGCTGTTCCTATCCGGGCCTGCTCATTGGAAAGACAGTCATTAACAATGGCTGCTTTTTAGAAACCTGTGTTTAATGAGTTGCCATTCTTCATTTATTTCCCAAGCTCTCACGTCATTAAACCCACCTTCACAATGGCAGTTCTAACAAGCAGGCCTCCGTAAAAACGTTCAGGTTTCAGTGAGCAGAGGAAGTGACCGACCAATTCACCCATGTAATGGCTTCTCTGGATTACGGCTGGGGCAGGTTTCTGAGGCATGCTGGGAGGGCCAGCACTGTGCCTCAACAGCAGCAGGCCCAAGTCCCCTCTCTCTCTCTCTGCATCACGCAAAGGTAATAACGCTGCGTCAATAGATCGGCACCCCTTAAACCTCTCACGCCCATTGTTCGATAGGCGCATGATCAGCAGTACTCCAGGTTCATACATTTTGGTCAGGCATTGCAGGAGGAGTCATCACAAACCTGTGATTAAATGGGATAGTTGTGTCACCGCTGTTTCCCCGAATGGGCACTTTTCCGCACTTTAAGTGCTGGTTTTCTCCTTGAAAAATGCTGCTGCTTTTTGCAATGGACATTTCAGGGAGATGAGAGATTCGGAAGCAATTGTGGGTGTCTGTTTTTCCTATGTCATTTCTTCATGGAAGCTGTGTGATAACTTAGTTTTAGAATTCATTCCAGGTTTTAGTGCAGCCATTTTGTTTAACCAATTCGCCCACGCTCAATTCAAGGAAGGCTGCCTCCTAGTTCTTTGTATTCGTCTTCCCTTTACCAAAATACCAGGGGCAGTGGAAATTACATCACATCACATCTCCAGTGACATCACAGGATACTGGAAGTGGCGCTGCAGATGTAAAAAAACAACTTCAATAAGTTATAGAATATACAATAAATACTAAAGGAGACAACAAATTCTATTTTAGTAACCAGTCATATTTTAACTAGGGTGCTACATAGAAACGCCATCGGTGGGGTATTGATATGAAAGGGTATGCCAGGCAGAAACAACATGAGCCAGCAACAAATCCTTCAGAAACCAATATAGCCAGCTACAGTCACAGGGCCTCATTACGAATTGGGCAGTATTCTGGCGGGAAATCCACCAGAATACCGCCCAACGGAATTACTGTTACCACCACTTGGACTGGCAGATTTACCGCTGGATTACAAGTGCTGGTGGCAGTGTTAGTCCCCATTAATTTCATGTCCATAGGACTCCATTGGGGATTTTGGCAGAATTACCGCCAGTGGAATTGCTGCTGCATTAATTCCACCGATTTTGCTGATTTTTCAATAGAAAGTGGGAGGATTTACATCCAGCATGATCCTGGAGGTAAATCCCCCACTACAGGGAAAAATTGATAGCATGGCGGAGCGGGAAAAGTGGCAGTAATTCTCTTACTGCCACTTTTTCCCCACACCGCCATACTAGTAATGAGCCCCATGTATGCCAGTTACAGCCGCACATGCAGTACATTCATTGTATGGTAAGCACACCCCTACATTCCCATGTGCTTCATAGTGCAGCAAGGGAACCTTTCAATAAGCAGGTAGTCCAATCACATCCCTACTAGAGCTTCTAATGGCAGGTATAGTCATAATATGGGTATAACGTCCATTCAGCGAAATGCATTTTTTTGATGTTTTTTTTCTCCGATTTGTTTCTTCAAAAAAAGAACATTGAGAAAAAAGGGGGGCTGTCGGGAAGGGCATCTAAGGGGTGGGGGTCGGGAATAGTGTTAGATTCATAAAGGGAGGGATGCGGGGGCAAGCCCGCAAAAATAAGAAAAAACATTTTGCTGTTTTTTTTCAGGAAAAAACATTTTGTCAAAAATAAATCGAAAAAATGCACGCCAATAAATGAGATGCTGCATAAAATACCCCATTAATGCCATCAAAGGGCAGTTTCACATGCCCCAATATTGCTTTCAAATGGCAGTGAATGTCTTATCTGCATGGCATAGTCAGCAAATGTCAGGAGCATCCTCAGACCTGCAAATGCGCCTATCATATGCTAAGTGCTGCCGCAAAAGCCCCAGTAAGTCGGCCCGACTTTTGCATCGAGGGATTGATCCCTTCAAAAATCTGACTCATGGTATCAAAACCAGGAAGAGATAAATGATTTGCAAATATGAGCAGGCCTAACTGACTGGGACCAGCAACCAGCCAGCATAACACTAAGAGAATGGGACAGCTTGATATCGACTTTATTTGCAATTGATGATCTCTAGCAATAGCTACGGGGTGAACCAAGTCTAAACTGAGCTCAAATACTCCAAGAAGAATACACATGCACACAGCAGGGATACTCAGATAACAGATGAAATTGCCTTGAAGACGACCAGGGGTCGAAACACGTGTCGGGTATTTCGATATCAGAATTAAACATACATATGTATAATACATTGAGAATTTTTTTACTATATTGGATCTTGAGTGGAAGAACGTCAGAGGTTATAGCACAATTATCAGCATCCTATGTTCTACAATAATATCTATATATATATATATATTCAATTGCACTAATAAAAACCTATGAAATTCAGTAAAAAAACGCTGTCAAAAGGACGTTATGGTTACAAGTAAAATGGAAAAACCCCTGAAAATCGCCAGTTATGGTAAGCTAAGCAACCATAACTCCCGCCATCACAGTGCACTGCTAAGACTAACACCCAAGACATCAAAGATGACATCACAAATATCCTTGGAGGTGTCCCGGTGTAGGAAGGAAAATCCTTTTCCAAGATGGCCACCATGGAAAGGGAAGGTGGGGTTCCATACAGGGCCCCTCTTCAATTTCCATGGTAGCCTGCAGAAGGCGATGAGAAAACCCTATGACCATATTACTACGAGCACATTTTTCTGCCCTTTCAAACCTATCCCAATTTCGAACAACTTTCCCACAAAGCCGGTCCCAGGTGGACATGGCCACTTTAACCCCATGTGTTGTCCCTCGTGGTCATGGCCAGTAGCCAGATTGTCCGGATCATGACCTTATTCCATGACCCGGACAATCTGGCTAATGCGCCCATGGCTACTGGCTATACCTCAGTCACCAAAAAGGTATATCACTATTTTTTGTAACTACATTATGACACTTGTTCAAAAATAAAACACGGGCACATTTGCAAAACCATGCTTTCAGATCCTTGCCAATGCTCCTTCCACAAGTTTGCTAGAAATCCACACATGTTTTATTTTTTCAAAAGTGTCAAATGTATGCACATACAATAGTCATATAACCTAGCCCCCACTTGACAAAATCCATGTAGACTTTATGAAAACATGTATATCTAGATATAAAATCTTTTTGCAAACTTGTGTAGATTCGTCAAATGGCACCACATGTATAAGCCTTTACAATATTTTGGGACCCCACCTCTAATTTTGCCCCTCCTGACAAAATTCAACCAAACATTGCTAAAACATGTATATCTAGATATACATTGTTTTTGCACACCTTTGTATAGATTTGTTAAATGGCACCCCATTTATAAGCCTTTAAAATAATTTGGGACCCCTCTCTAATTTTGCCCCCTCTTGACAGAATCCCACCAAACTTTGTAAAAAACATTTAAATCTAGATCTATGATCTATTTACAAACCTTTGTGTAGATTCGTCAAATGGCATCACATTTATAAGCCTTTAAAATAATTTGGGACCCCCTCTAATTTTTCCCCCTCTTTACAAAATCCCACCAAACTTCGTAAAAGCATTCATACCTAGATCTATTATCAGTTCCCCAATTTACGTTTAGATTAAACAAATGGCACCTCATTTATAAGCATTTATATTATCTTGGGATGCCCTCTCTAATTTCGCCCCCTCTTGACAGAATCCCACCAAACTTTGCAGACTCATTCGGAATCTGGTCAAGAATATAAGTGCAAAATGACATGGAGTTTAATTAAGTGGCGCCAGTTATAAGCCATCCAAAAACTGTTTTTCACCAACCCTGTAATGCAGAGGTGTCCGCGAACCTCACAGGATTGTTCGCGAACATCTGAACTGTTTGCCCGTTTTTTTGCCTCTTGCAGCCATATCCCATCCCATCCTGATCACCCCTCACCTCCCCAGAGATTATTTGATAAGTTTGAAAAGTTCAAAGTTGTGTTTTTTCATATGTTTTTACCGCAATGTCTGCGGACACCGGCCGCTGTCCGCGAATCCAAGATGGCGGGCGCACCGAGAAAATGTGCCGAGAAAATGTGACGCACCTCACGCTTCACTCCAACCAATCAGCGAGCACGTTGCACGTCCGCGGATATGATGTAAGCTAATTGGCCAATCGGTGGGTGTCCTGTTCGCGGATCGAACAGGGAAGTGTGTCCGCGGAGCGGACATAGATATCACTAATATTTTGCCTTACATTTTGGTTGTTTAAAAAAAAAACTACTGGATGGATTTACACCAAATTAACAAAAGCACGCTTACAGGACCAAGCCACCGCTCCTGCCGCACATTTGGTGAAAATCCATCCAGCAGTTTGGGCTGTAGCCGTGAGCAAAGTTTTGTCTATGGGAAAAAAAAATATTTTGGGACCCCCCATATAACTTTGCCCCCGTTGACCAAACCTCACCAAACTTTGCAGAAAAATTCAGAATGGGCCATATACTTTTTTTTTGCAAAGTTTGGTGAGGATTCGTCCAGGGGGAGCAAAGTTATAAGCCGCCCAGAAAGTGCTCTTCCTATGGGTTTAGCAGCTTAACCATAACTACATGGCCGCTACCGCAGGCCATGTAAAATCACATACTGAACATATCCAAGGTACAACCTCTCACATGTAGGTGCTGCCATTATATGCCAAGGGGTGTCTCAAATGCCCCAGTAACATCATCAAGTGGCTGCTGATGCCTCATTTTTAATGCCTCAGACCGGCACTGCCCTTCTGGTCTCCCTTCCCTGACTAGCTTTGTGGGCTGGGCATCCCTCCCGAGTCTGATCCACCTCCAGTCCTCGCACTTAGATGGTGGTCCGCCCCTGGCATCCTCTGGCACTTGCCCCCACTGGGCTTCCCTCAGCAATTGTCTAGCCCATAGACCCTTTTTTCCTTCTACCCCTCCCCACTTCATTTTTATGCCCCCTCTCCTGACCGTCCCTTACCACCCCCATTTGTCCCCCCCTGCACTTCTTGTTACTGCACTTGCATGATCCCAATGTCACAAGGCCTAGTAGGACTGTTATTGTTGTTCATCTCCCGCTGTTTCCCGCCCTTTTTTTGTCTTGTGCTGCCTGGGAACACAATTTTGCTGCATAGTGTGCCTTATAAATATCCATAAAATAAATAAATAAATCTGCATGTTATGGTCGCCATACTTAGAGCACATCCTCTAATGCATAGGTGCTGCCATCCTCTGCCAGGTGCTGCATTTAAATTCTCCAGTAATGCCATCTGCTGCTAGTTATTATATTAGATGCATAGCATAGCCACCACATGTATGGCCTAGCCTCACATGGGCAGCTGCTGCATCACGTGCCAGTGTAGCCTCAAATGCTGCATGAATGCCTTTCAGTTCCAGTTAATATCTCATAGGAAGTGCATAGTTGCCACATCTAAGGCATAGCCTCAAATGCACAGATGGTGACCTTCAGTCCAGCCACCATGCTTAGGTCACACGAAATGAGATGAATAAAGCCCATAGGAGTTAGAGACACTTCTGTAGGGAACTGTAAAGTAAGAACCTTCCAGCCTTCTTAGAATTACTTGTAAGGTTTATTACAGCTTCTCAAGTACCTTTACAAGCAGTTAATTTGATTACAAGTCAGTTACATAGATAGGACAAGACACCGGCTCCATCACCCAGGCAGGGAGGCTTCCTGACTGCCTGGCTTAGAACCCTCACCCATGCATTCTCAGCATGTTCCTGTTGAGTATGTGAAGTATCCCACTACTTCACATGGCAAGGCACCAGCAAAATAATGGAGCATGTCACCGCAGCCAATTACGCAAGTGCCAGTGTGAAAACTCAGCACCGCACCCGGGAGAAACACCTACACAGTAGGCAAATATACATTCTGCTACAGCACCGAAACAGTGCCTCACCGTGTGGCACTAGCCCAGTGGGGCCAATGGCAATCATAGGCCACACAACTACACGAATCCTAAACATTGTGCTAGGAGACCTATCATTTAGATCACATCATTATTCCTGTGCAAAAAGATAACATAGAATCAGACCTGCCATGAGATTCCCGTTGACTAGATAGGTCAAAGTTCAGCGCACTCTGTCAATTTAAACCTGGTAATTTCCACATTTCCAAGCCTGTTTCTAATTGTTCCAATGAATCACATATATTCGCAATGTCTTGCCAGTTTCAGCAGTCTCATGCCTGCCGGGGATTTTCTGTGGATTTTCTCTATAGGATAGTGCTGTTTTTTGTAACAGATTGAAGCTTTGCAAGTACATTTGTTGATTTTTGTGTTATTACCTGCCAGAGCTGTAGCTGTAAAACAAATTATCATGCTGGTATAACATTCGACCCGCTATTAAGGGGGCTTCCTGTGAGGCACATGTGTTTTTTTTTTCTAGCAAAGTATCACGGGACCGCCCCCAGAATGCACCTTCAGTCAGGGTTCCCCCATCTTGCGTGCCAAATGAGTGACCCTTCAAAGATAAGCAAGAAATAGGGGTCATAGATATAGGTGTGAGCGGAGCCAGTTGAAACCCCGACCCCTGTCTTCGGAGGGTTAAGCTCAGTGGTCGAAGTGTACGAAAAACGATATCCTGTGCTGAACTGTGCCCGCTCCCCACAAACCCTATCACCGAATCCCCTCCCATGAGCAATCCAAACCCCCAAACACGCCTGCTGTTTAAGGGAATGTTCAGCGCAGTGCACTGAAGTGCACGTTTCAACTTCTTCATACACTTTTATTTTAGAACTAAAACAATACGGAATGGTTTATTTTTCAAATAAAAGTATCAGAACAGTAACACATTTTTAAAAAAGTAGAGAAGCACCTCTCCCAACCACTCCCACCAACTACGACCACTGGTTAAGCTGGTGCTCTGTGCCTGAGGCATAGCCAGGATTGTCTAACAAGTGGGGCCTTAAGCTAATGCAGTTGGACCCAACGCAGCGCCATTAACATCTGTAAATGCCAACACTGTGCTGCTGATTAGGCATTTACAGATTATGGGTGGGTCTTGATCCTGCCTCAGCTGGAAACGTGGTGCCACATTGCCAGTCGCACCACCCAACGACTCACTGCCGCAGCCCAGGATGTTAATTACCCCTTATCCTCAACGTATGGCGCGCCGACCACCAGACGGTAAATGGTGGCCGTCGCCCTCAGTGGGGGGTCCCACCCAGCCATCCAAGGAAACAAACCAGGGCCGACAGTAGGCCCCTGATTTGCAAGAGGGTGCGTGGGGAGCGGCACAAGGATGCACGTCACAAAGGGGCGATGGGGGGGAGCTGGACCAAGAGAGGTGCGGGCTATATAAAGCCTCCAACCCCCCAGGTGCACCCTCTTGGTCCTGCTCCCCTTCACAGAATAGTGGAAATCCCACCCACCCGTCCCACTGCAGATAGGTTCTTTATTGGTTTAATAATTGTTTGTGTTTTTCTGTTTCAGAAACGCCCAACAGAGTTACATTGTGATCCCTTAGAAAAAGTACTGACAGATCTCATAAGGGACTGCACAGCCAATAGCTTAGAAGTAATGGCACCCAGTAGTACTAGACTCAGGGGAGGCCACAGGTAAGGGGCTGGGGTTAGGGGGCTTGGAAGTCCTTCCAACCCCAAATGCAAAGGGGGGAGGGAGAATCGAAACTGGGAAAAAGGGAAGGGAAGTCATAGGGGAACGCAAAGGTGTTACAGTTAGGTTTAGGTAAAGAAAGAAGTAGGGGTATGGCTAAGGAGAATTGGGGAAGGGGAAGTACCTAGGGGAAAGGGAAGAGACGGGGACTGAAAGGGCTCGGGGGGAGGGTAAAGGTTGGCAGGGCTGGGTGGAATTAGGCAGTTGGGGAAATAACTTGCTGGGGATGATGGCTAGAACCAGGATGAGGGAGAGGCAGGCAACTTGTGGAATAGACAGAACTGAATATGGAAGGAAGGGGCGGTGGAAAGGGAAGAAAATGGATGGGGGAACACTGTGGGAGGAGGCAGAGACTGTGGCACAAAGGGGGGGTTGGTAATCGGGTGGAGAAGGAGCCTGGGTGTGGGGGGGGAAAGAATGGGTAGGGTTTGGAATTAGAACGAAAGTAAGATCAACGAAGACGGGTAGTATGGGAAATCATTAACTGGGAATTGGAATAGAAACGTACTAGAAAGAATAAGGGAATAGAAAATAGAAGTGAAGGAAAGTAGTGAACACTAAGCACTAGAATTAGAATGGTAAATGGGTAGAACAAGGTAATAGAAATTAGAATGAATGGAGGTATGGGAAATTAGTAACTGAAATAAAGAAATGAAGACAAAGCTATACTGTGAAAAGTGTACTGTGAAAAGTAAACAAAGAAATGGCCATGGGTAGAGTGGGAAATGCGTATGGAGGGACGGTATCCAATATCCCAAAGGAGGAGATGAGCTTGCCAATGGAAGAGTTATTTAAGGAAGTGAATTAAGAGGGTTAAAAAGACTATGATCACAGCATGAGAGCTTTGTTACAAGGGCAGAATGCCATTAATAGATGTATCCATTTTGTCCTTTAGCGACAGAGTCTAAGTGCCCTTTTACTTTACGATACCGCGAAATCTAGATGCAGTATCACGTTCATAAGGTATGTTTCTTTACAGCCAGGAATGACACAAGCATGCCTTCAAATCCCAGAAGTTACTGTCAGTAATTTAGTCAGCAAGTGAATCTCTTGCTTCAGAGCTAGAGCTGGACAAACAAGTTTAGGGAGAACCGGAACCACCTGAATTTCGTTTATTTTTGGGGTGGTTCGAGGCCCTGAAGACTTTAAACCTTTTGGGGAAATTCCTCAAGAAAGGTTTGATGTTCACATGCATGTCAGCAATTAGGGCTGGTGCCACCCAACACAATGCACTAAACATGGACGTATAACTTGTCTCCATGATCTACTGGGCCCTCGAAGACCACCATCAAGGGAGTGAAGTATGTTATGTCATGTTAATGGGCATTTGTATGGTATCCAGGAATTGATTCTGATACATAGTTTCGAAGGCCAAAGTTTCGGAAAACAATGCATTGGAAAAATGCATTTTTCTTGTAGGTAAAAGTTTTTTTTAAAAACTATAATGGATTTTAAGGGGTAAAAAAACAGGGGTTTGTGGGGACCCCCCATAAAAAAAATGCATTTTTTCGATGCATTTCTTTTCGAAACTTTGGCATTCTAAACTTTTGTATTCGATACAATCACTAAGAACCCATTTGTATAGCACTTTTCACCATTGGTATTGTCTCAACACGCTGTAGGTTGAACGACCTCGGGAGCTGGAGTACACGTTTGTGGAGATAGTCAGAGCAGTAAATAGTGCGTGTGTGCACTCTGTATGTAAGTATGCAGCTAGACTGACATTTTTGCGGTGGATAGCTGAATTCTAATGCTAGAAGTAGTGTGCATGATTTCTGAGACAGGTAGAATGTGTGCAGCTAGACCGAATTGTCATGGAGGTAGCTGCATTGTAGTGGAGGTGGTGCTAGTATGTGAAATCATATGTGCAGCTAGGCCGAATCGATGGTTCCGGATAGCTGCATTCTAAAGGTTGTTGCAGTGTGAAAGGTGGTATATAATTATGTGTGCAGCTAGACCAAATTGATTGTAGCTGCTGAGCGGAGAGTCGGGGTAGTGGGAGTATGCTAAGCATGTTTTTATATTCAGCGCTCTTACACTAGAAATAGGAAAAAAAGTTGTCAACATTCTTAAGGTTCTCTTGGGGCGTGGGAAGCTATGGACTACAGTAGGCTTGGTAGAGGGTGCAAAGGTGGCCCACAAACATTCAAACTTTTACATCAATGGCCGTGAATATTCTTGTAGGATTTTCGGGGAGGTTCACCTCGGATTTCCCAAACCCTGCATGTTCACCCTGCAATCACAGGTCTGAACAGGGTCCGCCCTTTATCATTTGCTGGGTTCTGCTTCTTAGTGCTGTAATAATCCATGCTATTTATTTATTTGTTTGTTTATAGAGTGCTAACATCCTGCAGGCACTGTAGCGCTATCACAGAACATCTGCAACATACAATAAATCAAAACATAGAAAAACAAATAGAATACAAAGCCAACACAACAACCACAATAACTCATGGTGCAAAACCTAGAACAAGGTATGAAACCTAAGCACTAATCCACAATAAGGTTTAAGTACGAGGAGCCTTTAGACAAATATTTACATATGCTAAGAAAGAATGGCTGGTTGCTGGCCCCGAATCCTACCAAAACACATTGCCTATTTTCCTGGGTGCACCAATCATCAATATCAAGGCTATGTAGAATCTTCAAATCTGAACTTCGCACTACTCCTGGCCCAGTTCTTTGACGAATCAAAGCCAGAACGTAATGCCTCTCTCGGTTCTTTCCCACATGACTTCTCAATGTTTGTAATAATAAAATTCCTGTGGTCCATGTCATAATCTCTTATAGTCTTGTCCCTAAGCACCGGCACATATGATTTCCTCACTCGTACTCCTCTGAGAATAGATGGAAAGATACAAACTTTCACAGATTTGTCCAAACCTGAATACCCTGGTTTAGACTTCCTTACATCCACCGGTGGTAGGATGTTGAGGCCTGACAGGTGCTCACCTACTACTGACGGGGGCCAGGTGGCATTGCCGTTGGATGAGAAGTAATTTCGGGGCACTGACAAGCTGGGGTTATTGGTGTAGATTGTGAGAACTGGACAATTTTCTCAGGTTGATGGCCAGTTTCTCCACAGTTGTCCATTTGACATGAATGATGTTGTGTCAATAGAGGAAGTGGAAAATCTGTTTGATAGGAGTTGTCCACCTTAATCAGATGATAGTTACCCACACAGTTGTCCAAAGAATCCATCCATGTACAAATGTCTGAGAAGTTATTACACAAATTCAATTCTTTAGTTATGTCGGCCTTTACTAATATCCATTGATCAAAGGTGATATGCCTCTGTGGGCTATCCTCGAGATCAGTCAATGGCAGTGCTGCAGGGGGGAACTGTGGCTCAATATTTGCCTTGATCCCCCTTATATGTTTGTTTGTTTATTTATTTATAATGCGCACCAGACCCGGGGGTATCAGGGTGAAGAAAGCATAAAGAGGTGTGTTCAGCTTAGGTTACATTGCTGTAAAAGTGTATGTAATTTAGAGTTAAATTACATTACAATACATTAGATTACAATGATGTATGGTGTCATACAATTTAAACATATTATGGCAGGGAAACATCAAGAACATTTATATACAATAAGTACAGACAGTGGTAGGTGATGTGAGCAGAATATGGTAAGGAGTCAGATGTCGTGTTCCTTAATCCAGTGGATGAGGTTGGATCTAAAGCGTAGGTAGGGGTAAGTCTTCCCTTGAGGTAGGTGGGAGTGAGTTCCATTTTGGGCGGCTTTGACCGGGGAGCTACTTCCACCCGTCTTCATGCGTTTAAATCTGGGCACTAGTAGAAGGTTGGCAGTCGCTGTTCCCGAGGGGCGATTGGTGGATTGTCTCGAGAATCTGGTAGTGAGGTATTGTGGGGTGGCCTGGTGTCGGCATTTCTGAGTCAGGGAGGCTGTTTTGAGGAAAATGTTGTCTTTTATGGAGAGCCAGTTGTTGAATCTTCTAAGGTCGGATATGTGGGCTTTCTTGGGAATATTTAGGGCTGCTCTCAGGGCATTATTTTGTAAGATCTGGATCTTATTGATGATGTATTTGTTACTCCCTAGATATAAGGCATTACAATAATCCAGTTTGGATAATACAAGGGCTCTTGCTAAGGTAAAGCAGTTATTAGGTGAAAGGAAGGGTTTAGCTGCTCTGATTAGCTTGCAGGTATACGCAGTAGCTGAAGCCATGGAGTTTACTTGTGTTTTGAAGGTAAGAGTAGAGTCTAAATAGAATCCAAGAGTTTTGACTTCCTTGGCTACTGTGATGATGTTATTGTCTATTATGAAATTCGAGTAGAGATGGCCCAGTTTGTTGAGGTTAGCCGTGGTACCGACAATGAGGAGTTCCGTTTTGTCATCATTCAGGCATAGACCATGAGATGCTATCCATGCCTGGATGATGAGGTACACTCTATTCACAAAGGCCAAATCCTTGTTGTAATCTCCCGCTCATCAAAAAGGCGCTTTGTAAAGATGATGTAAAGAGTAGGCGAGAAGATGGAGCCCTGGGGCACACCACTGGTAATAGGTATCGTGTCAGAAGCTGCCGAGGGTGAGAAAACCTGCATAATTCTATTGTCGAGGAAGGATTGAATCCATGCTATGGCTTCTTGTGAGAAGTGAGTGGCGGAATCTAAGTGGTAGCAGAGAGTCTTGTGGTCGACCAGGTCAAACGCCGCTGAGAGGTCAAGTAGCAGTAGAAGTGCTGTTTTACCATTGTCTCTCAGGGTGTTTTTTTGTGCTTTAAGGTCGATCGGCGCAGTTTCTGTTCCATGTTGAGGTCTAAAGCCTGACTGGCGCACTCCTAGAAGGTGGTTGCATTCCAGATATTTTTGGATTTGGAGGTACGCCACCTTGTCTAGGAATTTAAGCAGGAAAGGAACTGTAGTAATGGGGCAATAGTTGTTGGGTATGGACGGGCCAAGTGTTTGTTTTTTAGAAGTGGGAGGACCCACGACTGTTTCAGAATGTTAGGAATGTTGCTGGTGGAGAATGAGGCATTTATAAGCTTGCTAATGAAAGGGGAAAGGTCCCGTGCTGCATATTTTATAATTTGTGCTGGGCAAGGGTCGCCGTGGCAGTTGGACGGTTTGAGAGTTAAGATGACTTTCTTAACTTCTGGGGTGGATACTTTCTTGAAGTTGAATACAGGTGTAGTTAGCGTGGGAGGGGCGGGAGGTAGGGGGTTCAGGGGGAGCGGAGCAGTGATTTTATTAGGATTAGAAGCATGGAGGAGAGATTCTTTTTTATTTTTAATCTTCGCCTGGAGGGTCGTTATCTTGTTAGCTAGGGCACTCTGGATGCTAGTGCACCAGTATTTGTCCTTAAGGCAGGTGTCTGGGGCTTGGATGGGCGTTTCTATCTCTTTGAGAATAGTCAACAATTCTTTTGTATTTGAATTAGCTTGGGTGATGCGCAGGTTGTGGGATTCTTGTTCGGCAAGGATTAATTCTTTTTTGTACAGGGAGGCTAGTTTAGTGAGGTTATTTTTGTTAGTATCAGATGGGTCTAGTCTCCATATTTGTTCGCATTTGCGTTTCTCTAGTCTAATGGATTTTAGATGAGGAGAAAACCATGTATCCACATGTTTTTTCTGTTTGCACTTTCTAATTTTCAAAGGTGCTATTGTGTCTAGAGCAGATAGCATTACATTATTGTACTCTTCAACCAAGGTGAATAGGTCTGTGAGGGCAGGAAGAGAGTTCAAGGTGGGAAGAATCAATGGAATGAGTTTGTCGGCTATAATGTTCTTTTTAATTCTAGTGGGAATGGCAGGAGCTATGCTGTCAGCATGTCAGGGAGCTGTGGCTTCTAAGGAGAAGGAGATACGATGGTGGTCGGACCAGGGCAGAGGTATTATAGAGGTGATGGATGTCTGGCAGTTGTGCTCCGCTATCCAATCAAGGGTTCTACCTTTGGTGTGGGTGGTGCCTGTTACCTTTTGGGTAAACCCTAATTCCTCGAGGGAATCGTTAATATGCGTAGCGTTAGGATCCGATGGGTCTTTAAAGCCGAGATTGAGGTCTCCTAAGAGAAGGCATGGTGAGGCATTTTTAAGGTTATCAGATAGGATATTAGTGAGATCTTCTTTGAAGGAAACTAGAGGACCCGGGGGTCTGTAAATGAGGTGGATAGATATAGTCTGGGTGTCCGAGATGGTCAGTTTGGTGGTCAGGGACTTGCATGAGTCTACATTTAGTGGAGAGGTGAGTCTCAATGCTAGGCTAGTTTTAGCAATTATGGCAAGGCCGCCGCATTAGGAGATGGTGCGGTCTATTCTTAGGAGGGTATAGTCCTCAGGGATGGCTAACATAATCACTGGGCCAGCTGCTGAGTGAAGCCAGGATTCAGTGATAGCGAGGAGGTCAATTTTTTCTGTTAGGAGTAGATCGGCTATTTCTGTGGCATGTGCCACCATAGACCAGGCCTTTATTAAGGCTCCTCTTATACCGATCTGTGTAGTCTCCATAGGTAGTGCCAGAGTGTTATGGTGGTGTTTTGGGTGGGTAGTAGGGTCTCAAATGAGTCGGCTGTACAGTGTATGCACAGGCAACTAAGATCAACATAGGCACAGATGACTAGGAGCAGTGCAGGCTAGGTACAGTGTATGCACAGGCAGCTAAGATCAACATAGGTACAGATGACTAGAAGCAGTGCTGGCTAAGTACAGTGTATGCATAGGCAACTAAGATCAACATAGGCACAGATGACTAGGAGCAGTGCTGGCACAATGGTCACAGAATCATAGGGCTAGGATGGAATGTGGCTACATTCAAAATATTTGCAATTGTTGGATTGAACAGAGCATATAAGGCGCACAGAGTTATAAATGGATTTAGGGAGTAGCCATCAGATGGTCAGCAGGGTTAGATGCCGGCAATGTTAGAAAGATTGGAACAAAGTGGCCGTACTTGCATAAATGTAGGTTGCGTATGCAAGGTAAAGTGGAGACTTGCGAGTGGAGAAGTTTACTCGTAGGACTTCGTTTGACTGTACTGCGGGTGACGGTGACCAAGTTATTTCAGAAGCAGTGTCGTGTCAGGCAGGGGAAGTTTTGCAGGGAGCGCTACTTCGAAGATACACGGTCTAAAATAGTGCACATGAGCAGGGTACAAGGAAGATATGAATTATCATATGAATGTGAGGCAGATTTTACCGTATGGGTGCCGGCGTGCGGGGGCCATACGGCTCCAGACAGGCTGACGACAGGCGATGTGCCTTTGTGTGGGCCGACTCGAGCCTGCCGGCTCACAATTGGTTGTGGGAATATCAGAAGAAAGTACTTCAAAGGGGGAAGGCACTGTCATATAATTTTTTGTAGTTTGAGCATTTTCATGGTTATCAGCCTCCTCTTTTGTTAAATTAACCGACACGCAGGGCAGCTTGTTACTTCCACCCTGCAGGACAATATCATCACCAATATCGGGCGACAAATCATCCCTCGCCGCACTCAACCTCTGCCTTCTGTGTGAGCTTAACACCAATACCGTAGATAAGCGATCCTCCTTAGAAGACATAAAAGTATCCCCGGAAGTAACAGTTGTATCCTCCAGTAGCCGGGCCTCATCAGGGACTAGAGAAGGGGCCATAGGCGCAGTAGCTAAAGATATGACTTCTGGGCCCTTTCTTGGAGGGTGGGGGGGGGTTGGAAAAGGTTTTTCATTTAACTGACAAACCACAGGCTTTTACGTATGCCCTTTTTTTTAACATTTTTCCTGACCTGAGGCATGGTGTATTTAACAATAAGAGCACACTCAGCAGTAACGTTGCTTAGCAAATCATTACTCACAGAAGCAACACTTGCAGAGCATACAGAGCACAGTTACTTTTGTATTCAGGCAGCGGCAGCTTATTTAACCACCTTCCGAAATGAAGCTCCACAATGCCATGGCGCTCCGGGGGTTCCAGGATACGCTAGAGACTGATGTGAGCTCCAAGGCAACGTGACCGCCACAAACATGGGTGCAAACTCGACTGCTGGAAAGAAGCTGGAAAGAAGCTCACCCTCGGACTGCTCGTAGGCTTGATAGAGGAAAGGACCCAGAGTCTTTCGGGAAAGGTGTCAGGCCACACGTCAAGCCGCACTGCCGCAGTAGGTCACAGCCACTTCCGACTTTGAATAAATGGAGCTGACCAATTTACTGACCCCGGGACGCTTATGGGTGAAGTCGTATCGCCTGTATTGGGACTGCACAGCAGGCACCCTTTGAAGGTAAACATACCACAGCCTGCAATGCAGGCCCCATCAAAGGCGTATTTTGTGCTTCGAGAGCTTTTTGCATGTCGTCCCTGGCACGCCAATTTGAACAAACAGCAATTCCCTCTTTTATATAAACTCATTTAACAAATCTGTATGGCGACTATAATCACTTGTGGTTTATTCTGACGCTATTGAGGCCAACGTCCAATGCAATTAAGGGCTTTGCTCAAGATCAGACCGTTTTGTCAAGTATACTAGACAGTTTTTTGGATCCTCGGCCTTCACCTTACAAGTTGCCCTATACCCAATTTGAATTGTTGCTGCATTAATTCCACCGATTTTGCTGATTTTTCAATAGAAAGTGGCAGGATTTACATCCAGCATGATCCTGGAGGTAAATCCCCCACTCCAGGGAAAAATTGATAGCATGGCGGAGCGGGAAAAGTGGCAGTAATTCTGTTACTGCCACTTTTTCCCCACACCGCCATACTAGTAATGAGCCCCATGTATGCCAGTTACAGCCGCACATGCAGTACATTCATTGTATGGTAAGCACAGCCCTACATTCCCATGTGCTTCATAGTGCAGCAAGGGAACCTTTCAATAAGCAGGTAGTCCAATCACATCCCTACTAGAGCTTCTAATGGCAGGTATAGTCATAGTATGGGTATAACGTCCATTCAGCGACATGCATTTTTTTGATGTTTTTTTTCTCCGATTTGTTTCTTCAAAAAAAGAACATTGAGAAAAAAGGGGGGCTGTCGGGAAGGGCATCTAAGGGGTGGGGGTCGGGAATAGTGTTAGATTCATAAAGGGAGGGATGCGGGGGCAAGTCCGCAAAAATAAGAAAAAACATTTTGCTGTTTTTTTTTGGGAAAAAACATTTTGTCAAAAATAAATAGAAAAAATGCACACCAATAAATGAGATGCTGCATAAAATACCCCAGTAATGCCATCAAAGGGCAGTTTCACATGCCCCAATATTGCTTTCAAATGGCAGCGAATGTCTTATCTGCATGGCATAGTCAGCAAATGTCAGGAGCATCCTCACACCTGCAAATGCGCCTATCATATGCCAAGTGCTGTCGCAAAAAAGCCCAAGTAAGTCGGCCCGACTTTTGCATCGAGGGATGGATCCCTTCAAAAATCTGACTCATGGTATCAGAACCAGGAAGAGATAAATGATTTGCAAATATGAGCAGGCCTAACTGACTGGGACCAGCAACCAGCCAGCATAACACTAAGAGAATGGGACAGCTTGATATCGACTTTATTTGCAATTGATGATCTCTAGCAATAGCTACGGGGTGAACCAAGTCTAAACTGAGCTCAAATACTCCAAGAAGAATACACATGCACACAGCAGGGATACTCAGATAACAGATGAAATTGCCTTGAAGACGACCAGGGGTCGAAACACATGTCGGGTATTTCGATATCAGAATTAAACATACATATGTATAATACATTGAGAATTTTTTTACTATATTGGATCTTGAGTGGAAGAACGTCAGAGGTTATAGCACAATTATCAGCATCCTATGTTCTACAATAATATATATATATATATATATATATATATATATATATATATATATATATATATATATATATATATATTCAATTGCACTAATAAAAACCTATGAAATTCAGTAAAAAAACGCTGTCAAAAGGACGTTATGGTTACAAGTAAAATGGAAAAACCCCTGAAAATCGCCAGTTATGGTAAGCTAAGCAACCATAACTCCCGCCACCACAGTGCACTGCTAAGACTAACACCCAAGACATCAAAGATGACATCACAAATATCCTTGGAGGTGTCCCGGTTTAGGAAGGAAAATCCTTTTCCAAGATGGCCACCATTGAAAGGGAAGGTGGGGTTCCATACAGGGCCCCTCTTCGATTTCCATGGCAGCCTGCAGAAGGCGATGAGAAAACCCTATGACCATATTACTACGAGCACATTTTTCTGCCCTTTCAAACCTATCCCAATTTCGAACAACTTTACCACAAAGCCGGTCCCAGGTGGACATGGCCACTTTAACCCCATGTGTTGTCCCTCGTGGTCATGGCCAGTAGCCAGATTGTCCGGATCATGACCTTATTCCATGACCCGGACAATCTGGCTAATGCGCCCATGGCTACCGGCTATACCTCAGTCACCAAAAAGGTATATCACTATTTTTTGTACCTACATTATGACACTTGTTCAAAAAACAAAACACGGGCACATTTGCAAAACCATGCTTTCAGATCCTTGCCAATGCTCCTTCCACAAGTTTGCTGGAAATCCACACATGTTTTATTTTTTCAAAAGTGTCAAATGTATGCACATACAATAGTCATATAACCTAGCCCCCACTTGACAAAATCCATGTAGACTTTATGAAAACATGTATATCTAGATATAAAATCTTTTTGCAAACTTGTGTAGATTCGTCAAATGGCACCACATGTATAAGCCTTTACAATATTTTGGGACCCCACCTCTAATTTTGGCCCCTCCTGACAAAATTCAACCAAACATTGCAAAAACATGTATATCTAGATATACATTGTTTTTGCACACCTTTGCATAGATTTGTTAAATGGCACCCCATTTATAAGCCTTTAAAATAATTTGGGACCCCTCTCTAATTTTGCCCCCTCTTGACAGAATCCCACCAAACTTTGTAAAAACATTTAAATCTAGATCTATGATCTATTTACAAACCTTTGTGTAGATTCGTCAAATGGCATCACATTTATAAGCCTTTAAAATAATTTGGGACCCCCTCTAATTTTGCCCCCTCTTTACAAAATCCCACCAAACTTTGTAAAAGCATTCATACCTAGATCTATTATCAGTTCCCCAATTTATGTTTAGATTATTAAACAAATGGCACCTCATTTATAAGCATTTATATTATTTTGGGACGCCCTCTCTAATTTCGCCCCCTCTTGACAGAATCCCACCAAACTTTGCAGACTCATTCGGAATCTGGTCAAGAATATAAGTGCAAAATTACATGGAGTTTAATTAAGTGGCGTCAGTTATAAGCCATCCAAAAACTGTTTTTCACCAACCCTGTAATGCAGAGGTGTCCGCGAACCTCACAGGATTGTTCGCGAACATCTGAACTGTTGGCTGACATTTGTGGCAAATAACCCCCCCGTTTTTTTGCCTCTTGCAGCCATATCCCATCCCATCCTGATCACCCCTCACCTCCCCAGAGATTATTTGATAAGTTTGAAAAGTGCAAAGTTGTGTTATTTCATATGTTTTTACCGCAATGTCTGCGGACACCGGCCGCTGTCCGCGAATCCAAGATGGCGGGTGCACCGAGAAAATGTGCCGAGAAAATGTGACCGAGAAAATGTGCCGAGAAAATGTGACGCACCTCACGCTTCACTCCAACCAATCAGCGAGCACGTTGCACGTCCGTGGATATGATGTAAGCTAATTGGCCAATCGGTGGGTGTCCTGTTCGCGGATCGAACAGGGAAGTGTGTCCGCGGAGCGGACATAGATATCACTAATATTTTTGCCTTACATTTTGGTTGTTTAAAAAAAAAACTACTGGATGGATTTACACCAAATTAACAAAAGCACGCTTACAGGACCAAGCCACCGCTCCTGCCGCACATTTGGTGAAAATCCATCCAGCGGTTTGGGCTGTAGCCGTGAGCAAAGTTTTGTCTATGGGAAAAAAAATATTTTGGGACCCCCCATATAACTTTGCCCCCGTTGACCAAACCTCACCAAACTTTGCAGAAAAATTCAGAATGGGCCATATACTTTTTTTTTGCAAAGATTGGTGAGGATTCGTCCAGGGGGAGCAAAGTTATAAGCCGCCCAGAAAGTGCTCTTCCTATGGGTTTAGCAACTTAACCATAACTACATGGCCGCTACCGCAGGCCATGTAATATCACATACTGAACATATCCAAGGTACAACCTCTCACATTTAGGTGCTGCCATTATATGCCAAGGGGTGTCTCAAATGCCCCAGTAACATCATCAAGTGGCTGTTGATGCCTCATCTTTAATGCCTCAGACCAGCTCTGCCCTTCTGGTCTCCCTTCTCTGACTAGCTTTGTGGGCTGGGCATCCCTCCCGAGTCTGATCCACCTCCAGTCCTCGCACTTAGATGGTGGTCCGCCCCTGGCACCTCTGGCACTTGCCCCCACTGTGCTTCCCTCAGCAATTGTCTAGCCCATAGACCCTTTTTTCCTTCTACCCCTCCCCACTTCATTTTTATGCCCCCTCTCTTGACCGTCCCTTACCACCCCCATTTTTCCCCCCCTGCACTTCTTGTTACTGCACTTGCATGATCCCAATGTCACAAGGCCTAGTAGGACTGTTATTGTTGTTCATCTCCCGCTGTTTCTCGCCCTTTTTTTGTCTTGTGCCGCCTGGGAACACAATTTTGCTGCATAGTGTGCCTTATAAATATCCATAAAATAAATAAATAAATCTGCATGTTATGGTCGCCATACTTAGAGCACATCCTCTAATGCATAGGTGCTGCCATCCTCTGCCAGGTGCTGCATTTAAATTCTCCAGTAATGCCATCTGCTGCTAGTTATTATATTAGATGCATAGCATAGCCACCACATGTATGGCCTAGCCTCACATGGGCAGCTGCTGCATCACGTGCCAGTGTAGCCTCAAATGCCGCATGAATGCCTTTCAGTTCCAGTTAATATCTCATAGGAAGCGCATAGTGGCCACATCTAAGGCATAGCCTCAAATGCACAGATGGTGACCTTCAGTCCAGCCACCATGCTTAAGTCACACAAAATGAGATGAATAAAGCCCATAGGAGTTAGAGACACTTCTGTGGGGAACTGTAAAGTAAGAACCTTCCAGCCTTCTTAGAATTACTTGTAAGGTTTATTACAGCTTCTCAAGTACCTTTACAAGCAGTTAATTTGATTACAAGTCAGTTACATAGATAGAACAAGACACCGGCTCCATCACCCAGGCAGGGAGGCTTCCTGACTTCCTGGCTTAGAACCCTCACCCATGCATTCTCAGCATGTTCCTGTTGAGTATGTGAAGTATCCCACTACTTCACATGGCAAGGCACCAGCAAAATAATGGAGCATGTCACCGCAGCCAATCACGCAAGTGCCAGTGTGAAAACTCAGCACCGCACCCGGGAGAAACACCTACACAGTAGGCAAATATACATTCTGCTACAGCTCCTAAACAGTGCCTCACCGTGTGGCACTAGCCCAGTGGGGCCAATGGCAATCATAGCCACACAACTACACGAATCCTAAACATTGTGCTAGGAGACCTATCATTTAGATCACATCATTATTCCTGTGCAAAAAGATAACATAGAATCAGACCTGCCATGAGATTCCCGTTGACTAGATAGGTCATAGTTCAGCGCACTCTGTCAATTTAAACATGGTAATTTCCACATTTCCAAGCCTGTTTCTAATTGTTCCAATGAATCGCATATATTCGCAATGTCTTGCCAGTTTCAGCAGTCTCATGCCTGCCGGGGATTTTCTGTGGATTTTCTCTATAGGATAGTGCTGTTTTTTGTAACAGATTGAAGCTTTGCAAGTACATTTGTTGATTTTTGTGTTATTACCTGCCAGAGCTATAGCTGTAAAACAAATTAACATGCTGGTATAACATTCGACCCGCTATTAAGGGGGCTTCCTGTGAGGCACATGTGTTTTTTTTTTCTAGCAAAGTATCACGGGACCGCCCCCAGAATGCACCTTCAGTCAGGGTTCCCCCATCTTGCGTGCCAAATGAGTGACCCTTCAAAGATAAGCAAGAAATAGGGGTCATAGATAAAGGTGTGAGCGGAGCCAGTTGAAACCCCGACCCCTGTCTTCGGAGGGTTAAGCTCAGTGGTCGAAGTGTACGAAAAACGATATCCTGTGCTGAACTGTGCCCGCTCCCCACAAACCCTATCACCGAATCCCCTCCCATGAGCAATCCAAACCCCCAAACACGCCTGCTGTTTAAGGGAATGTTCAGCGCAGTGCACTGAAGTGCACGTTTCAACTTCTTCATACACTTTTATTTTAGAACTAAAACAATACGGAATGGTTTATTTTTCAAATAAAAGTATCAGAACAGTAAAACATTTTTAAAAAAGTAGAGAAGCACCTCTCCCAACCACTCCCACCAACTTCGACCACTGGTTAAGCTGGTGCTCTGTGCCTGAGGCATAGCCAGGATTGTCTAACAAGTGGGGCCTTAAGCTAATGCAGTTGGACCCAACGCAGCGCCATTAACATCTGTAAATGCCAACACTGTGCTGCTGATTAGGCATTTACAGATTATGGGTGGGCCTTGATCCTGCCTCAGCTGGAAACGTGGTGCCACATTGCCAGTCGCACCACCCAACGACTCACTGCCGCAGCCCAGGATGTTAATTACCCCTTATCCTCAACGTATGGCGCGCCGACCACCAGACGGTAAATGGTGGCCGTCGCCCTCAGTGGGGGGTCCCACCCAGCCATCCAAGGAAACAAACAAGGGCCGACAATAGGCCCCTGATTTGCAAGAGGGTGCGTGGGGAGCGGCACAAGGATGCACGTCACAAAGGGGCGATGGGGGGGGGAGCTGGACCAAGAGAGGTGCGGGCTATATAAAGCCTCCAACCCCCCAGGTGCACCCTCTTGGTCCTGCTCCCCTTCACAGAATAGTGGAAATCCCACCCACCCGTCCCACTGCAGATAGGTTCTTTATTGGTTTAATAATTGTTTGTGTTTTTCTGTTTCAGAAACGCCCAGCAGAGTTACATTGTGATCCCTTAGAAAAAGTACTGACAGATCTCATAAGGGACTGCGCAGCCAATAGCTTAGAAGTAATGGCAACCAGTAGTACTAGACTCAGGGGAGGCCACGGGTAAGGGGCTGGGGTTAGGGGGCTTGGAAGTCCTTCCAACCCCAAATGCAAAGGGGGGAGGGAGAATCGAAACTGGGAAAAAGGGAAGGGAAGTCATAGGGGAACGCGAAGGTGTTACAGTTAGGTTTAGGTAAAGAAAGAAGTAGGGGTATGGCTAAGGAGAATTGGGGAAGGGGAAGTACCTAGGGGAAAGGGAAGAGTCGGGGACTGAAAGGGCTCTGGGGGAGGGTAAAGGTTGGCAGGGCTGGGTGGAATTAGGCAGTTGGGGAAATAACTTGCTGGGGATGATGGCTAGAACCAGGATGAGGGAGGGGCAGGCAACTTGTGGAATAGATAGAACTGAATATGGAAGGAAGGGGCGGTGGAAAGGGAAGAAAATGGATGGGGGAACACTGTGGGAGGAGGCAGAGACTGTGGCACAAAGGGGGGGTTGGTAATCGGGTGGGGAAGGAGCCTGGGTGTGGGGGGGGGAGAAGGATAGGGTTTGGAATTAGAACGAAAGTAAGATCAACGAAGACGGGTAGTATGGGAAATCATTAACTGGGAATTGGAATAGTAACGTACTAGAAAGAATAAGGGAATAGAAAATAGAAGTGAAGGAAAGTAGTGAACACTAAGCACTAGAATAGAATGGTAGATGGGTAGAACAAGGGAATAGAAATTAGAATGAATGGAGGTATGGGAAATTAGTAACTGAAATAAAGAAATGAAGACAAAGCTATACTGTGAAAAGTGTACTGTGAAAAGTAAACAAAGAAATGGCCATGGGTAGAGTGGGAAATGCGTATGGAGGAACGGTATCCAATATCCCAAAGGAGGAGATGAGCTTGCCAATGGAAGAGTTATTTAAGGAAGTGAATTAAGAGGGTTAAAAAGACTATGATCACAGCATGAGAGCTTTGTTACAAGGGCAGAATGCCATTAATAGATGTATCCATTTTGTCCTTTAGCGACAGAGTCTAAGTGCCCTTTTACTTTACGATACCGCGAAATCTAGATGCAGTATCACGTTCATAAGGTATGTTTCTTTACAGCCAGGAATGACACAAGCATGCCTTCAAATCCCAGTTCATCATTTTAGGCTCTCATGGGCAAGATTTCACTCTCTGAAGTTACTGTCAGTAATTTAGTCAGCAAGTGAATCTCTTGCTTCAGAGCTAGAGCTGGACAAACAAGTTTAGGGAGAACCGGAACCACCTGAATTTCGTTTATTTTTGGGGTGGTTCGAGGCACTGAAGACTTTAAACCTTTTGGGGAAATTCCTCAAGAAAGGTTTGATGTTCACATGCATGTCAGCAATTAGGGCTGGTGCCACCCAACACAATGCACTAAACATGGACGTATAACTTGTCTCCATGATCTACTGGGCCCTCGAAGACCACCATCAAGGGAGTGAAGTATTTTATGTCATGTTAATGGGCATTTGTATGGTATCCAGGAATTGATTCTGATACATAGTTTCGAAGGCCAAAGTTTCGGAAAACAATGCATTGGAAAAATGCATTTTTCTTGTAGGTAAAAGTTTTTTTTAAAAACTATAATGGGTTTTAAGGGGTAAAAAAACAGGGGTTTGTGGGGACCCCCCATAAAAAAAATGCATTTTTTCGATGCATTTCTTTTCGAAACTTTGGCATTCTAAACTTTTGTATTCGATACAATCACTAAGAACCCATTTGTATAGCACCTTTCACCATTGGTATTGTCTCAACACGCTGTAGGTTGAACGACCTCGGGAGCTGGAGTACACGTTTGTGGAGATAGTCAGAGCAGTAAATAGTGCGTGTGTGCACTCTGTATGTAAGTATGCAGCTAGACTGACATTTTTGCGGTGGATAGCTGAATTCTAATGCTAGAAGTAGTGTGCATGATTTCTGAGACAGGTGGAATGTGTGCAGCTAGACCGAATTGTCATGGAGGTAGCTGCATTGTAGTGGAGGTGGTGCTAGTATGTGAAATCATATGTGCAGCTAGGCCGAGTCGATGGTTCCGGATAGCTGCATTCTAAAGGTTGTTGCAGTGTGAAAGGTGGTATATAATTATGTGTGCAGCTAGGCCGAATCGATGGTTCCGGATAGCTGCATTCTAAAGGTTGTTGCAGTGTGAAAGGTGGTATATAATTATGTGTGCAGCTAGGCCGAATCGATGGTTCCGGATAGCTGCATTCTAAAGGTTGTTGCAGTGTGAAAGGTGGTATATAATTATGTGTGCAGCTAGACCAAATTGATTGTAGCTGCTGAGCGGAGAGTCGGGGTAGTGGGCGTATGTTAAGCATGTTTTAATATTCAGCGCTCTTACACTAGAAATAGGAAAAAAAGTTGTCAACATTCTTAAGGTTCTCTTGGGGCGTGGGAAGCTATGGACTACAGTAGGCTTGGTAGAGGGTGCAAAGGTGGCCCACAAACATTCAAACTTTTACATCAATGGCCGTGAATATTCTTGTAGGATTTTCGGGGAGGTTCACCTCGGATTTCCCAAACCCTGCATGTTCACCCTGCAATCACAGGTCTGAACAGGGTCCGCCCTTTATCATTTGGACGTCAAACTGAGTTGCTGGGTTCTGCTTCTTAGTGCTGTAATAATCCATGCTATTTATTTATTTGTTTGTTTATAGAGTGCTAACATCCTGCAGGCACTGTAGCGCTATCACAGAACAACTGCAACATACAATAAATCAAAACATAGAAAAACAAATAGAATACAAAGCCAACACAACAACCACAATAACTCATGGTGCAAAACCTAGAACAAGGTATGAAACCTAAGCACTAATCCACAATAAGGTTTAAGTACGAGGAGCCTTTAGACAAATATTTACATATGCTAAGAAAGAATGGCTGGTTGCTGGCCCCAAATCCTACCAAAACACATTGCCTATTTTCCTGGGTGCACCAATCATCAATATCAAGGCTATGTAGAATCTTCATATCTGAACTTCGCACTACTCCTGGCCCAGTTCTTTGACGAATCAAAGCCAGAACGTAATGCCTCTCTCGGTTCTTTCCCACATGACTTCTCAATGTTTGTAATAATAAAATTCCTGTGGTCCATGTCATAATCTCTTATAGCCTTGTCCCTAAGCACCGGCACATATGATTTCCTCACTCGTACTCCTCTGAGAATAGATGGAAAGATACAAACTTTCACAGATTTGTCCAAACCTGAATACCCTGGTTTAGACTTCCTTACATCCACCGGTGGTAGGATGTTGAGGCCTGACAGGTGCTCACCTACTACTGACGGGGGCCAGGTGGCATTGCCGTTGGATGAGAAGTAATTTCGGGGCACTGACAAGCTGGGGTTATTGGTGTACATTGTGAGAACTGGACAATTTTCTCAGGTTGATGGCCAGTTTCTCCACAGTTGTCCATTTGACCTGAATGATGTTGTGTCAATAGAGGAAGTGGAAAATCTGTTTGATAGGAGATGTCCACCTTAATCAGATGATAATTACCCACACAGTTGTCCAAAGAATCCATCCATGTACAAATGTCTGAGAAGTTATTATACAAATTCAATTCTTTAGTTATGTCGGCCTTTACTAATATCCATTGATCAAAGGTGATATGCCTCTGTGGGCTATCCTCGAGATCAGTCAATGGCAGTGCTGCAGGGGGGAACTGTGGCTCAATATTTGCCTTGATCCCCCTTATATGTTTGTTTGTTTATTTATTTATAATGCGCACCAGACCCGGGGGTATCAGGGTGAAGAAAGCATAAAGAGGTGTGTTCAGCTTAGGTTACATTGCTGTAAACGTGTACGTAATTTAGAGTTAAATTACATTACAATACATTAGATTACAATGCTGTATGGTGTCATACAATTTAAACATATTATGGCAGGGAAACATCAAGAACATTTATATACAATAAGTACAGACAGTGGTAGGTGATGTGAGCGGAATATGGTAAGGAGTCAGATGTCGTGTTCCTTAATCCAGTGGATGAGGTTGGATCTAAAGCGTAGGTAGGGGTAAGTCTTCCCTTAAGGTAGGTGGGAGTGAGTTCCATTTTGGGCGGCTTTGACCTACTTCCACCCGTCTTCATGCGTTTAAATCTGGGCACTAGTAGAAGGTTGGCAGTCGCTGTTCCCGAGGGGCGATTGGTGGATTGTCTCGAGAATCTGGTATTGAGGTATTGTGGGGTGGCCTGGTGTCGGCAGTTCTGAGTCAGGGAGGCTGTTTTGAGGAAAATGTTGTCTTTTATGGAGAGCCAGTTGTTGGATCTTCTAAGGTCGGATATGTGGGCTTTCTTGGGAATATTTAGGGCTGCTCTCAGGGCATTATTTTGTAAGATCTGGATCTTATTGATGATGTATTTGTTACTCCCTAGGTATAAGGCATTACAATAATCCAGTTTGGATAATACAAGGGCTCTTGCTAAGGTAAAGCAGTTATTAGGTGAAAGGAAGGGTTTAGCTGCTCTGATTAGCTTGCAGGTATAAGCAGTAGCTGAAGCCATGGAGTTTACTTGTTTTTTGAAGGTAAGAGTAGAGTCTAAATAGAATCCAAGAGTTTTGACTTCCTTGGCTACTGTGATGATGTTATTGTCTATTATGAAATTCGAGTAGAGATGGCCCAGTTTGTTGAGGTTAGCCGTGGTACCGACAATGAGGAGTTCTGTTTTGTCATCATTCAGGCATAGACCATGAGATGCCATCCATGCCTGGATGATGAGGTACACTCTATTCACAAAGGCCAAATCCTTTTTGTAATCTCCCGATCATCAAAAAGGGGCTTTGTAAAGATGTTGTACAGAGTAGGCGAGAAGATGGAGCCCTGGGGCACACCACAGGTAATAGGTATCGTGTCAGAAGCTGCCGAGGGTGAGAAAACCTGCATAATTCTATTGTCGAGGAAGGATTGAATCCATCCTATGGCTTCTTGTGAGAAGTGAGTGGCGGAATCTAAGTGGTAGCAGAGAGTCTTGTGGTCGACCAGGTCAAACGCCGCTGAGAGGTCAAGTAACAGTAGAAGTGCTGTTTTACCATTGTCTCTCAGGGTGTTTTTTTTGTGCTTTAAGGCCGATCGGTGCAGTTTCCGTTCCATGTTGAGGTCTAAAGCCTGACTGGCGCACTCCTAGAAGGTGGTTGCATTCCAGATATTGTTGGATTTGGAGGTACGCCACCTTTTCTAGGAATTTAAGCAGGAAAGGAACTGTAGTAATGGGGCAATAGTTGTTGGGTATGGACGGGCCAAGTGTTTGTTTTTTTAGAAGCGGGAGGACCCACGACTGTTTCAGAATGTTAGGAATGTTGCTGGTGGAGAATGAGGCATTTATAAGCTTGCTAATGAAAGGGGAAAGGTCCCGTGCTGCATATTTTATAATTTGTGCTGGGCAAGGGTCGCCGTGGCAGTTGGACGGTTTGAGAGTTAAGATGACTTTTTTAACTTCTGGAGTGGATACTTTCTTGAAGTTGAAGAGAGGTGTAGTTAGCGTGGGAGGGGCGGGAGGTAGGGGGTTCAGGGGCAGCGGAGCAGTGATTTTATTGGGATTAGAAGCATGGAGGAGAGATTCTTTTTTATTTTTAATCTTCGCCTGGAAGGTCGTTATCTTGTTAGCTAGGGCACTCTGGATGCTAGTGCACCAGTATTTGTCCTTAAGGCAGGTGTCTGGGGCTTGGATGGGCGTTTCTATTTCTTTGAGAATAGTCAACAATTCTTTTGTATTTGAATTAGCTTGGGTGAGGCGCAGGTTGTGGGATTCTTGTTCGGCAAGGATTATTTCTTTTTTGTACAGGGAGGCTAGTTTAGTGAGGTTATTTTTGTTAGTAACAGATGGGTCTAGTCTCCATATTTGTTCGCATTTGCGTTTCTCTAGTCTAATGGCTTTTAGGTGAGGAGAGAACCATCAATCCACATGTTTTTTCTGTTTGCACTTTCTAATTTTCAAAGGTGCTATTGTGTCTAGAGCAGATAGCATTACATTATTGTACTCTTCAACCAAGGTGAATAGGTCTGTGAGGGCAGGAAGAGAGTTCAAGGTGGGAAGAATCAATGGAATGAGTTTGTCGGATATAATGTTCTTTTTAATTCTAGTGGGAATGGCAGGAGCTATGCTGTCAGCATGTCAGGGAGCTGTGGCTTCTAAGGAGAAGGAGATACGATGGTGGTCGGACCAGGGCAGAGGTATTATAGAGGTGATGGATGTCTGGCAGTTGTGCTCCGCTATCCAATCAAGGGTTCTACCTTTGGTGTGGGTGGTGCCTGTTACCTTTTGGGTAAACCCTAATTCCTCGAGGGAATCGTTAATATGTGTAGCGTTAGGATCCGATGGGTCTTTAAAGCCGAGATTGAGGTCTCCTAAGAGAAGGCATGGTGAGGCATTTTTAAGATTATCAGATAGGATATTAGTGAGATCTTCTTTGAAGGAAACTAGAGGACCCGGGAGTCTGTAAATGAGGTGGATAGATATAATCTGGGTGTCCGAGATGGTCAGTTTGGTGGTCAGGGACTTGCATGAGTCTACATTTAGTGGAGAGGTGAGTCTCAATGCTAGGCTAGTTTTAGCAATTATGGCAAGGCCGCCGCATCAGGAGGTGGTGCGGTCTATTCTTAGGAGGGTATAGTCCTCAGGGATGGCTAACATAATCACTGGGCCAGCTGCTGAGTGAAGCCAGGATTCAGTGATAGCGAGGAGGTCAATTTTTTCTGTTAGGAGTAGATCGGCTATTTCTGTGGCATGTGCCACCATAGACCAGGCCTTTATTAAGGCTCCTCTTATACCGATCTGTGTAGTCTCCATAGGTAGTGCCAGAGTGTTATGGTGGTGTTTTGGGTGGGTAGTAGGGTCTCCAGTGAGTCAGCTGTACAGTGTATGCACAGGCAACTAAGATCAACATAGGCACAGATGACTAGGAGCAGTGCTGGCTAGGTACAGTGTATGCACAGGCAGCTAAGATCAACATAGGTACAGATGACTAGAAGCAGTGCTGGCTAGGTACAGTGTATGCACAGGCAGCTAAGATCAACATAGGCACAGATGACTAGGAGCAGTGCTGGCTAGGTACAATGTATGCACAGGCAGCTAAGATCAACATAGGTACAGATGACTAGAAGCAGTGCTGGCTAGGTACAGTGTATGCACAGGCAGCTAAGATCAACATAGGCACAGATGACTAGGAGCAGTGCTGGCTAGGTACAGTGTATGCACAGGCAACTAAGATCAACATAGGCACAGATGACTAGGAGCAGTGCTGGCTAGGTACAGTGTATGCACAGGCAGCTAAGATCAACATAGGCACAGATGACTAGGAGCAGTGCTGGCTAGGTACAATGTATGCACAGGCAGCTAAGATCAACATAGGTACAGATGACTAGAAGCAGTGCTGGCTAGGTACAGTGTATGCACAGGCAGCTAAGATCAACATAGGCACAGATGACTAGGAGCAGTGCTGGCACAATGGTCACAGAATCATAGGGCTAGGATGCAATGTGGCTACATTCAAAATATTTGCAATTGTTGGATTGAACAGAGCATATAAGGTGCACAGAGTTATAAATGGATTTAGGGAGTAGCCATCAGATGGTCAGCAGGGTTAGATGCCGGCAATGTTAGAAAGATTGGAACAAAGTGGCCGTACTTGCATAAATGTAGCTTGCGTATGCAAGGTAAAGTGGAGACTTGCAAGTGGAGAAGTTTACTCGTAGGACTTCGTTTGACTGTACTGCGGGTGACGGTGACCAAGTTATTTCAGAAGCAGCGTCGTGTCAGGCAGGGGAAGTTTTGCAGGGAGCGCTACTTCGAAGATACACGGTCTAAAATAGTGCACATGAGCAGGGTACAAGGAAGATATGAATTATCATATGAATGTGAGGCAGATTTTACCGTATGGGTGCCGGCGTGCCGGGGCCATACGGCTCCAGACAGGCTGACGACAGGCGATGTGCCTTTGTGAGTGCCTTTGTGTGGGCCGGCTCGAGCCTGCCGGCTCACAATTGGTTGGGGAATATCAGAAGAAAGTACTTCAAAGGGGGAAAGCACTGTCATATAATTTTTTGTAGTTTGAGCATTTTCATGGTTATCAGCCTCCTCTTTTGTTAAATTAACTGACACGCAGGGCAGCTTGTTACTTCCACCCTGCAGGACAATATCATCACCAATATCGGGCGACAAATCATCCCTCGCCGCACTCAACCTCTGCCTTCTGTGTGAGCTTAACACCACCGTAGATAAGCGATCCTCCTTAGGAGACATAAAAGTATCCCCGGAAGTAACAGTTGTATCCTCCAGAAGCCGGGCCTCATCAGGGACTAGGGAAGGGGCCATAGGCGCAGTAGCTAAAGATATGACTTCTGGGCCCTTTCTTGGAGGGTGGGGGGGCGGGGGTTGGAAAAGGTTTTTCATTTGACTGACAAACCACAGGCTTTTACGTATGCCCTTTTTTTAACATTTTTCCTGACCCGAGGCATGGTGTATTTAACAATAAGAGCACACTCAGCAGTAACGTTGCTTAGCAAATCATTACTCACAGAAGCAACACTTGCAGAGCATACAGAGCACAGTTACTTCTGTATTCAGGCAGTGGCAGCTTATTTAACCACCTTCCGAAATGAAGCTCCACAATGCCATGGCGCTCCGGGGGTTCCAGGATACGCTAGAGACTGATGTGAGCTCCAAGGCAACGTGACCGCCACAAACATGGGTGCAAACTCGACTGCTGGAAAGAAGCTGTAAAGAAGCTCACCCTCGGACTGCTCATAGGCTTGATAGAGGAAAGGACCCAGAGTCTTTCGGGAAAGGTGTCAGGCCACACGTCAAGCCGCACTGCCGCAGTAGGTCACAGCCACTTCCGACTTTGAATAAATGGAGCTGTCCAATTTACTGACCCCGGGACGCTTATGGGTGAAGTCGTATCGCCTGTATTGGGACTGCACAGCAGGCACCCTTTGAAGGTAAACATACCACAGCCTGCAATGCAGGCCCCATCAAAGGCGTATTTTGTGCTTCGAGAGCTTTTTGCATGTCGTCCCTGGCACGCCAATTTGAACAAACAGCAATTCCCTCTTTTATATAAACTCATTTAACAAATCTGTATGGCGACTATAATCACTCGTGGTTTATTCTGACGCTATTGAGGCCAACGTCCAATGCAATTAAGGGCTTTGCTCAAGATCAGACCGTTTTGTCAAGTATACTAGACAGTTTTTTGGATCCTCGGCCTTCACCTTACAAGTTGCCCTATACCCCTCTCCCTGCAATCTACTGCCCCCCGAGCAGAAGAAAGCCCCTGTTGGTGGATGGCAGAGAAACGTGTCAAGCACACCTCTTGTGCACTGCACTTAACGTACACACCAATGCATTAACTGGGAGGCAGGAGGTGGGTTACCCCCATCAACATATTAGAGTTTTTAAATAGCACTTCAAGTCAGACTCCTCCAGCTTCTAAGCACTGTAATGCCTGGTGTCATCATTTCCTAGTTTCTAATTTATGAAGGATTCCAACATGTTAATTGGAGGCCACTTTCCTGGCAGCGCCTTGTCTGTGTAGCAATCCCAGCTTGATGTTCTCCCCCCTGCAACCCCAAGCACCCCGAAGCATGTTTGATGAAACCGCACGGAGCAGGTGGGGTGTGGGCATTTCACTCTAAAGAGGGGTACAACCATTTCTCCGATCTGGAGCTGGGGTGCATTTACCATCGCAGGATACGGGCTTTGCCAAAGCGTGTTTCGCAGCAGCATTTACCTTTAACTGACTATGACATGTTTATTCAGCAGGATAATGCAGGGACAGATGATTGGGCTGAGCCATCACAGGGTAAAACATCATGATTAAATATTTATGACTGGATGTCTAATTCTTTTTTTAATATTCTGTTTTTTAAACTGAGTTATGCTGTAATGTCTTGTGCCATAAAAATAACGTGTGCATGCATACAATTAAATATCCACCAATCAGCAAAACGTGACCCCAAAAGGAACTAGATCTGCCCTTAGCCAATGCCAGCCTTTAAAGTTTGTGCAAAGGCAAACATTTTGCAATAATGCATTGTTTTCATATAGCGCTTACTAGAACTGCCAGCGATTTCGTGGGTCTGTGTTGACAGTTGTTACTATCCCTCAAGATCGTATGCCCCCATGTATCTAACATGGAAGGATGAGAGTCAGCCATGGCAAAGCTTTGGGCCTCTGGCCATCTGAGTTAGCAATAGTCCCAACGCTTAACCCATTGAGATATCTGACCAGCGAAGTTCTTTTATAGTGTTTTAAAATGGATCTGAAATATTCGAGTATGAAAACAGCGCTACATAAAAGTGGGAAGTGTAAAACTTCGAATGCACGAAGAGTGAGTCTTCTTGAGAGCGGAACATGTTATGGTGAAACATTTACGT
The DNA here is from genome assembly GCF_040938575.1 of Ambystoma mexicanum. Lineage (NCBI taxonomy): Eukaryota > Metazoa > Chordata > Amphibia > Caudata > Ambystomatidae > Ambystoma > Ambystoma mexicanum. The sequence goes on along the minus strand of NC_090923.1, from coordinate 1,236,152,344 downwards.
ACAATAAGTAAATTAGTGAGCGTTTAATCACTTAAAAATTGAATTTAAACATCATGGGCATGCCTACATACATTGTGTCTGACGTCGTTTGGATGCTTTCACTAATTTCGCTCAAGATCACGCGAGATTCGGTCACCCGGAATTGAATTTATCAAAGAAATGGTAAGTAAAACTATGAAATATGTAATGTGCGAGTTTCGCCGCAAAACAAACGAAAGCCGTCATATTGCTCATCAGACTTTGTGCGTCCCTTCTTTTTTTTCCCAATCCCCTTTATTTGTATTCGCCTGTCAGTCGTAACTAGGTCGTGCCATCCCACCGCAACCCAGATCCAAAAGAAAGAAATCTGGGGGACACCCCTGCAACCCCTGCAGGGAAGGAATTCGACATTTTCGTGTATGCGAGTTTTTCGTATGCATATAATTCGAAATTATGATGGAGGCGAACTTTTATGTTCGATCTTTTCGGGTATTTCCCTTTAAAATTGGACAGAAGCGGTTATTTACGGAACATAAAAATATCAGCCAGCTAAACTTTGTAAAAAAAATGAAGCGGTGTGTTATGTCACTGACATAAGTCTGGGCCTGACAGGTTCCCAAAAAACTGCCAGTGTGTTTACCGCCACACATGCACACGCTGAGACACTTATGCTTCTCAGTTCATGCATGCATGGATGCATAATCAGCTCATTGAAATAAAGGGCCCACCCCTGGTCTCGAGTGGGGGCTATGGAACAGGGCAGTCAACATACCACAGGCTCATGTAAATAATGTATGCTGCCTCAGCTGACCTTGCAAGCAATCTGTGTGGACCCTACACCCATATGTTATGTTATGTTATGTCATGTTACTTTGCATTTATATAGCGCCTTATGTATCATTGGTATGATCTCAAAGCGCTGGTAGGTTGAACGCCCTCGGGAACCACAGTTCAAGTCAGTAGAGAGAGAGAGAGGAAGTCATAAGGTGCGTGGGTGCACCGGATATGTGTGCAGCTGGTGTGGCACTTGCATGATAGCTGCTTGTTAGCAGTAGGTGTGGTGGTTTGGAGGTCAGGAATATGTGTTCATTCTGGTGGGTTGATACCCAGACTGATTTCTGGCTGCATTCAGCCTGAGGAGACGCTTAGGCTAGCGGTGTGTGCTCAGCTAGCTGTGTTTAATTAGGATGATGAGGAGTATGTGGCGGGTGTTAGTATGAGAACAGCTATACCGAATGTGTCATATTATCGCTGTGTTCTAGTTGAGTGGTGGTGTATAGGAGAGAGTAAGCGTGGTGGTGTAATATGGTGGTGTCCATCCGTTCTATGTGCTCCCTCCGTTCTATGCACTCCATCCGTTCTATCTGTTCCATGTGCTCCCTCTGTTCCATGCGCTCCCTCCGCTCCTTCCGTTCTATCCGTTCCATGCGCTCCCTCCGTTCCATGCGCTCCCTCCGTTCCACGCGCTCCATCTGTTCCATGCACTCCATCCATTACACATCCACTCTATCCGTTCCACATCCACTCCATCCGTGTTCCATCTACTCCATCCGTGTTCCATCCACTCCATCCGTGTTCCATCCACTCTATCCGTTCCACATCCACTCTATCCGTTCCACATCCACTCTATAGTTTCCACCTCCACTCTATCCATTCCACATCCACCCCATTCGTTCCACATCTGCTCCATCCGTTCCATCCGTTCCATCCACTCCAAGAACAGGAGGGTTGGCGGTAAGAGAAGAAGCCCCCGCAAAAACCCCTGGAGGATCCTGGGGACTTGCCGTCCGAGGTCCGAAAGGATGGCTTCCATTGTTGAAGAGTGCCCAAAGCATGCACCGTCTCCGTGCCCATCTTCATGGCTTGCAAAGACTCATCAACGGCCTTCCCCAACAGATTAGCTCTGTCGACGGGCATGTCCAACACCTTCAACTGGACGTCCTGGGAAAAGCTGGTGGCCCTGAGCCAGCCACGACAAAGGCAAATGCTGATGCCCATTTGGCAGAACCCTGCATCAGCGATGTCCGTGGCCACCGCGATGGCGTAGTATGACACCACCATACCTTTCTGCAGAATTTCCAGCGCCTCGGACCTCTTGTCATCAGGGAGGAAATCCAGGAGGTGAGTTAACTTGAACCACAGTTCCCGGTCATAGCGCGCTACGATGGCGAGGGTGTTGGCAGACTTGATGGTAGTCGCTGCAGAATAGATGACCATTCTCCCGATGGCATCTAACTTCCTCGCTGTCCGGAGGAGTGGCTGCTGCCGAGGAAAAGCCGCCTGAGGTCTACTTCTTGGCTGACGCTGACACCACTGAGTCCGGAGACGGTTGGGCCTGCAGGTGCAGAGTCCGGCACCCTGTACTTTTTCTCCAGGCGATCTCCGGTTGGAAGTTACTAGATCCCTCGGTCCAGGACTCTGTGAGCGGACTCGGGATGAAGATTTCCTGCATTGTATGGTCTTCTGGATGTCTAAAAGTTTCAGCCAGATTCCCGCTTCTGAAGACAATGCATTTGATGAACTTTCATGCGTGACTTCTTAAGCCTGTCCTTTTTTTTTCTCAGTGCATGCTGGGACTTGTATGCCCATCCTTACAATGAGAAAAACTAAACTACAAGTGCCAGCATGCAATTGGAAACAAAAATCAGGACTGGTTCGAGGTGTCACAAATGGAATGAGGGAAACTTGGCAGCTATGTACTCCACATAGCAACTGACGGTGAGGGGGGTCATTATTACAACACACCTCAGGTGAGTCTGAGGTGCCCAACATTGACCACTTACATTTAATCTGCACTTACATAGCCCTGCTTCCAGGGCCCACCTGATGCGCATTACAATGTACAAGCTACTGCGCTGAAAAGGAGGTCAACAAAATGGAAGCCAGAGGGATTATCGACAGGGTTTCCTGCCTCTCCTCATTCATATTGCCAATTGTAGAGGCAAGAAAAGCCAAACAACCAGGTCCAGGAGGTATTTGCATCGACATGCACCATTCAAGCAAGGCAACAAAAAGAGAGGGGCACATCATTCCAACAATTGACGACATCATAGCCAAATTCACAGGCTCAAAGTTCTTCCCACACTAGACCGGATACCGCCCGCTCAAGATATCACCACACTTACCCCACATGAGGTGCTCCGACGTAGCAAAAAGATTTTATATTGGCCTCTCATCTGTATTTCAAAATGCGAACCGTAGTGAACTGGCGGGCCTTCAAGGCATCATTAATGCCAGCGAGGGAATCTTGGCATACTCCATGACAGAAGATGGACGCCGCACGCACCTCTAAGCGGTATTCCAGCACAGCCAAGACCGCAGACTCCCCTGTGTGAGTAGAATAAGATGATGGGTCGCTGGCCACACCTTAACACAAAGGGGTCAGACCAGATCCCAAAAAGGTCAACGACACCAAAGCTGCTCCTGATGACTAGTCAGTATGGAATCCCCTTCATAGGCATGACTGTTACTGCCGGCGGTTCATTCCTAATCTAGCCAACATTTCAAAACCACTCAGACAATTGACAAAATCAAGCATAAGGCCTAGTTCTCAACCTTTGGACCGAGCAGGGCAAGTGAAAACACCCACATTTGATTTTGGCCGGGTGAGAACCAATTGGAGTGTATGGGAGTGTAAGGGGCTTGATGGCTGAGTAAACTGATTGCATGGCGGGCGACACCTGCCAAAAGCGAGTGAGTTGCGAGATAAAATCATAAAGTGTGAATGGGCTGAAACCAAACAACAAAGAGGCCTTGGTACATGACACCACCAAGGCCCATGTTGATGCCAAGAAGTCAGAGCTACGGGTAGACACTAGTGCAGACAGCCTCAAAGCGGTACTCACCCGAGGAGACAGAAACAGACTGCATTGAGAACTATGCAAGCCTTGACCCGGACTGGACAGAGGGATTCACGAGCTGAAAAAGAAGCAAATAAAGATACGACCACCCCCTCAAAGTACTTACACATCATAAGCCACTCATGCTCATTTTACCATGTTCAGCCCCAAGGACTCCACCCATAATTAAAAAGGGGTTTATCCCAAAATTTTGAATGAAAAGGTTGAATGCGCGTTTACTGTGCATTCGACCTTGTATAAAAATCGAAGCCCATAATACCTAAGAAGGGGACCAGGGTTGCAGGGGTGTTCCCTGCGCTCCTAGTTCGGTGTCATGGGGTGCAGGGTTATCCCCCGCATACATTGCATGGCCAGCAAAGGGGGAAGGTGTTGAGGAACAAAATCCCCAAAACTCGAATTAAAAAATGCGAACAAGTGGGCTTCGCAATTTTGTAATTCGACTTTTTGTTGTTCGGTTTTATAACGTAGATCCTTAAAAAGTGGCTACTCCATTTGCAAGGATGCAATTCCCCCCTAGCGTTGCAGTTTTGGGAAGCTAAGCCTGCCGACTCCCTCTCGCGGCACCCATAAAATGTCACACGTCATAAAGCAACAAAAAAAAGCTCTGCACAGAGTGGTCGTGCAACTTGCATCCTGAAAGCAATCCAAACTGCCACGTTTTTCAGCAAAACAAAGATAAATGCCGCCAAGCAGCCCTAAGAACAGCAGAATCCGCAAAATGCACAAACATTCCAAAAGAACACACGCGCACAACAGCGGCGCTCAAAACAAGACTGTCAGCAATTATGATTAGTAAGGGGAACTTGGCAAGTTGACAGAAATACCCCTACTGTGGGGCACAGGTGCCATAATACTAGAAACACGAACAATAAATAACCTGACACTAGGATTGACGAACTGATGAACGCATGCGCCATGCGTGAAGCAGCAGGGCAGAATAACACACCAAGGGAGGTATGACACCCTGAGAAAAAGTGAGTGCAGACATCTTCTATCCAATAGGTAGCTATTTCTTTGTACTCCTAGACAGCTTCTCCGGCTTTGCAGAAGTCGAAATGGTGCACTCAGCATGCGCTAGGGGAGCAGGTTCTAGCCACTCATGGCATTCCACACACACGCTGAAGGCAGAGAATGGACCCCCACTCTAAGGACATGTTCAGCATAAGAGGATTTCTCCAAATTGGCCCCAAGCAACTAACGAGGAAGAGCGCCCCATGCGCACCCTCAATAAAGTCATTTAATTTGCCACTGAGAGACACCCCAACATTGAGCGCGTGGTATACCATTTTCTGCATAACTATTGCACCACGCTTCTGCAGGATGTGGCCCCGTTACACTACTGAAGGGATGTCTCAAAAGCCGGCAAGAAAGCTCAGCGGGTTGAGCGCTCGTTGCTGCGAGCTGAGCGTGATCTGCAGGTCGCAGGTTCGAATCCCGGCAAGGCCAACTCCGCCTTTCTTCCTTCCGAGGTCGATAAATGAGTACCAATTTCGGTTGGGTGATATTGTATATAAATATGTGCTCTGTAGAGGCGTCACCCAATGATCAAGGTGCAGTCACGAACACACGCGCCTCACAAGACAATGACTTTCAAGATTACTCTCCCGACATGCAGGATGAGTCTGAGATATCCATAGAGCCACACTCCCCAGTAGAACGTGCTGCCTGCCACAGCTGGCACTCATACCAGTGCTGATGGACCTCACACAGCATACGGTGAACGAAGGGCTAGGACTTCATCAGCCCCATTGCCTTTTGGGGGGATGTTATTTTGTGGACATAGGTGTGACCCTGATAGGCTCCTGCGTGATCAAGCAGCATGGTTGTATCCCAGGCAAGCATCCATGCATAACCTGTGGGTCTTGTACGTCAGAGCTCCTTTAAATAAAGAGCCACCTGCTGTGCTTGAGTTAGAAATGCGGCACCAGGCAGAAGACATACAATGCGACTCCTGTCCATTATGTGGGCTGCAGCTGTTGCCCTTGCAAGACATCTGCAGGGATTCTACCCCACATAATACAGGGCGTTCTGAGGCCGCCTTTGGGTGCATGTATTCTGGTAGAGATACCTCGGTTATTAGCGTAGAAAACAGTGATGTGCACACAATTTGGGGGTCCCGCTTCGAGCCATGCTGAGGGCCCCTCTCCCAATCTCCGCAACAAATCACGCGTCGTGCCACATTCTGAGCCTAGACTACCACGCTTGTGAAGTACGCACAATGATCATGCTGCTGCAGGGCCATACCGCACACTGCACTAGGAGAAACATATAAATATGTGTTTTAAGGAAGTATACAGCACTTTCCGAGAAAAATTGGCTAAAAAGCCAGAGTTTTTGCAATTGTTTTGTGGGGTAACATCAATCCAAAAATCCAATATGTGCAAGTCACCAACAGTGCACAGGAACATTGTTTTAATTAATGTAATGTGTTGCTATTAAAAATGCCATGCCACAATTAAATCATGTCCAACTGGCTGCAATATGTAGACCAGTCTAGACACCAAATAAACATAATACAGTAAAACATGCCATGTTACACTTAGACATACTTAGACGGGTTGCATCAAAATGCTAGTCGAAGCAATTGCAATCATCATGGTTATTTTATCACAGATGACCAGAAAAATATACACTACCACGTAAAAATTGGCAGTGGCGGCTGGTGAATTTTTTAAGTGGAGGGTCGTAAATATTTGCCCCAAATATGTCGTAGTAACTGAGTGTAGTGAGGGAGCCTGAACTAATTAAGATGTGGTTTTGTTGGGTAATTCTTGAAAAAATCCAATAGATGTAAGTTACCAATGTGCACAGGAGCATTTCTCCAACAAATTTCACAATGCCCTTGCCCCTAATATGTGCAAGTATACAAACATTTTCATGCTGGCTGTGCCCATACATTTCCATACTGGCTGCACCAATATATGCCAGTATTCCCATATAAGAATATACTCATGTTTGCTCTGCACATAATGCCAGTAATGATAATATGAGAACATATGTCTACGCTGGTTCTGCCAATGTATACCAGTACCCCACAGCATACTCCTGTTGGCTTTACCAAAATGCATGCCACAGCGTCAAAATATATCCAAACTGGTTGTACCCAAATGTCATTCTAGCTATATAATAACACTTATCATGCTTGCTTTATTGAAGATGCCAGTACAAAATGTCATGCCACAGTAAGTAATCACTGGACTGACATCATTAAAATGCCAGTCTAGCTACATAATAACACTTCTCATGCTTGCTTTATCAAAGATGCCCAGTACAAAATTTCATGCCACAGAAACTAGACCGGCTACACCAAAATGCCAGTCCTGCCACACAATAACACTTATGATGTTTTTTATGCTATTTTATGTTGATTTATACCGTGCATCACTAACACCCGAGGGCAGTCTCCAGGTGCTTGCATTGTCACTGAAGCCCAGTAAAAAATGTCATGCTTGTCCCCTGGGCCTGACAGTTCCTCACACCTCACACAATCAATGTGATTATGTGCGTATACGAGGTGCTGGGGGCCTAGGGGACAGGCATGGCATTTTTTAGTTGACATCTATCATATTGTCCAGTAACAATTACCATCCCTGTCCCGTGTGCCCCACAGCACCTAACACACGCACATAATCAATGTGATTATATGTGTATGCAAGGCGCTAGCGGACCCAGGAGGCAAGCATGATATTTATTTTACTAGACATCTATGATAGATGCTTAGTAAAAAATAATACCATCCCTGTCCCTTTGGCCCCGCAGTGTCTCAGAAGGAGAGCTAATTTTGGCCGGTGGTGCGGGGGATTGTGCAACAAATGCATTTTTTAAATACTTCTGTTGTACAACCCTCCTCCCCAACTCACCAAAATCAGCTCCACAGACCAGCACACACATTCACACAAACATTCACACAGCACGTACCCGCTCATTCACATGAGCACCCATCATCATACACTCACTCATAACATAAGCATGCACATTTCCATACACATTTATTTATTTATTTAAATTTTGCAAACATGCCAACTCGCCCAAATGCCTCAGGGCGCACGTAAAACAAACAAGACAAGACAACAGAAAGTGGGCATAAGAAAGAGCGAAGGCAGGATCTAGGATGGGGGAGCATTGAAAATAAAGATTTTCAGCCTCTTTTTAAACTCAATGATGGTTTGGATATTTTTGAGTTCAAAGGGGATGGCATTCCAATTGACAGGGGGCCAGGATATTAAAGCTTTTCTCCCCATACTTGGTCAGGCAGAATTTGGGTTGGACAAGTTTGGCATGGTCTTGTGATCTGAGAGAGCGTGAGGGGAGGTATCGAGTCAGGCGCTCCGTAAGATAAAAAGGCACATCATTGGTCACACACTTGTGAGTGAGAATCAAGGTCTTGTGCAACACACGCTGTCTCACGGGCAGCCAGTGCAGCTTTCTTCTTGCGTCTGAGATAGGATGCCGTATGGGCATACCCAAACTGCTCTTACTGCCCCGTTTTGGGTCACTTGGAGCAGAGAAGTTTGATTGGGCAGTGCCAACCAGAAGACCATTGCAATAGTCAATCCATGAGTTGAGTAAGGAAAGGCCAAAAGAGACATATTTTCCTCGGAGAGAAAGAGCCGAATATGATTGAGGAGTTTGTTAATAAACCCACAGGATGCACACAGTTTTGACACTCAGGGTGACCGGAATGATGGTGTTGACGATGGAGAAATGAATATAATCTAGGGCGAGTTTCTTTAGCATGTGGCTAGATGCAGTGATGAGAACCTCTGTTGTCTCAGCATTGAGAGCCATTGAGTTCGCCACAATCCAGGAGTGGATGGTGTGATATATGGAGTTGATGGCCTGAGAATCCGGGGAGTAGATGGCAGAAAGTTTTAGGACGACCTGAGTGCCATCTGCATAGTTAGTATACAGGACACCCAGGTCGTCAAGCGTTGCCAGAAGTGGGAGGTTGTAAATGTTAAACAGCGTGGGTGACAGAGAAGAGCCTTGGGGAACCCCGTGGGTGAGTAATGCGGGGGAGGAGCAGGCATCATCGATGGCAACCCTGGCAGTGCGGGTGCCCAGAAAGGAGGCCAGCCACTTAGTAGCTGTACTCGAACAGCCTACCAACGATTTGAACAATAAATAAATGAACATAGATTTACCTTCTGGCCCAGTCCTGAATTTCCTCCTAGCGCTCCAGATCCTGCATAGCATGAACAGGAATCAGGAAGCATAGGCTTCCTGGTCCCTGCACATGGCTGCAGGGACCTGAGTGTGGGTAAGGAAATGCCTGTGTGCACTCCGCAGGGGTGGGACATTAGGTGAAAAATGTGGCCACAAGCTGGGTCCGGGCTGCCTTGCCACTTGCCCTATTCCCTCCCATGGGCAGCACCTGTGCCTGTGGTTGGGGATGTGGGGGCACCACCATGTCCACTGGTACGCCCTGCCGTGTTGCAACATTGTGCAGGACACATGATGCCACAATGATCTTGCACACTACTGGGGGTGCATAGAGTAGCTGGCCGCCAGAGCGGTCAAGGGAGCGGAAGTGTGACTTGAGCACTCCAAATGTGCACTCCCCTATGGCCCTGGTTGCAATATAGGCAGCGTTGTATCTTACCTGGGGTGGTGTGGTGGGGTTCCGGATTGGCATCATCATGTGGTTGCTCAGAGGGTAGGCACTGTCCCCTGGAGAGGTGATAATGGTTGTGATTATTGGGGTTTGTCTATTTGTCTGTGTGTGACATGCATGCATGTGCACAGGCATTTGTACTCACCTAGGAGCCATGTGTCACCATGCTGCCCAGCTTCCAGGGCCCAGCTCAGGGCAGACATTCTGTATATGAAACTGTCATGGGTGGAGCCAGGGTAGTTTGCATAGACAGAGGTGATGATTCCCTTGGCATCACATACCACCTGCACGTTGATGGAATGCCAGTGCTTGCGGTTTCGGTAGATGTGCTCAGTGGCCCTAGGTGGCCGTAGGGCCACATGGGTGCAATCTATGGCACCAAGCACTTGGAGGAAGTGTGCCACCCTGTAAAAGTCCTGGACAACGGCCTGCCTTTCTGCGGGTGATCTGGGCATGTATATGTGCCTGCGGACTGAGGAGCGCGCAGTCATGATTGCCAACACCTGGTGTAGGCAGCGTGAATGCATGGCCTGTGAGACCCCCCCCCCACTATGGCAGTAGTCCGCTGAAATGACCCACTGGCCATAAAATGCAGGACATTGAGCACCTTCTCCAAGGGGCTCAATGCTTGGGAGCAGGGGGTGGGTGATGTAAGGTCATCTTCCCACTCCCTGACCAGGCCTAGGATGATACGAGGTGGAAACTTATACCTGCCGTAGACCTGGTCATCAGGCATCCCAAAAAGGCTTGTCCAGGGGGGAAAGAATGCGGGCCCTGGCTATTCTCCTCCTCCTGCGGTGTCCCACGATCAGTGCTGCGACAAATGGGGCATTCATCGTAGCGGTATGTACGTGTTTGTTGTTTGGGCGTGCTTTTATACTGTGTGCATGGACGCTTCCGCCTGCCTTCCTGTGGCGGACGTGTTGACACCTGTGTGCGTCTTTTAGCGTGCGCTTGTTTCCCGTATTCAAATCCATGAATACGAGTTGTTCGCGGGGCGTGTGGGCATTCTGTGTATTTCCCTGCAGTACTTCCCCAGTTACGCCTTCTTTTTCACGCGTTGTTCCCCATTCTGTGCGTTACGCCCCGTGTCCCGCCCCCTTTTTGGTATGTGCGCGGACGTTGTGCGCTTTCCCTGTGCGCGTCGCGCACGGCGTTCGGGATGTTGCAATGACGTGTGCGCCCGTGTGCGTCACACATGGGTTTGGCGCACATTCCGAGAAAAACACACGCAGAGACTTCTATGAATCGCACGCGTGCACGTGCGCTTCCTTTTTCCCGCTTGCGCCTGCTTGCACCATTTGTTCCATGAATCGGCCCCTTTATGTGCATTGCCGTAATTTGAGCCCCCATTTGACATGATAGAATGAAACACAATACATTGTGGAATTGCAATGCATGGAGCCACAAAGATATTGGGGCAGAGAATAAGCGCTGGTTGGGTAAGTGGTATTGTCCATGTTTTCCAGTAGTAATAGAAGCACTGGGGAGTTAACATCATTACTCTCTCATATTAAACGATGGCCACCATGCTTTCATTACCAAATGTGTTGGAGTAATGAGGTAGTCCGTCTTTTATTGTTGCCAAATCACACACCAGCTGCTTTCTCGTGCTCTGCACTGCTGTTTATAATCACTGGTTTGCTTGGAGCTCGCAGTTGTGAAACGCGGTTGTGCCTGAATTACATCACATTCAATCAAAATACTATGCCAAGATGGCCGCCACGGAGATGGAAGAAGGATCTCCAGATGGAAGAAGGAGCCTCTCTGCCATTTTCATGGTGGCCACAACGGAGCGGGAGCTGAAGCAGCAGCAGCGGCGGTGGATCCGATGCTGCTGCCGCAATCAGGTAACTGGGGATCAGAGGGGGCTTGAAAAATAAGGAAAGGGACAGTGCGGGGGGGAGATGTGGGCAGGGGAAGCAGCCATCAAGCAGATTGAAACGTGGGCTTGGATCGGCTGTTCCAGACCGCGTTCCAAACAACCTCATTGGTTGCTGCCCCTTTCTGGGCCCTAATAAACTATACACACACAAAGAAATTGGCTGATGCACTACCGCAGATATGCCAGTTCAGCACTGTTTGGCCAGTTGCTAACATATTATGCCAATTATACCTGCATGTTGGGTATTGTCCTTATATGAAAAGTAGATCCCCTACATTAACAGTTGCTGCAATAATACAGTATCCAAAAAATGTAAGTCACTTTCAGTGCACAGCAGCATTAGTGCTTGTGATTTGTTATTCATATAGCACTTTCACCAAAGCGCTGTACATAGCTCATATTTACATACAATTATCAGCCCAAACAAAGTTGTTATTATTTTTCAACCTTGGAAGAATGAAAGGCTGGTCAGGATTTGGACCTGTGACCTGCAGATCACACACAGATCACAGCAGTGAGAGCTCATACCGCCGAGCTATCTTATCGCTTTGCTATTAAAAACGCAATGCCACCATAGGAAAGCATGGCAAAACTGACTGCACAATGTAGGCCAGAAACATAATAACACTTATCGTGTTTGCTGTAGCCTTAAATATGCACAGTAAAAAATGCCATGCCACAGTAAGACATACCTAGACTGGGAGAACCAAACTGCCAATCTAGCCCACAATGTCCCGGGAGGATAGCTCAGCGGCAGCGTGCGCGTCTTGGAAGCAAGACGACACAAAGCAACAACAGGTTCGATCCCCGGGTCCACGCTTAGAAACCTCTGGGTGTTTAAGCACATTATAAATACGTAACTAAGAAAAAAAAAAAAAAAACCACAATTACGCAACTAAGAAAAAAAAAAAAAAAACAATTCCTGTAACAGCGCCTCGATGCCTGCGGGCTGTGTGAGCGCTTTATAAATGTTAAAATAAAATAAAAATAAAAAAACCAGGTAATAACACTTATCATGTGTACTTTATCATAGCTGTCCAGCAAAATATACAATGCCACAGTACAAACTGGCTGCACCCAAATTCCAGTCTAGCAAGATAATTACAATTATCATGATTGCTTTTTCAGAGATGCCCAGTACAAAATGTCAAGTCACAGTAAAAAACGGCTAATCTAGCTGCAGCAAAATTCTAGTCTAGACACATAATAACACTTATAATGCTTACTTCATTATAGATGCCCAGACAATTATGCCATGAAGCAGTGATAAATGGCTAGACTGGCTGCACCCAAATGTCAATCTAGACAGGTAATAACACTTAACATGCTCACTTTATCATAGATGCCCTGTAAAAATGTCATGCCACATTAAGAAATGACTAGACTTGCTGTGCCAAAATGTGAATCTAGGCACTAATAACACATGACATGCCTGCTTTCTTATGGATGCCCGATGCCCATTAAGTGATAGTGCACCCTGCACCTGCCCCACCCCTCTACCACATTCCCTATCCCTCCAACTCTCCTCCTCGAAACCAAACGTAGCCCATTGCCCCAACATTACCTCCATGTCCCTCTTCCTCATCCCAGTAGGTGCTTCATAGGCAAGTAATGGGATGAGGAAGAGTAGGACTAGGAGTAATAAAGCTTACAGGTAAGTAATCTAGTTATTGAACACAAGCACACCATTCACATGCTGATCTGCATTGCACCCTTGAAAAACCTTGAAACGCCTTGTGCGCCTTGAAACACCTGTGTATAGGCACGCTATAAATAAAATGTATCATATATCACCCATCCACCATTAACTCACACACCCAGCCACCCATACATCATGCACTCACTCACATGCATTACATAATATACATACACACACAAACACCCTTTCATGCACACACACATACACACACACATTTACAAAAAAAGCACTTTCTAACCTTTTCAAAATCCTTTGCTGCTCTGCGGAACTCCTCTGCAGGCAGGCCTCTCTCCCATGCTCCAGACACAGAAGGAGCTGTCCATGTCTTGTGGGGCATGGGGGAGATGATTCTTTTTGAAGTCAGACTTCTAGTTGAATTCGGTCTAACTTCAAAATAAATTATTTCCGTAGTAAACTTATTTCCGTAGCCGAAATACTTTCTTTTTTAAGTCAGACTGACCAGAAGAAGACCAAGCCGGAGTCACAACAAGCACACGCAAAAAAACTGATCAGAGTACAGATCTAGTAATACATTTTTCAAACCTTACACCATCCAAAGACCTCCTTTCTGCATTAAATAAAGGGATGTCGTTCAGTCCTACAAATCTCTATGATTACCTTGACATCAATGTAGACTAAAATGTTCTTTGATACACAAGTTGCCTGGGACACTAATACAGAACCTAGAATAGCACCATCAATCAATACTATCATCAACTTTGGCTGAAGACACTATCACTCTAATGAATATTGAAGGAATAGATGAAGAATTCACGATGCAGGATCTCGTCATGGAACAAGATATTGATACCTTCCAAACAGAAGACAGCGATTTAAAATCAAAATCTAAATGTATACCGATATTGGCATCAGATAATGCCATTGACATTTTCAATAAGGCAGTTACAAAAGACCTTAGAAAGCTGTATATCAATGTAACTCAGAAACATCAAAAATGCAAGCTTACATGTGCAGAGAGGCAGTTCAAGATTTCAAGAACAACAATGACTTTATTACAAAATCTGCTGATAAAAGTGGCAAAATAGTGATCATGAACAGAGTGGACTACATAAAATAGGCAAGAAAAGAACTAAGGAACACTAAATCCTACCAACCTTTACCTCTCAATCAGGATATTGGAGACACATAGAAGAAATTGAGCCAAAACTGGCACCAGCTCGGCTTTTTCAATGATGATGAATATGGATATGTTAATGAAACATTTCCAACTCTGGCGACAATCTACTTCCTGCCAAAAATTCATAAAACATTTCTCAAAGGTCCCCCTTTAAGACCTATTATCAATGGAATTTGTTCAATAACTGAGAAAATATCGGAATACATAGATAGATTTTTGAATCCACTGGTTATATAAGACACAAAACATGTGATTCAACAAATCAAATCAATTATGTGGCAAGAGAAATACAGATGTCTAACAATGGACTTGACTTCACTTTACACCTGAATTGAACATAACAAGGGCATAACAGCAACAGAATACTTCCTCAAATCCAGATCTGTCTCATTCTTTGAACAAAACAAAATGATCATTGAAATGCTCTGTTTTACCCCTATGAACAACATTTTTTGCTTTGACAAACACATTTCCAGTCAAACACAGGGAATTGCCATGGGGGCCAAGTTTGGCCAACATATGCACATTTATTCATGGGTAATTTTGAATTGGAGCATGCTTGGGGACATAAGGCTTTCACAGAAACAGAAAATATTGTATTCTGGGGGCGTTATATTGATGATATACTGATAATTTGGAACGCAGACAGAAACTCACTTTTGGTTGGAATATACAAAATATTTGAATGATAATGACTACAATATAAAATTAAGCATGCAAGACAGTACAGAGAGAAAATAAGCTTTCTGATTTGGACATTTATGTACACGATCATGAAATTCATACAACTTTATTCATCAAGCCAACAGCTGGGAACAGCATTCTTCATGCCCACAGCAATCATCCAAACCATACACTCAACAACATTCCCTACAGAGAATTTCTTCAAATTAAAAGCAATTGCAGCAAATACACCGAATAAAAAAAAACTGTTAGAAAACAGTGAATGCAAATTTAAAGAAAGAAAGTACAAGGCATCAATATTTAAATAAAACAGCAAAATCCGGAAGCTAAATAAAGACAGAGCAGAATTGCGAGTGGAGAAAGAAACCACCTTGAAGAAGAATTGGGAAGAAAGAAATATCAGACTGGTGACGACATACAGTTCTGACATAAAATCAGAAAGATACTCATCAAACACTGGAAAATTCTTCTCTAGATCCTTCCCTATCAAAACAAGATCTAGATGAAAAAACAGCAAAAACATTTCATAAAGCAGCAACCATTAAAACACTTATCAGCACAAGTTACATCTAACCATCCAAGTCCAAACCAACAGTAAAAATCCAATCATTATGGAAACTTCCAGCTATCTCTAGGAACCAAAAATGTGGCAGCTGCAAAGTATGTCCACAAATATTGGACAACACTAAATCGATCCAATTACCAAATGGTTTTACACAGAAGATTCATGACTTCATCAACTGCAACACAAAATGTGTAGTATACGGAATCCTTTGCCATTGCGGAAAATAGTACATTGGAAGTACCATCAGAAAACCTAAACTACGAATCACGGAGCATCTAAGAGCTATAAAAAACAAGAATACAAGATATCCATTAGCTGTCCACCATAACCAAGAACATTAGAATCAGAAAATTGAGGACCTTAAATTCTTAGGTCTTTCAACAACTAAAGATACCTTACGAGGAGGATATAAGATCCAAAAATTGAGACAGCTGGAATCAAAGTAGATAACCTTAATGGACAGTTGTAACGGCGGTCTTAACCAAGACAATGAGTATTGGTCATTCCTGTAAAAAAGGCTACTGTAGCCTCTGATTATGAAGATCTTAGCCTCTGAGCATAAACATTAACACAAAATTCAAATATTGTTTCAATGTAGATTTTAGTACATTGTTTATTTTTCTCATTAACATGCTTTTTCATAAAAACATCTTTTTTTCTCTTTGACAAACAATTAATCCTATGCACAAATGTGTGCATTTCATGAAATATTCAAGATAATTGCCTTGATTGTGATGAAAAGACATCACCCCTCTAATCAGTGGCACACGTTACTCTGTATTAAATCAGTTGAGACATGCACACAATGAAGCCATCGCGCCACGTACACGACACAATGATGTCATACGTTATACCATGATATACACAGCTTCTTTGTAAACATTTGCCACTCACGGCCAAAGAAGCAGGGACCATCGTATCTGCCTGCATTGAGAGAAATCTCAATTTATTCATTCAAAGGTAAGCCATCGCAAATAGTTATAATGGAAATTATTTCTTGTTGGACCTTTACTCATAGAGCCCATTTCTGACAGTTGTCATGTCACATTTTTACCTCTCATTTCTCCTGAAACTGTTGATCACCATACTTAGGGCCTCATTACACGGAAGGCGGTGAGCCATGGCGCTATTAGCGCCATGGCTCATGCCGGTAAAATACCGGCACCGCCTTGGCGGAAAGGGGATTTACCGCCCCATTCCAAGGTTGGTGGGGCGGTAAATCCCCCTTCCGCCATTGCCCTTCCCCATTCCCATTTCTGCCACATAGGGCTCTATGAGAATGGGGAAGGCGCTAATTACGGCACCGCAATTTTGCGGTGCCGTAATTAGCTCCGAGGTCCCTTAGCGGGTTGGTTTTTAACGCCTGCAAAAAGCAGGCGTTAAAACACCAACCCGCTAAGGGACCTCGTAGTAAGGCGGTAATGGTTAACGGCCACCGTTACCATTAACGGTCGCCGTTAACCATTACCGCCTTCCGTGTAATGAGGCCCTTAGATACCTTTTTGGTTTTCTATTTTTATTTTTCTATTATTCACATCAAGCACCAAACAACCTATGAGTGCAGTACAAGTTTGTGAAACAGGGCTACCCATCTAACCAGCCCGTGAAACAATAAGGCATGGGTAAGTCTTTTATACGCTATTAACTAAGAAAATACAATATAACCAAAACTCATGGGGGCATTTCTTTCTCTTTCACCCAACTCAAACACAATGAGACTAGCTATAGCATGACCACCATCACCAAAACATTGCTGTTTGTATTTACATTTTAGATTGGACTTTACACTTGGGCACACAGATAGCTGCCAATAACAACATTGAACTTTTCCTCCTGAAGAGCCACATAGAGGTGGTGAAACACGTGTAAAGGGTATAAAAAGGACCAGGAAACAAGGATAAATGAGGATATATGAGGATATAAAAGAGGACCAGGAAATAAGGATAAGAGGATATAAAAGAGGACCAGGAAACAAGGATAAATGTGGATATATGAGGATATAAAAGAGGATCAGGAAATAAGGATAAGTGAGGATATATTAGAGGACAGGACACAAAGAGGAAATACCAAGAAGAGGACAAGAGGCTCACAGATTAGCCTACATAGAGATATTCTAATTATGATTTGAAACCTTCATGTGGTTAGCTTTTATGAATAAAAGCAAACACATTTTTCTTTTTACTTACTCATAGGGTTTTCTAAATTCTTTCTGTTCTCAGACACTTTCGATTGGTAAGAGATAACTATTTTCCAATGTACTTATACTCTTGGGCAAACGCAGGAGTTAATCCCTTCATAAAAGCTACGAGATCAACCTAACGCATTAAGGAGATCACCCAGACCAAGAGTGAATGTTTGCACTACAATTTATATATATGACTTCAAAATGAAATGAATGTAAAGAAGGACCGACGGGTCGCAGCGGCAGAGCCAGGCGTCACCCAAGAGTTGCCAGGGGTCGCAATTGCAACCCCTGGTAACCCCCATCAATCGACATCCCTGCTCTGACATCTGATCTCTGATCTCCTGCACTGCTCTGTCTCTAAACTATCTCTCCCACTCCTATACCAAGGCCATTTTAAGTACCTTTGGGGCCTGGGGCATGGTCACCTGTGGGACCCTCCTCCATGGAACCAAAGGAATTAAGAGTCCAGAATATCTGGCTGTGCCACCCTCATCGCGATCACCAGCCGTAGCTTGATATGCTTGCTCGCAACGATCAAAAGAAGCATAGGTGTTCCCTTTCAATCCATTAACCCTCTTCATTCTTGTTGAAAGTAGCATTTCAACATGAGCAATTTTAGCAGTCCACAATAAAGGTACTTGCATTCTAGCATAGGTATAGGGCACTTTTCATCAATAGCCGTCACAAGGAAGGTATACTGGCCATAGCATAAATGCAGAATACAGATCGTTTGAAATAGATGCGCATAATCCAGAATAGATAGATAACTCAGATTAGCTGCCTCAAAGAATGTAAAAGTGCTCAAGTACTGATACAGTGGGCCAATTGGAAGCAAGAAGAAAGCTGCACATAACGTAAGCATACATAAAGGATGACGATTAGAAGCTACCAAGAAGGTATTGTGAGGGGTCAGAAATGTGAGGCAGACAAGTGGGTTGTGTTTTCTCACAATTAGCCATTTTATTAAATAATAAGGGTGAAACAAACAGCAATCTTTCCCTAACCTAATAAGGATTTCCCTACCTGTCAAACTAAGACTAAAGGAATGTGACCTAATGTCAACAAATATCTGTCCCTCACACTCATACATAAAACAAAATCATACAGGAATTAATTGGCAACAATTAATAAACTTCATACAATAACATATAACTTCAAACATAAAATTTATAAACAAGAATCCTTGTGACGAGGGCTGAACTCCCTTCCCCTGGAGCAATTCAGGATATTTCAAACCAACGTTCAAGGTCAGGAAAGCTCTTTTCAAAGCCAACTTCCACTCCAGGTATAACACAACGTTCTTTTAATTCCATATGTCCTTCACATGGCAAAATGCCTATCTTAGTTCCAAAAGGATTTGTAACTCTTCAAGACAATTGTTAAAATTTCCACAACCTTCTGTTTGGCAAACCAAAAAGAATGCATCTTCACACAAGTCAGTAATCAAGATAAGTATTATTTTTTCTGAAGGCCAGTCACATTTCATCACATCATATTTCTCCTTCATAAGCAACAGATTAGTCAGTATGTTTCATTCACAAAGATATATTTTAGTAAGGATGGTTATACAACAGTTCATAATACACTGTGGTGAAATTGCCACTTATTTTCCACCACAACCTTCTACCACATTCACAGTACTTCAAATCATCTTCTTCCTGTTCCACTCGCCTGCCACGACTAACCAGCATTTGTCCCTTTCCTTGTTTACTCACCTTCCAGGATAAAAAACTCCTATTGCTTAAACTTGTACTTTGTGGCAAGGCTTTTTACACACGTTCCACACTTAAATCCTTAATGGGAAATGTTGATTCAACAACTGCTTTTTGGGTAAATCTTTTGACTTGAAAAACAATGGGTTTACAACTTCTTCCACAGGTATACGGTACACCATCACAATGGTTTTCACATTGGTCAGTTTGCCCTAGACAATGCAGGTTATAGTTCTCTCCTCCTTAATCCTTTCTACAAGGAGAGATTTTCTCCTACAATCTCTGATTTCATTTTAAATAACCTATTGGCTGTTCACAATGTAGTTTACAACTTTCTCCCACGTGGTGTCTTATGTTGGACTGCAATATTCAAATAATCTTGATGTTCTTTGGCTTTGACAATGCAGGTTATAATGTCCCCAACTGTCTTTAGGAACCTTGTATTCCCTTTGTTGTTTTATTACTGCCCCTTGTTGGCTTTGGCAATGCAGGTTGCAATATTCTCCTATTCGATCTTTCTCTCTAGGAGAGTTGTGCCCAGTTTGCTTTGATTTAAAGGTTCAGTATTCAAAAAGCACATTCTCACGCAGTGGTCTACTTTGGAGCGCCCTGGTGTCACCTAGATCAGGCCACCTCACCAGTGTTTCCTGGAATCTGCTTCAGACTCGCTGCTTCTGCCTCCTGGCTTGTTTGGACTTTCCTTGTGTTTGACAGCTCCAGTCAGCCTTCTGCTGTTTGCGCTGTCTCTCAATGGAGCTTACACCGCTCCACATGCGATCCGGTGAAAACCTCACACTTGGGGCGATATGCAGGACACAGAGAGCTTCCCTCTCCCTCATGACAGCTGGGCACTACACAGCTTCCCGCTGCACATCCTCTGCATCTTCTAAGAACTCTGACCACAGCCACATTCTTTGCATGGCGTCCCACTGCCAGCAAAGCGGTAGCTCCGGCCTCTGCATCCTCCTGCTGCATCTGCTGCTTCTCCTTGAAGGCCTGCACATGAAATGCTCTTAAATGTTTAAAGGTCCGGCTCAGGTGTGGGTCATTACAACCACTATACCGCTCATGATAATTTGGTAACTCTATACTCTTCTTCCTCCTCTCAGTACTAAGAGCATTATGGGACTTGAACTCCATAATGTTCTTAGTTTTTATTTTATTTAATCCACTCTTTTGTACTGATTTATAGGATATATTTATATGGGGATGTTTAAAGGGAAGTCATATTTTCTTTTGGATTTTTTATCCAAACACAATGTAGAATAATAACTACTAAAAGTAATTATATTAACCCCCTGTCCATTATATACATCTCTTTCAGGTTTACAAAAAGGAATCTCATACTTGGTAAGTTTGGGAGGGGAGGCCTTACTGTGACAACATGCCATTAAATAGTCAGGCATTGAGGAAACCTCATCCTCAGAAAAGGATGAATACTGCGTCCCTCCTGATGGAGTCACCACATTCCCTTGAAAGCCTTCTCCTTCCATGTGATCCTCCTGCATAATACCACCCCCAGGGTTAGGATCAGGTAGCGGCTGCCTTTCCCTGACCACATGGGAAAAGACTTTAGGCTGGGATTCTGTGAAGACACCAGAGGGGTCATCACAGTGTCCATATCCAGAAAGACTGAGATTAAAAGAGGGACATGGTTTTCAAGTAGTGTTGCCATTAGAAAGCAAAGAAACACGTGGTTGTGGTGTGAAATGCATAAATGCTTATAATTATTATAGACAGAGCAACTCTGTATCCAGTGAAACCATGAGTGGGGCTTTCTTGAAGCTCATACACTGCAACGAAATCACTCTGAACGGTGACCATTTTTAAAGGTTTAGAGATTGGTAGTGTTGATAGGTTAGGCAATGTGAGAGTAAATGAGATGAGGATCACATTTTGGTTAAGAGGTGGTGCTGGAATTAGCCCCCACTCTGCACTTTCTTCACTTTACCACTTTTTTTCCAGTTGTTATCATGAACTAAAATAATCCAATTTTAGAGAAGTGACTTGGAAAGTACAAAAATCAAGTAACCCATTATGACAGTTTTTATAAACAAAATGTTATAGAAGCATATTTTGCAAAATGGGAATGATTCTAGCTTCATTTTCTACATCACCAAGGGAAGTATACAGGTACCAGACGTCTAACTGATGTGATCTTAAAATAGTTTATCTGGCTTTTGTGTAGGCATCATGAAGAAAGATACAGACAACAAATTCAAGGTTCCAACAAAATACCTTTATTTTGTTAAATGTCGGGATGGTGTAAGGCCTAACTTGCCCTATGCTGAGGTGGAATTTCCCTTCCTAAAGAAACTAAGGATAGTCTGAGTTAGTAAATTCAACTTAAAAAGGCTGTCTGTGTCCAAAACCTATACTTGCCCTCACAGCTAAAGCTAAACAATGTGTAGGGATGTCAGCAACACAAGAAATAGTGTTCCAAATAATGTTCTGAGCTTCTTCCAGCTCTTGGCTTACTTTCCAGCTCCCCTTCCCCAAGTTCAAAGCAGTTCCAAAAACCCTTGGGATTCTCTTCCCCAAGAAGTCAAGACAGTTCAAAAAAGGGCCTCAGGGTTCCGTTCTCCAAGACGACAACACAGTTCACAATATCTCGGGTTTCCCTTCCCCCCCAAAATGTCAGCTCTTTGAGCTTGCCCACTCACAATCAGTTCATGTCTCTTAATTCTCAAAACCAGTTCCAGGTTGACTTTACTATCCTTCAGGCTCTTCAATAGTTTATACGGATTGATATCTTCTGCATTCTCTTCAGCAGTACAATTCACAAGTGAAGGTTCTTTATCTTTACTTTCCCTTGGCTTTTCCAAACAGGGTATCCTCAGTTGTCAGACCACACCGACTGCCCATTACAGGTCACGCAACCGATAACCGTAGGTTTTCTTGCCCACACAGGTTTCTCTGTCAATGCACCTGTGCTCTAGTTTACACTATTTGCTTTGGCTTCTCCTTGCCAGTCTCTTGGCTTTGCCACAGTGTGTCATTCCCCACAACTCACTCAGTGGTGCTCATTCTCTTCCACCACCTTGATTCCACAATCGTTATAAGTGCTAATTACTTGTTTTTAACCTTATTCAAAGAGATTAATTCTTTCTCTTTAAGTGTTCATTCGGTGTGCTTCACACATGCTATCATTTAATTTGTAGGCTTATCAAAGCTTTCCTTTACCTCGGTATTCAATAATACTTGCTTTATATTCAAGTCCCTTTACTTATAGTTCAGCGTTTGCTTGTAATTTTAAAAAACCCACACTTTGGGTTTGCCATCATTGCACACATATTTCTGTTCATCCTGCATTAACATATGCCCAGTGGTAGCCCCAGGAGCGCCCTGGTACGAGTGTTCATTCTTATTCACTCACTGGTCCTCTGCGGCTCCTCTGGGCATCCTCTCTCTTCGTTCTCGGCTCTGTACACAGCTTTCTGGAGCTCTGCGAGCAGCGCTAGCCTTCTGTGAATCTCGCTGCGGGTTGCCGGTAGCGCTGCTCTTCACTCGCGGATGCTACCGGTGACCTGCAGCACTTGGGGATCATCTGTGCCCCACAACTCCGGATGTGGGCCCCGGGCAGAGAATACTCTGGCAGCTTTGACCCTCTCATGGCCTGCTCGGGCCCCAGCGTCACAGTCTCTCTTTGGCAGTAGTCGGCACCCTGGCCTCCAGGCAGGACCCTCCTCGGGAGCCTCCCTCTGGACAGGAATTCTCCCCTCTTCGGCCTGGCTCCCTCATCCCCGGCTTCTCTCCTGCTGGTTTCCCCCCTCCTTTTTGGCGACTCCACCTTTTATGCACCTGTGACCTGTTAACAGGTTGCAGGTGTGAGCCATTCAGTCCAAGTGCCTGACTACAATTACTTGTGTTCTTTGGACATGCCTGACCCTTGCAATAGTTTCCAGGCCTCTTCCTCATCGCAGTACCAGAGTGGTGTAGCTTTTGTATTTTAAAGCTTTAAATATGCCCAAAACAGGCTTGTGAAATTGTTATTTATAAACGTGCAGATAAACCTATGAATTGTAAAGAAAAAAGCAAGCCGTTTTTTGTCTCAAATATGCAGACCTTAACATCTGCTTGCCAGGGGCCTGGAATATCAGGACCGCTTTCTTCTGTCAAGAACCCCTTCCACTCAAGTGGCTTATATAAAAAGAAGAATCAGGCAATGTGCTAAACAATGCTACCTGTATATGAGAAGGAAAACCTTGTCGGAGCAGACAGCATAGTACTGTCAGTGATATAAGATGATTTGTCCAGAATCGCTGTATCATCTGCTGGAAAAGGCAGGATGCGAGAATGAGTGCCTTCGTTAAACAGTCTTGAATGTGGGTACCTAATTGCCTCTCTAAACTAACACTTTATGCTCATCATTAGGGGTGTCTGGCTAAGTTTTACAACCACCGTCTGAAAAAACGGATCTATAGAGCTTCATCATAGTGATGCTTTTTGATTTGATAGCAACTGCTATCTGGTGCAGGTACATTGCTGATAATAGCACCTCATGTGCTACAAAACAAAGTACATATAAATTCAGGTTTATCAACTTCAGACATAGGAAAGAAGGAGATGGCCTTGTTGGAGTGTGGTTTCGTAATCTTGCATAAGTACACAGACCTCTGCAGTGAGTGCTTAACACACTGGGCTATCTTCTGACGTATCATTGCACTCAAACGTATCAATATGCATTTCAACTTTGGCTGTTTCACATGATCAATATGAAAGGTGAGCACGCTACAGAAGTTGTGCTGTAGTGAATGTGCAAACTATGTATACCACAGTGAACACAGAAAGCATTACAGGATGAATTAATCAGAGGAGAATGTACTTGTCAGCAACAGACAGGCAATAGGCTTAGACCCAGCAGCATGCCATAAAATATCCTGATATGTGCCATTTATGTTTGATGAACAATGCAACCTCACTTCTTTGGATCAGGCAGCCTTGTGGGGCCCCCTCGAAGGTGGGCGCTCAGGACAATTTGTCCTACCATAAAGACATTACTGTCCCATACTACCTGCTCCTGGGCCCCCTCCAGCTCACAACCTCCCTGATGTTTATTCTGTCTCTCCTTGATTGCTCACCGTCCCTGATATTTTAACAAAGGCTTCTTCAAACGTCTGGCAATTGCATGAAATTAAAACATTTGAATGTTGGCAATTCCATTCCAGTCACAGCAGCACTAGAAAAGGGCAAAAATGGTGGGGGTAAGCAAGTTGTCCCAACATTCCTATTTTTCTCCTTTGCCTCTCCTAGCTTTAAACAAAACATTCCACCCTCTTTGAGAGAAATTTTCTAACAGCAATAATGCCCGACTCTTCAGACAATTATAATATATAATGCCCACTGGCCCACTTTGCATACCCTTGCATTCCTCTGGTCTTATACAATGGCCTAGGGCCATTACTACCTGGTAATGCCTCCGGAATTCATCAATATTGCTTTAATTATGCATAACAAAACACTTATTTATGTGCATTTTTAAAGCACTCACACAGCCTGGGGACATTGAGGCGCTGTTACAGAATGTTTTTGTTGTTGTTTGAGTTTCATATTTATAACGCGCTTAAATACCAAGATGTTTCTAAGCACTGCCCCGGGGATCGAACCTGTGTTTATTCGTGTCGTCTTGCTTCCAAGGTGAGCACGTTGTCACTGAGCTATCCTCCTGGGACAGCATAGTGCAGATTGTGACATTAAAGGTAAAAGGATGTAAGTTAAGTGGGATCAGTTTCAGATGTACCCCCTCACAGAGTGATCAGTGGACATTGATGGAAACACTGATATGTCTGGGTCAGGAATAAGAAGTTTAAACACTACCTTTATTGTGCTATTCTAACACATGTTCAGTGATCAGGAAGGACAACATACGAGAAGCACCACTGGAACAGATAAAAGTCAGGCTTATTTTTGAGATGCGCGTCTGACAGGTTTAGCAGCCGCCTGGCATATAGGAGCAGCGTCTTGGCATGTTTGAGCAGCACCCTAGCTGACTGGAACATTGAGTCTTCTTGTGATTTGCATCTTGGAATACTTGGATTCCATTGAGATCACACATTCCTGATGGGCACATACATGATTTGCTGCTGTCCAGGAGTAGTGCTGCCAGGAATAGTGGCAGACCTAGGGGAATTGGAATACTGTTGGAGTTAATCCACAGCACTGCCTGGGCAACCTGTGGCTTCTTCGCCAATTTCTTTAGAAATTGTGATGTAAAATACAGAGTTTGGCATCATTTGTTTAAAAGGTTCACAGGTGAAGAGCCACTGGGAACTCCCTGAGGCCGGGTCAGGGTCTCTAGTTATGTGCAGTATATTCACACGCCGACAGGTAAAATGTTCACTAGCTGCATTGCAGCTACAGGACGTACTAGTGAACTTGAATGTATGCTTTAACGAAAAGGTGGGTCTTCAATTCTTGTTGGAATTTAAGAAAAGTGTCTTGAAGGCCCAGGTGAGCAGGGCGTGAGTCCCAAAGCTTGGATCCCAGAAGATAGAGAGATATCCCACCGCAAGTGGCTTAGCTGAGCTTGTGCAAAGTAAGCAGAGTGGGTGGGGGTGGGGGGCGATCTTAACTCCCTTGTTGGGAAGTAAGGCTGGGAAAGCTTGGCGAGGTAGAGCCTCGCCTGCCACACTGCATAGGAAGGCTAAAGAACTTGAAACAAAACACATCATGCATCCCACGTACAATGAGTTCTCCGAAGAAAAGGGCATTCATGTTGGGCATTTTTACACACAAGCAAACGAAAAAGTGGGCGCAATGGAAAGTGGAAATTGGATTTTCATTTAGAATAATTGAAATAGACAATAATGTGAAAGCCTCGTGATGCGATTCCCCCTTACCGGTGCATGGGCCTCAAGCGGTCCTTATCACCTGTACAGGTATCATGGGTGGTTAATATTACTTTTACTATGTAACTGGGCCTCTTAATGGTAACACTGCAGAGATTACAGTAATGTTGTGCTTCTCCTCCTCTGTGTCTCACCAGGAATTAACTCATGGACGATGGTCAACCTTTTCCCTTCCTTATCCCCTTTTACCCCTAAAAGCTCTGAGGTGTCCAAATTTCTGTTAAGGTGGCAGAGAGTAAGGTGTTCAGATTGGTCAGCAAGGAAGTCAATGTGCAAGGCAATCCACCTTTATTTATTTATTTATTGAGCCTTTGTTAGGCACGTATACCCCAAAATCGTGTTTCCAAGCGCCACAAGGCAAATGGGAAGGGAACAAGTGGAGTAAATACAATGAAAAAGAACAGAAAGTATACAAACATGGTCCTACTAGGCTTTGTGGCATTTGAAGGTGCAAGAGCAGAGAGAGGAAGTGCAGGAGGTAATGAAGGGAGGGCGGAGGGAATAGGGATGGACAAGTGCTGGTGAGCCAGGGAGGGAAGTGCAAAGGGGTTCCAGAGAAGGAGTCCACTAGCTAGGTGCTGGGTGGAGGGGCCCAAAGGGGTGGGATGCACAGCTGCCAGGCAGGGGGCCCACAAGGGAAATGCTGAGTGGGGGTACTGGTGTCGACTGGGTAGAAGGCCTGGTAACCTGTGAGATTCATGAAGGTACCAAGCCGTATGTCTCAGTGGCAGTGGGGTGATGAGCAGGGAAGGAAGAGAAAGAGGTAGAGAAAAGCAGAGTTTTTGAGAAGTTTAGAGAACTTAAGGAGCTCCAGCTCAAGTCTGAGAGGGGAAGGGAGGCTGTTCCAGAGACAGGCACCAGGCAAAGAGAAAGAACTCCCCCCGCATTCTCTGTGTGGAGAAACATTTGACAATCAGAGATTTGGAGTTAGAGGAGCGAAGGACTCTAGCAGGAAGTATTTAGGGAGAGAGAGTTGGAGATAGTGTGAACCCAGGCCCCAGAAAGCCTTGTGGATGATGCAGAGGGTCTTAGATTTGATGCTTGTGGCCACTGGGAGCCAGTGGAGTGATCTTTGTGCTGGAGAGATACGGTCCCTGGGCTTGAGGCCAAGGATAATTCTTGCAGCCCTATTCTGAATTAGCTGAAGGGGGCATATGGAGGAAAGCAGGAGATTAAGGAAGAGGCTGTTGCAGTAGTGGAGCCTAGAGAGGACCAGAGCTCTGGAGACATTGAGCTTCTGGAGAAAGGTGAGAAAAGGGAGAATGCCTCTAAGGAGGTGAAGTTGGAAGTGGGCCTTCTTGGCAAGGTCCAAGATTTGAGGGGTGAATGAGAGAGCAGAGTCAAAGATGACCCTGAGGTTTTTGGCCTCAGGGGATGGTGAAGGTAGAGGCCCCAAGAAGGACGGCCAGATGGTTGAAGGGAAACAGGGTGCAGGAGTCCTGATAGGAAGGATCTCCGTCTTACTGCCATTAAGACAGTGGTCATCAGCCGCTCACCATGCCTGGATAGCAGACAAACAATCGGGAATGAGAGAGGAGTTCGAGGAATTGGTCGAGGGAAGTTTGAGGGAAAGCTGTGTGCCATCAGCATAACACTGGAAATGAGGAGAGAAGGAGAAGATCAGGTGAGCAAGTGGGGCGAGATAGATATTGACGAGCTATGGCGATAGGATAGAGCCCTGGGGTATGCCACAGGTAGAGATTGAAGTGCTGCAGGAGAAAGGGCCCAGTTGCCAATGGGAGGGGTGATTGGTGACAAAAGAGGTCAGCCAATCCAGTGACCAGTCCGTGATGCAGAGGGTATCTTGGAGCCATTATATAAGGAAAGAGTAGTTGACAGTGTCAAAGGCAGAGGAGAGATTGAGGAGAATAAGAACAGCAGGAGAATTAGAGTCAAGATTTGCAATCATGTCTCCACGGTTGTTCAGGAGAGCAGTTTTCGTACCTCTGGATGCCCGTAATCCAGATTGAAGGTCATAGAGGCAACCAACAAGTTGAATATGAAGGGTCAGTTGGGGGAGGGCCAACTTCTCCAGGAGATTACCAAGGAAGGGGCTGGTGGAGATGGGGCAAGAGTTAGTCGGGCTGGAAGGGTCAACAGATGGATTTTTTAGGAGAGGGCGCACAGGGGAGTGCTTGAGGGAAAGTGGGAAGGAGCCAGTGGTGAAAGAGTGGTTTCAGAAGTCAGCAAGGGATGGGGCGCAAGAGGAGATGTTATCCTTAATCGCTCTAGAAGAGTAGGGGATCACCTGTTTGGATGAGACCTTCATAGAGCGGACAACTTTAGCAATCTCGTCAGGTGTTATGGGTTTGAGGGAGGAGAGTAGGGGGGATGAGGGGCGCCAAGGGAGGCAAGACTACGGGAGCGGGAATGGAGGTGGCAGTGGTGGAGAGTGAAGACAGGATGTTCTGGTTTTGGAGGTCAAATGGGAGACCAAGGCGGTGCAGAGAGCCTGGGAAGGAGGGCGAGAGGTAGAGACTGGAGTTGGATTGGCGAGCTCCTTGCAGATTTTGAAAGGTTCTGCCACGTTGTTGGTGGCTCCAGAGATGCTTCACCTTCAGCATGGTTCACACACAACATTGACTGTGTCTTACTGCATGCAAGAGGGGTATATATTGGCCAGGTCAGAGCTGGCATGAACTTGCTATATTCATATTCAAACATTGCACATTACTGTTGAATACCAGCTGAGCATTCACACACAAATTGTGATTGATGAAGAGTTCCCCTCTTGAGGACACGTTACGGCACACCACTGGGGATTACCCATACTTATTACATTCAACATTCAACCCGCCCAGTACACATTAATAGCCCCCTCTACATATTATGTCGATGATGGCAGACATGCATTCACACCCCCTGGCCTGGTCACATTAGCTGATGACTCTACGGCACCCAGAACATTGTACTGGTGCCAGAGACTTTACTCTTAGTTTAGTTTACTTCATCTACATGCCATCCCAGTCCAAACACAACAAATAGCATCATGAAATAGGAGGATATCGTTGGAGCAACACATGGAGGGAGTCTGGTGTCCCCATTGAGGTATGGTCATCACTTGGTCACACACACAGAGCAATCTGCACAAAATGTCCACCAGCCTGTGTTTGAGGTTCAGAGGTGTAGGAAGTGGTAATATTGACATTTGGTTTGTACTAGCACATGTGTTAATGGGAAAGCCCATTTTGCATGTGTGTGCATTGACGCTCTGACCAATTGTGCCACTCACTTGCAAATATGCCAGCTTACATCACCATTATTCATACATTTCGAGAACTCACCTTCCATTCCAGTCTCCACTCCTTCAACTTCTTCAGGGCCTGACAGACCAATGACTGCCATGGCATGCTCCTCTCACTGCCGCACCTCCAAGCATGATAAAGGGGAGGCTCCTCCCATGGAGAGGGTTTCCCTTCACTGTGCCGCAAGTTCCAGGGGTGGACTGGGAACCAAAAGAGGCACTGGAAATCATGTTTAAAGTGTCCCACATTACACATTTTAAGCAGGCCCAAACCCTTTCTTATGGGAACATTTGGGAATACTACAGAAAAGAGGCCCAGGGTGGAGAGGCCTACTGGGAAATGTCCAGAGTTCCCTAAAGGCCAGTCCACCCCTGGCAGCAACCCGCTTCTGCAAATGCCTCTTCAGGTCCTGCTAGAGCTTTCCGGCTTTGGCCACACTGCATGGGGTTGTCCCCACAGCATGCACCTTCCCCCGGGGGGCTTTCTGCTTCTCGCTGAGCTTGCTATAAATGGTCTTGGCATAATGGGCCTGTATGAAGTATGGAGCCCCCTTCCAGGAAGACTTCTAGCTTGCCATTGAACAACTTGATGTTCTGACCATTTGACATGGTACTACTGGTGGTGCGAGTCGACGAAGGAGCTGAGCTGGTGTAGCAGGGAGAGAAGGCCCCGGGATCTGGTAGCAGGAGCCGGGATAGGGAAGTGTTGAAGCAGGACATATGATGGGGGTGGAGGGCGCACATGGGCAATCTGGAGAGTTTGGTGACATGCCAGAGAGTGGATTCAGGGGCTGGCACAGCAGTCAGGGTTTGTGGGCAAAAGGGGATGAAAACATCAGCAGATGAAAGAGAAAAAAACAAAACCATGGTACAAAAAGATATTTTAAAAGATGCTGTGGGAAAGCACTGGTGCCGGTCTGCTCTTGTGGTGCATTGTGGGGGCTCATGGAGCACTTCTGAGGGCTGCGGCATCTTATTCCTTGCATTTGAGGGCTTCCTCTGTGTCTCATGCACAGTATTTGCGTGCACATCTTATACATGTCAATACAACCCATTCGAAAAAAAAGACAGCACCACACAGAAAAATCCCAAAATTGGCTAGGAAGGCCACACAACACTGCGCCATATTATCCCCTGAATTGAAAATGACCCCTCTTAATCTCTCAGGAGCTATGTAAAAAGTTCACCTTCATTCCCCACTCTTGGCTTGATTAAAACCAGCTACTTGGAAACTGCCCGCATGGCTTTGTTATCAATCAAAGACAGCCAATGATCATGAGCTAAGAAAATGGCATCGCCCAATCTCACACAGGGACGTTATATGCTTAAAGGAATAGTGCACTCAAAAATATTATTGTCCTAACAGATGGGCAATAATGAAAAACATGCATTAAACATAATTTTAATGAAAGTTCCTATGTAAACTTTTGATCAAACGAGGTTCAGAGAGTTTAGATGGGAGTATCTATTTTGCCATTTCAGGCAGCCTCATCAGCTCATGCTAAGCTCTGCCTTGGTGGCACACAAAACAAGCAGCAAAAGCCCCCTACTGGGAGCTTTTGCTTAATGCAGCCAGAGCAGAGCTGTACATGAGCTTCGGAGGCTGCCTTCACTTTCATTTTACATTTTCGGTGCTCCCCACGCCCAAGGAAGCACAGAAAACATAAAATGAAAGTGAAAAAACCAAAGGTGCAGCAATTATAAAAACAACATTGTTGTATTTCTGATTGCCGTGGTTGGAAAACCACAGCAATCACAAATACAACAACGTTGTATTTCTGACTTAGGCGGCTTTCGCTTGGAGTCTACTGGGCTCCCCCGAGTCCAGGAGACTCCAAGCGAAAGTCACCGCAGTCAATAATTCAATGCTGTTGTATTTCTAAATGTCACAGCATTTATTTCTGAATGCGGCAGCTTTCACTTTGAGTCTCCTGGGCTCCCCCGGGTCGGGGAGTCCAGGAAACTCAAAGCGAAAGCCGCTGCAGTCAGGAGACTCAAAGTGCAAGCCGCCACAGTCACAAATATAACGTTGTTGTATTTCTAAATGCCGCAGCATTTAGAAACAAAACAGAGTTGTATTTCTGAATGCAGCAACTTTCATTTTGAGTCTCCGGGGCTTCCCGGGCTCAGGCTCCGGGAAACGTAGAAAGAAAACCGCAGCATTTTTAAATACAATAACGTTGTATTTAGGTTTGCTACTGGCTTCAGCTTTCAGTCTGCTGGGCTTCCCCGACCCGGGGGAGCCCAGGAGACTGAAAGCTGAAGCCGCTGCAGTCAGAAATACAACTTTGTTGTATTTCTAAATGCTGCGGTTTTCTTTCTATGTTTCTCGGGCTCCGGGAAATGTACAAAGAAAACCGCAGCATAGTTAAATACAACGAACGCTGCAGCACCTACCTAAAGCAGCATTTCTCTTTTCGGGAGAACCGGAAAACGAACGCTTCAGAGCTGCCAAGGGGCTCTTTCAAGTCCTCTGTCCCGTGCCTGCTTCCTGGAGGAGGCGTGGCCTGACAGACACACGTGAGGCATCACGTGACCCCCAGCTGCCTCAAAACACGGAGACACCCACCCTCGCGGCGTTAAGCCCGAGGGAGTAAAGCACATCGGCTGTTGTGCGGCCGTTTGGCGCTGGGTGCACCACCTAAACTTGGGGAGACTGCGGAGATATAACCTCTTTGAACCCCATCTTGAACGTAAACCCATGACATTACAGTTATAATCTCCAGCCGGGAAGGAAACGAATCTCAAATAAATCCTGCGGCACAAGGGCTGTGCTTGAAAGCAACAAGACAATCACAAAGAGAGGCATTGAATGATGGCCTCGACTATAACAGTAACAGAAGACAGCAGCAACATCTCTATAGGAGGGGCTACAGCCCGCCCACTCACAAGAGCAACCTCAAGACTTCCACTGCAACAACGAGAGAGGCCGGGGAATATCCACGACATACACAAAGAAAGAGGTAAGATTGCTGCCTTTCCCAGAATATCGAACATTGACTTGTCAAAAAACTCAGAAAACACAGAGTTGGGAGGGAGGGAACAGAGGAGGGAAGCAATCAAACGAGATATGAATATCAACCCATTCAAATTGACAACATCAGCAATCGCACACATAAATACAATCATAAAAGTTCATGATGAAGGAAACGCTTTCTGTGAGAAAGCCTATAGAGAAAGTCAGACAACTGAGTGTGCAGAAAAAGTCCAGATCTCATCCACAGGCGAAAACGTTGTAGTACAGCAGTGTATAAACGAAAAGGAATCACATTGTGAAGACTTAGATTCAACATTACCATTGCCAGCTGAACTCCTAAACGTGACAGACGCCGAACTCACAGATCTTGGAATGTTGTTGGAAGCTCAGCAAAATAGAACTGACTTAAGAACGGAAGAGGATAAAACAAGAGTAAATCTGCCCGTGGAAGAAAGGAACGAGGGTAGTCTAACAATGATAAACAGAGAACATGTTGCAGTATATCCACCAGAAACTCTGTTAGAGCAAAATCTAAAAAACAAAGTACTAACGACAATCGAAGATGAAGATACCACCAGCGAAAGCAACACTGAAAAAGTCATACAACCATTTAACAAAGACTTGGACGAATCAGTTTACTCAGATGCTTCCGAAATGCTATCAATAAGTGACAAAGGAGAGAATCATAAAACAGACAACAGCAGAATACCACACGACAATTTGAATGTCTCCAAAGAACAAATAACTAACATAAAGGCACAATTGGAAGCAGGACCAAACGAGAATGACTACAAAAAATTGGAATCATTAATCAAGCAAAGATCGCACAAAACTGGAATTAGTCAGAAAGAGGGGATTGACACACACAGACAGACAATCCAGCTCCTTCAATCAGCAAAGAAAAAACTGCATTCCCCCTTAATTGGGAAAAGATCTGCTGCTAAAAATGGTGGTCAGGAAAACTCAATTGCCGAAGAGATTGGAGAACATGAATGGAGAGAACACTTTATTAAAACAATGGAAGGAAACACAATGAAGAGAATAACAACAGGTAACAGATCAAAACCCAGCCAGGAAAGCAGTCCCTCTCTAATGAGAGGTGAACTTAAAGACCTGGGAGCACGAACAAAAACTACGACCAGCGCGTACGGACTTCGAACCGAGAAGACCCCGTGTAGGGCACTAAGAACCCAGCAGTTTCTTAATTTTGAAGATGCTGACTTATCGACATATTCACCAACTGACAAAAGATGCTTGCATTCAACATTCGAAAAGAGGCGCCAGTTCCTTGACGCTCAAATACAACAAGGGGAAAAGTCCTGCGAGAACTTCATGACGAGATGCACCGCAACACAGACAGATGAATGCTCACCACATAGAAAGACTCAATACATCATTCACTCTCAAAGTACTAAAAAAAACCCAACAGGAAACACAAAAGAGAGCATAAACATCAACGAAGAAGTAGTTGTAGGTCCAACTTCATTCCCACAACTGGGAACACAATTGCAGAATAATGTAATGGCCGCCTTGACAATTTCGTTAGCCCCATACATGAAACTGTACGAATCCATCAGTGAAAACGTAAAGGACAACAACGCTCTCGTAGCTTTAATGCTCACCAAGCTAACCGCCCAAGAATTAACAGCTTTAAAACTGAAAGCAAGGTTAAATCAAGAAGCAGAAACCTCAGCGGCATGGCAAAGGAGACTGTTTGACCTTGCAAGTGGAGATAGACAAGAAAAAGACATCTTGACAAACGCCTTGCTAGACTCACTAAAATGGATGCGGAAATCCACAGAGTCTGCAGAGAGGAACCAAAATCTCCAGAGGCTGGTTGCAACTACTAAACAAATGGTCACGACGGAAAATAGATCCGATACAAATAGTCTCGAGGGCTATGATAAAGAAAATCAAGAAGACTGCCCAGTACTAACACATAGTGAAAAATTGAATAAAGTTACGTTAGCAAAAATTAGAGTGCAAGACCCAGACGATGCAGGAATTCAACCAAGTAGCACTAGCGAAAACATGATCTGTAAGGAAAAAACCTCTGAAGGTCTGGTTGAAGACCCGAGGAAGAACAACAAGACTAAACGAGCCGACGACCTCTTAGCCGAAACAAGAGACAACGAGTTTACAAAGAAAATCTTGAACAAAGAGGAGCACTATCCCGTGTTCGGTTGTAAACAAAGGCAGGAGACCCAAAACAAAAACACGGTCGAAGCTACAAAATCATCGAAAAAAATTCTCAAAATAACTAAAACAGTAGAGGCTAAAGAAAAGAGCTTTTCGAAAACCTCAAAAAAAGGAGAGGGATCTACAAAAAGCATACGGCCAATATTTAGGAACGTTAAACAAACAAGAGAAAATGAAGACGTGACCTTAAGTAAAGAATTAGAACGAACAACTCGACCGCCTCCCAAAGAAAGTGAAAGGCATGTAGTGCTGATCACTGAGGACGAAGAAAGCGTCCTAGAGTCGCAAGATAATTCAAGAGATCTGATCGAGGATGCCTCTTTCTACATTGAAGAGGTGGAAGCAAACAACAGGCAAAATGTAATGGAAGTGGCTGAGTCGCCATGTCAAGTGCAAAATGAAGTAAGTCCACTACAAGGTGAAGAAAAAACAAAGGACGACGAAAGCGCGTACTTGGAATCGGAGGAAGACGACTACCATGAACGTTCAGGATTTCTAACATTAGATGAAAAAAGAAATAGAATTAACAGGGAAAAACTTCCGACTGAAAAAGCAAAGATCAAGAGCGACCTTTTAGGAGAAACGTATAATCCATGCAACCCAAAGCACCCGAGGAAAAAACAGTCCAATATGCAGAATCACAACCACATGAAAAAACAGCAAAACGAAAGAGCCCAGTCTCCTAAAAAGGTGCTGGTCGAAAACTTGCTTGAAGAAAACGAAGGAAAAAACCTAAATCGGAAAAACGTGATAGCCCTGCTTCACTGTGTGGACAAATTGAGAAAGTTAAGAAATGAAGACATAGCGGTGGTTGAATACATTGACGAAGAACGTGTGGACAAAGTGGTTTTACATCTGAAATCTAGAACACTCAAAGAATTAATTTTAAAAGATGGAAAAGAGTTGTTGAAACGAGGCTACGAGATTCGAGAAGTTTTAAACAATCCAAAATCAGACGACAACAAGAAAAAAGAGCAAACACCTCGTGAACAGAAAAGAGCATCAATAACTCCCGTACCGCAAAAGGGAGCGGTCAGAAAGCAAAAAGAAAATTTCAAAATAACAGTGACAAACATGAAGGGAGAACTTGAGGAAATGGTGAAAGATGACTTAAGAAAAACAGAAAAAACAAATAGGGACAGAAAAGACAGTCTGAAAAGGAATGTAGAGCTCCAAGAAGACTGGCTATGGTTAGCATGTTCCCTAGCCTCAGATGGAAAAGACCGATAGCAAAGAAAGTCGGAAGTAAGAAACGAGGAATCACTGTTCTCTTGGAACACGAGGGGATTTAAGCACTTGATGACGAAGGAGAACCCACTTTTGAACAACGCCACAATAATATGTTTACAGGAGACCTGGTTACGTGAAACGCCGGTATGCAGAAATTTCGAGATCGCCATGAACCCCGCAAAAAAAGAATGAGATGGGAGACCTTATGCCGGCCTAATCACATTAATAAGAAAGGGAAGTGGCTGGCGGATCATGGAGAAAGGTAATGCAACCCACCTTATACAATGGTCTCTGTTAGAAACTGACAGCGACTCTAAGACTGTGGAAATGTCATTATTAGTGATAAACGTCTATTGGAACCCAGCAGGAACAACAACCATCCAGTTCCTTCAAGCAATAACAGACATAATAGTCAAAAGAAGGGAACAGAATTCAACGTGTCAAATAATTGTATGTGGTGATCTAAACATAAAATGTCTGACAAAAAATGGGCTCCCGCGGTTAGAAGAACTACAGACGGGGAACTCAAACGCGGCCAGATGGGCACAGATGGCAAAAGGTTTTAACCTGCAGATGTTAAACGGTCAAACACGTGGCGACATTCCAGGTAAACACACGTGGTCGAATGGCCAAGCATCGACAACAATAGACTATATTTGGGTCTCTTTACCCCTGGCGTTGGAAATAGAAAACTTTGAAATACTATTTCAAAATGACAGTGACCATTACATCCTTAAAACATCATGGAGGAGAGAGAAAAACTTAAAATCTTACGGGAACAGTATTAACTTAGCCTTAAATCCATCGGTAAATTGAATAAGGCTGACAATGAAAAATATTCTATCGCTGAAAGAGGTCTTCGTCGAACCAGAAAATAATTTGACGGGACACCTCAATTATGAAATATTACTAGAAGCCTACAAAACAACGAGCTCTGGACTTGAAACTGACGCATTAACACACAAGCACAAATACAGCAGAGAATTAGTTGAAAGGAGGAAACAACTAAGAAAGGAAATAAGAGCTTGTAAAAAAAGAAAAAAAGACTCAAATATAGACAAACAAAGGAACATCAAAGTATGCCGAAATCAATATAAAAACTGGCTCACAGACTTCAAAACAAGACGACTTCAAGAGCAAGGGGAGTCAATGCTAAAGACCATACAAAAGGCCAATACCAGAGAAACATGGGACCTAATAAACAATTGTACCCTGAACCACCAAAGTAGATTAATATGTGGAGTATCTGAGAATGATTGGATAAAACATTACACAGAAGTCTTCTCAGCTAGAGCTGAGGACGTAGACTTACCTGAAGAGATAACAACACTTCCTTGGATGAAAATGATGGACGAGGAGGAAATTGAAATCGCTATTCGGAAATTAAAAGACTCCTCCGCTGCAGGACCTGATGGGTTGATGAATATCCACCCGAAGAAAGATCCAAAATCATGGGCAGTGATAATAAACATCTTATTCAAGAGAATTGTACTACAAAGAAAGATCCCAGACACATGGACAAAAAGCATAACAGTGCCAATATATAAAAAGGGTCAACGTGATTTGCCTATAAATTATCGACCAATCTCGTTACTCGCAACAACAGGAAAGCTTTTTGCAGCAGACTTACAGAAAAACCTGTCAAAATGGGCAGAGACGAATAACATCATTGATCCGCGCCAAACAGGGTTCACAAAGCGTACAGGAACTGATCTAAACCTATTTATCATATCAATGCTAAAAACCAACGCAATAGAGTTAAAAAAAGAACTACATTTGGCATTTATTGATCTAAGCCAAGCATTTGACACCGTAAACAGAAGAAAGCTATGGGAAAAGTTAAAATCTTGGTCATGTCCTGCGGAATTATTGAACCCAATAAGGGCTTTACATCAAAACACAACCACTCAAATCAGAGTAAATGATCGAGGGGATTTGACGGCCAACATCAGAATCAACAAGGGTGTGAAGCAAGGTTGTCCGCTTGCAGCAACATTGTTCAAACTGTTTATAGCCGACATTCCAGAAATAACATCATGCACAAGACATTTCAGTCCGAAAATCAACAACCAGGAAGTGGCGATTATATCCTATGCAGACGACATAGTAATATTAGATGAAACAAGAATCGGGCTGCGACGACTCATAAACAACCTACAAACTTACATGCAAAAAAATGACCTGATGATCAACGTAGGAAAATCAAAGATACTGACTATAAACGGCAAGAACAACGCCATAATGAAAAAATTTAAATGGCATATAGCAGGAGAATCTCTTGAACGAATACAGACGATAAAATACTTAGGAGTCGGACTCAACGCCTCGACAGTGGAAAAGAGCTGGGCAGAAACTCTGCTTGTAAAAGTCAGAAATCTAAGTGCACAAGGAAGGGTCCTAGATGGCAAATATGGAAAATTTTCATTGGCTCCAGTAAGATTGTTCTACGTTCAAAAAGTTCTGCCCTCCTTAACATACGGAAGTGAAGCCGGTTTGAATCTATCATATAAAATATGGTCGAAACTGGAAAGTGGATTTTGGAAACCAGTATTGAAGCTTCCAAGGTGCACTCCGATAGTGGCAATAAGAGCGGAACTAGGGCTCGAGTCACTAGAAGCCATAATGAAATGGAAATAATTATGCCTGTTGAGAAACATCTGTGAAACCAGTCCGGCTGAGAGCTATAAAATACTGGCAACCAAAGGGGTAGACAAAAGCTCAACTTACCTTAACCATTGGAAAAGAGAATGGTCCCAAGTACTAACAAAAATGGACTCATCTAAAGAAGAACTGGTTACAAACCCCAACAAAGTAAAAGAAAAGCTCATGAGACAGGACTGGATTGCAACAAGAGAGGCCAAAATGAAGCTAACGAACATAAAAACCATGTCAGTCGAACATAGAAAAAGAAATGTGCTTCCAGAGTATCTAGTAAAATTTCCATCATACACACATAGAGCAACATTACTAAAAATCTGGTTGGGAGTCTACCCAACAAATGAATATAAAAACAGAACTGGAGGAAGAGGCATTAACGAAGGGCGCTGCAGGTTCTGTCAAAAAGAGTGTCAACTGGAGACACCGATGCATCTCATGTTGAACTGCACCGCCGTTTCAAAGGACAGAAAGCGTTTGTTATCAAGGTATATGTTAAAAATAACCCAAAGCAACGATGAGGAACGATGGGACTATTTTATTCAAGGACACAATCCCAGATTCTCATGTGCGGGTATAAACTTTTTGGATAAAATCCTCAAAGAAAAAGACGACGAACCAGCGGATGAAAACATGCAAACATCTGGACACACCAAGTGAATAAACAAACATACACCTTAGGAGGTGATGGACGTAAAGACAGTCACGACGAAACGAAAGAAAAAGAGATGAATTGAAATAAAACGGAAAGTGTGATAAAAGTTTAAATTTAAACTAAAACACTACACTTTAAAAATAAAAAAAAAATAAAAAAAATAGTTAAATACAACAACGTTGTATTTATGTTTGCTGTGGCTTCAGCTTTGAGTCTGTTGGGCTCCCCCGAAGAATTAAATGTAAAGCACTTACCAGCAGCAGGTTGTGTTAATCTCTGCTCTCCAGCAATAATGAAGCAAAAGCCACCTGCTGGTAGCTTTTGTGTATTACAGCTGGCTGGCTTTTGCTCCATTAGACGTGCTGCAAGGGCAGAAATTAACACAAGCACAGGAGGCTCATCCATTTCACAAAATGGATGCCTCCTAGTGCTTGAATGTTTTGAGTGTGAGCCTCATTTGCTCAAAACTCTACATACAAACTTTGTTTCAAAATATTTTTTATATATATTTTTGCTTATGGGCCATCTTTTCAGCCAATAACATTTTTGATAGCACTATCCCTTGAAACAGTAGACGACACAAAGGAGTCAGATCCAAAATCGCCTTTGCACTGTACCAATCCGTTCTAACTTACCTATTGCCCTGTAGACCCAACCATGTCCTTGTCACTCGCCTCGCTACTCTCCTTCATGGAGTTCCACAGAGATCAGCCAGTTGTATGTGATTTCATTGCTGGGAAAAAACATCGAGGGGTACTCGATATATTTTTTAACCCACTATACATCCTTCCCAACATATTTTAGGACTGGTGCAACTATATAAACAAGCTCCAGTCCTAGAATATATGGGGAAAGTTTTGGATAGTGGGTTAAAAAATATATTGAGTGCCCTTCGAGGAAATCACTGGGTACCAGATCAGGCCTGCCCTCAATATTTTTAATATATAAGTCAAACTGATCAACAAAGCTTTTCTAACCTAGTATTCTGAGCTAATGCTTGTTAGTCAAGAAGCAAAATCAACAAATATGAGGCCAACAAACCCTACTTTCTCACAGAGCTTCCTCATAAGAGCCCCAGCCCACAGTCTTTAAATTACGGGGGTGATATTTAAGGGTGCTCTTTCTATGGCAAGATAGGTTCATGTGGAATTTACCCAAGCTACCCCAGACCGAGAGGAATCAACCACCATTGGTCGTGCCAATATTGGTGCAATAATTGAAAAAAAAACACCAACAATGCCAGCATTCCCAAAATATCAATTAACAGTGCAAAAAATACAAACCATAGCCAGTAGATGCCAACAGGAAAATGCCCGCCTCCTATGCTCTTCAGCAGAAATATTTGATGAAAAGGCTTTGTTTGCTGTATTAGGATTGGCATTCAGAGTCCCGTTTTCGTGTGTTTAAATGTTCTGCTCATAGGCAGTGACAAGCGCCAGCTCCCAGTCGGGGGTCTCCTGCTTGGCCACGACACGAGCATTGAATTAAAGAAACAGAAACAGCTTACACTGTTTCTGTATATGAAGGGGATGCCTCCAAGTCCATTAATTATGTGCTGTTCATTTTACATTTCATTTATTATTGACCATATTTGTAAACATTAATATTTTTGAGAGAACCTTTCCTTTAAAGAAACCCAACTGACATCTGCCTCGTTCAAGAGAAATATTCAAGCTGTGAACTACAGTCCCCAAGGACACCCAGCTCAACCCTCCCCCACTTAAATCTCCCTCCCTCCATGCCCCCATCCCCGCTTTACTTTTTCATCAACATAACCCTGTCCAGCATGCTTGTAGGTGAAGAGGGGTGTCTGGGTGGTATGCTTGTGCTGCTGAGCCATTCAAAGCATCTAATTTGCATGACGAGAGCGGGAGTCAGTGGCTACTGGGAGCAGTAACGTGTGTGAAGTGGGTTCTGCAGAGGGACTGGACGTTGAGGCACTAGGTGTGGTGGCTGGAAGATACGTCACTTTTGGTGGAATTTGAAAGGTAGCTTTTAGAGTCACGGGTGAGTTGGACACCTTTCATGAAGTCTGGGAAGAATTTGAGAAGATGTAGTTCTTTCGGGTCTGGGCTGAAATTGAGTGTAGTACCCAAACATCCTCTTATCGCGCCCGAATTCCCCCTCCCCGTTAAGAAATATGTAGGGAATAGTACTCCTAAGGAGGAGAATATCCTACACCGTGGCTGTGGGGGATGGTAGGGAAGAACTGGTTAGGTGGTATTGTTGCTCAGTCTATAACATAGCTGTGAACCCAAAAGCAGTTGTGCAATGGCTGTACTGCTGTTCTCTATCTGTGCCAATAAAGCAGGGTTGTCCAAATACAGGCCTTGAGGGCCGGGGTCCTGACAGCTTTTCAGGGTATGCCTCATTAATATTCATGAGGAGAAATGTGCATACATTTAGAATCACTGCATGCAAATTTATCGCATGAATATTAATGAGACGGTATCCAGAAAACCTGACATGGATTGAGGACTGGAGTTGGCCAAACCTGCAATAAAACAAATATTAAAAAGAAAATCAAGAAAACAA
This sequence comes from Ambystoma mexicanum, assembly GCF_040938575.1. Classification (NCBI taxonomy): domain Eukaryota; kingdom Metazoa; phylum Chordata; class Amphibia; order Caudata; family Ambystomatidae; genus Ambystoma; species Ambystoma mexicanum. The sequence continues at coordinate 1,236,110,680 of NC_090923.1, read as the reverse complement.
ACATTATTAGGCAGATCTTCCTCTGGCACGTAACCAACTGAGTAGCAACAACTTTTGGCATGCCCCCCAAAATGTTCAGAATCTGTTATCCCCCAGAAAAACAACCCTCTTCTATTGTGACAACCTGTCGAGCCCTCGCAGTCCTCTCAAAGTCTCTTGGTTTAATCTGATTTGACACAGTCGATGGATATATACATGCATGATCAACCCTGCATCTCTCCTGTCAATCTGAGGTAAAGTATTGTGGGGATATCGACCAGCAGGAAAGAATTTCTACCGAATGCAAAACATGTCATGCTCGAAAGACGGAACACCGCACTTGCACGGCAATGCGTGCCTTCGTAAATATCTGCACGTGCACTGACACGTCGACCGTGTGGTGCGAGGAAGTCACCAGAGACGGAGATATGTGGAGGTAAGGTATACACACATGTATGCAGTCCAGAAGCAAAGTATAGGAGGCGAAACGAATGTCAATCTAAACACAAAAAAAACGTTCAAATGATCAAATTTAAGAATTTGTATCCCATACCTGAAGTCTACGATGCTGTGGGTGCAAGTAGACACATGCGGCAAGCCTGTCTGGAAACCAGACCCACACGTGTGTCACCGTTGTTAACTTGTCAGAGGCTTCAGAACCTGACACCAAAGCTTCTTGTGTGCAGCATCTCATAAAACAAAAGCGTATACAGCCACAAAACTAGATACACCGAAGCGCAAGATATTCAACATGTGCTAACCGAGCAAAGGACATCAAGTAAGCTTTGGGGATAGAGAGAAAGTTATTGAGGCAAGAACGGTTGCCGACGAAAGAAAGTGTTGCCGGGTATTCTGGCAGGAAACAGAATACACACACAGAGCTGTGATTCTATGGTTAACACCGTGTCTCAGTACACACCTGAGACTGTGTGGGGATGTGGTGGTGCAGGGCGGTCTTTATTTTGGTGGGGTCCCTCCATGTGTATTTCATGTTTACAAAATGGAGTCCTGGAGGCCCAGGAGCAGAACCGCGGGACCAGCATTGCTTTTTATGACTCTTTGTATAGTTCCTGATGAAATCGCCCAAAATTGGTCTATTTTGAACACTTAAATTAAATGAAATTTCAGGGTACATAGTCTCCGCAAACAGAGGGCAATTGGGAAAAGAGTCGGTGTGAACAATACAGATGTGTTAAACTGCAGACCCCGGTGCTCTTTTAAAGAAATTTAAGGCAAAATTATGGTAACGGTGAAAAAGCCACTCAGCCCCGCTGCGGCAAAGGCCAAAAGCAAAGAACAAATCCAGATAATGACACAGGCAAGCAAGAAAACAATTTCTCTTGGGTAGCACACGCAGAAGAGATGCGAAAAGCTGGAGATTTAGAGAAAAAAGGTACTCAGAGAAATGACTTCCGTTTTATTTAGACCGGGAATGCCCGAATAAGAACGTTCATTAAGTCTAGTCACATGAAGCATTCTTTCTTTCCCCTCCCTGAAACTTGATTGGTTTGTTGAGCCCATATCGCCGCAATTCCTGATTGTATTTATGCTTTCCCTGATATCCAGTTTAAAAAAGAGCCTGCCTTTCTTGTGGTGCACTAAAGTGCCCTGAGACCATTGTACACCAAGAGACAGCATTTCTATATAGAAATTACACATTTGGAAATATTTTTAAATGCAGATTTTCCTTTGTTTAGGCATCCAGTTCGTTATTTTCGCACCAGGGGAAGGGTGCTCAGCCAATCAGGCAGCTGGAATACGTGGGCGAGAACTGCCAATTGGTAGGCCCTCCTCCAGCCCCCTTGCTGATTCCCCTCCTCCATCCTCTCGCTGCCCTCTGACGTCATCCTGTATTCCCACCCACCCACTCCCACCCCACTTACCAGCTAGGGCTCCCTGCACGGTGCTCCTCCCCGTCGGGCTGCCGTCAAAGAAATAGAAAAGGGAAATGGTCCCTTTTCTATTTCCCATGGTGGCAGCCATCTATTTTTTAAACATTTTTATGGGAGATTGGGTGGGCATTTCGCTAGAAGCCGTTTCCCTTGAAAAAAAAAGAATACAACTAATATAATAAATTAAACTGATATTAATTATACTAATTATCTAATGGAACTAATAGAACTATTTGCAGCCCTTGGGTGTGAATGGCTATCACCCACTTGTCAGGGGCACACCGGGCCAGCAACAGCCCTGATCCCTTACTGAGGATTGGGCCGGTGCCTGGTGTGGCATTACTGGCCCGGTACGCTCCACCAATGCAGAAGTGATTGCTATATTGATGCATTTTTTTAATCTGATGGACATTTTACAATTGATGAATGGCCTTCTTATAGCGAGTGTCACAGCCCAGTGCCATTTCTAGAAAGATAGCTTTTTCAGAGACCCACTATGTAAAATCACCCGAAAATAGCATCCAGAACATACAAAGGACAAGGGTTTATTATAGAACTCCCTCCCGCATTGGGGGAGTTGAGAGGGGGGGTGGCATACCATGACAGCAATGGCCCGCCAACCCAAGCTTAGGCAGATCCAACCGAAGTGAGGGCCTTGGTGAGGGAACAGAGTCGTTACTTGTCCGGTACCCGTCCAGACGCGGGTAATAGCTGTTCACTCCATGGGGCTCTATCCAGGTTGCAAATAGTTGTTTTTTTCCCTGATGGAGACGGGCTCCACATTTATTGCACAAGCCCAAGTTCCTTTTCTATTTCTTTGACATCGGCACAACAGGAAAGAGGGTATGTCCCGGGAGCCCCAGGAGAAACGTGGGGTGGAGGTGCGGGTTGGGGATTGTAATGGTTTTATAACACGGCACACTCCAGCCAGGGACTCTTTCCACTGACAATGAATGTGGGGCACAATAAAAACACTTCCTATCTTTAATCAACCAAGGGTTCTTTTATTTGAGTAGGCCCCCAACCTGTCTTGCACCCAACCTTCACAAACACCCCGTGTCACAGTGCACGAGGAACCAGGCCGGTGTGTATCATTCATTTTATGGTTCAATGAAAATAAATGCAAAATCAAACAATTGGGCAGCAGCCACCAATGTAGAGGCAATGCCAATGCAAAGATTTCACCAACACAGTTAGTTCAAAATCCGCACAATTCACATGAATCTTTAATGACAAAACAGGAAAAATTATTTTCAAGCATGTAATGGTACTAAGGTTAAGCGCCCCCCTGCAACCCTCTCCCCCAAACATCTGTTAACTTAATTCTTTTTAGATGGAAAGCAGTGGCAAGGACTCAGGATACTAAAGGGAAAAATCGAATTTAGAATTCAGCCCACAACCCCAAGATGGGAGGCCTGAAGAGAAATGAAAACCCGATTTATGAGCAAAATGGCATAATCGGATTTTACTTGTTAATCGGCCAGCAGTTTACAACCGCGGTGGGACAGCTAGAAAATACATTTGTGTTGCTACACTCGAAAGATAAGGACGTTTACAGACTACTAAGCAAAGCAGAAGGGCAACATGAACACAAGGTATGAAAATCGAACTTGGGACAGAAAACAAATGCAAAAAAAAACACACACGGCAGAATGGAAATTTGTTTTTACACAGAACTTGTGATGACAGGCACCCATGGAGAGGGCTTTGCTGTCAAAATCAGAAATCAGTTTCAAGGAGAAGGACAGAGGCACATAACGGATAGGATTCTGACAGAAAGGGATGGTTCTCATTGGGAATGCGGTTTGGGTTTTTCTATAGGACAGATGCAAAATCGGAATTCATGGGAATACACCCAGTACACAGACAAATTCGTTTTTTGTTACTCAGAGACGAATTCTGTTGAGGCTATATCTCTATGACCATAGTTATTAAAGAAAGGCCATGAGGTGGTTAATTTCGAATTTCAATCAACTCACACTGTGAATCTCTTTTTAGGGGAATTAATTAATTTACTTGAAAATAATGCTAAGGATTTATACAGACAACTGAAAGATTTATAAAAGGAATAAACAAAGATACACAGGCTAATACAGATTTGTCTATGAAAGGGTGAATGGATTATACTGGCAATTTGGGACTTTGAATGGGATTTTCTATGGGATGCAAGATTCAAAAGAGAGAGGTATGCAATTTGGGACTGGGGTTATTTGCTACTTACAATATAAGCTTGAGTTTGGAGTTCTGGAAAGCCAGCAAGGTCTCTGGTCACTCTGGACAGCTAGGCCAAGGGATCTGGTCACTCTGCACAGCTAGGCCAAGGGATCTGGTCACTCTGCTCTCATAGATGGGGTCAGCTAGGCAAGGTCTGGTCTCGGCACTCTCTTGGATGGGATCAGCTGCCTCCTCTCCTTTCTCCCCAGATTCTTGTGTGTGTCTGGATTTGGAATCTCTGTATCTTGCTGTCGATGAGATGGATCTTGTTGTGGATGGATGGACCAGTCCTGTGTGTCTCTCTGTGTCTTTCTTATATAGCTCAAATGACATAACCTATTTTACAATCTGGGGGAAAGTACTCTGGAATTACTCAAATTCTGGGACAGAACAGCCTACCAGTCCTCTCTCCTCCCTCTGGGCTGAGTGGTTCAGGGGAAAGGGTATCATCTGTGTGATTGCATTTATGACATTTCTTTGTCTCTCAAGTCTACATTTTGACAAAAATGCGTTATGAATCAAAACTTCAGACTCATACTAGCCACCACCATAAGAAGTAGATATGCCGATTCAATGGGTCACAGGGAATTGGACAAACTGATCGCTGGCTCTGTGCGAGGTAGCATCGCCCTTTGGCATGTTTTTGCCCTTTTCATGAAACACTTAATAGTTAAAATTTTGCCAATGATTACACGTGCTCCTAATTACATTTTGCATCTTTCCTCCGAGTTTACTATTTGTCCCATTTATAATTCAGCCAGAAACACATCTTTCCTGGGCATTTCCGTTTACAAAGTGCTAGAAACATGTACTTGGTCTCTTTACATTTGTCTAAAAATCACATGGAAAACTAGCATAATACAAAATTACTACTTATTCAGGTTGCTGGGAAAAATGTCTTAAAATGAAGAAGTCCTTTAATGTCAATGGGGAGGATTTGTCACATATGGGGGCGGTGCTGCAGACCCCCACAGCAAACTTTCTCCACCTGGCTCGGCTTGTAATAAAGGACTTTTATGATGCCCTTTGAAGTTTGACAGTTCCTCCTTCGAAGTGGGTGCTGGAGGAAATAGCACTTCTGGGTCACACACTAGCCACCCTGGCTTCCATTGTCCCCTCTTCCAGTAATGCCTGCTAGTCTGGGAGACCAGAGAATCCTCACACTCTCTGCCACCTCACATGTCATTGTGGGCCGTTTTACTTATTGGTGCACATTTTCAGTGGGAGGGAAGGCTTGCAAATGCATTCTGTGCCTGACCCAAAAACCAGTTTTATTGGTTTCTGAGCCTTCTCCAATGTAACTAAATCTTGTGGGGACAAATATAGTGCACATTGTGTCGCCAAACCCCCACCCAAACATATTCAGTAATTTCTGTGCAAGCAAAAGCTGTCATTCAATGTTGACTTTTAAACAACATTTTCCCTTATTTTACAAAGATCAGATTCACACGTGAGGCCTTTCATTTAAAGTTTTATAATGCGGTTCTGCCGGTTACGGGATTGTCTTTCAATTAGTCCTTTAGAGGGGTTTTGCATGTACTGTTGGTTCATCTACACAGAGGGATACTGCACAGCATTTGTTTGATTTGGACACAGAAAATAGAAACAGCCATGCTATTTCTTTCATTTGCTCTAATTTGAGCGCAATGGTTCACATCAAAGGGAAACAAAAGCTGTGTCGGGTTGTAATGTTTATCATTAAACAAAGCTGTTTTGGATGTTGTGCATACTTTTTGTTCTCCAGGTGTAAGAATAACAGACGCAGCACCGTTCTGAAGGCAGGGCATAACTTCTAGTTATGCAGACGAAAATGAAGAAAACGCAGGGCTGTTTTTCAAAGCAGTGTTCAACTGCTTGCCACACATGTGCCAGAAAGACAAAAGCACAGCCGTTTTGGTGGCACTGTTTAAATGTGGTTTTAGGTGAAGGGGATTTCTGCTTAGGGCCTTAAATGCACCCCACAGGATGCCGTGGGCAGTAGGGGGTGAGTTGAGGACAGGGAGAGGCATTGGGAATGGAGATCAGGGCAGGGGATGCCAAAATAAAGGCTGCATGCAGAGAGGGGCCTCAGGTGGCAGGTACAATGCATGGGGTACATTGGCAGTTCTCACCTGTGTTTACAGATATATGTTCTTACTAAGACTACCATTATACTGGAATTTTGAACTCTACCTGCGTTGTCTTCTTGTATGCTACGCTCTCAAAGTTCTGAATATACACATTGGGTCATCCAGGTGAGCCGCCCGATTCTAGTTTTTAATTTTGAGCTCTAGCTTTCATACATTTGATGTACAAGTGGTCTGTATTTGGACAACCAATCCATTTTTAAATAACTTTTGGATCTGGTATTTTTTCAGTCACCTATAGATCCAGCGATTGTTTTAGCCCTTATTTCTTACTTTCATCAATTGTTCTTTACACTGTAGCTTAGATTGTTTTTTACGACTCTTTTCCTTTTGGGCCCTTTTGTATCGGGATCATGGTACAACCGGACAGCATGAATCTATTTGATTTCCCTGCCTCGCTTGTTTTCTGGAGGAATTTCTTGAGTAATTTTATTACCATGTACTTTATAAGATAATTGAAAATTCTAACTGTATATTTATACCTTGCGTTGCAGATCCAATTTGTTTGAGATCCCTTTTTGGTGCGGATGCATAGTTACCCCCTGGACTTATTGACAGGATTGTGGAATCAGCCCCCATACAGGGTCGAGATTATGGTAATTACCTTTTCTCCCCCCCTTTTTTTCATTGAATGTCACATGACTTGTTGAAACCAATTGACATGGGAGAGGTCCCGCTTGCTGCACTTATAGATCATCTACTTTTTAATCAGTATGTAATTGTTATGCATGATGTGTTTCTTTCTTCTTCTTCTTTTTTCTCTTCCACACCTTGCTTTAGGTGAAAAATGTGTTTACTTTTAAAAATGTGTAAACATGTAGAAGGCAAAAAAGTTTTTTAACTACACCTGGGTACGTTCAGAGAGAAAAAAACACAGATGAACAATCCAGAATCTATGAAATTCAAGGGAATGCTATGTCCACACGAAGATGGACATCACCTGCATGTCTTGCTAGATGTGTTATTTCCATCGAAACTACTATTTTTCAATGGTGCCATGTCATTCACATTTATTATTTGTTTTTTCTTTCTTCATGACACCTTAGTAGTTGACGCACAGCATCCCATAGTTAGATGTTAGTGTGTGTGCTTTACTGTTTTGTTGTTTGGAATTTAATATAATTTCTTTCCATAGTTTGGTCTTTTGTATTCCTGATTTGATTATTGAAATGAAACCTTCTTTGTTTGGTTTTCTGGACTTAATATTATTTTGACTGCATTTTTGATATTTATTTGATTGTTTATATAATTAGTCTGGTCAGAGCGACTGGGGGTCCCCCACTTGAGTGATTCCCTTCACTCGCTTGGGGCACCACCCACGGCATGCCCAGATTAATTCTTAGGTTTCATGTGATCAACTGACTTGCGACCTTTTGCAGCAGTCACCATTTGACATTAATATTTCAAACAGTATGCACCTTTTTAGTCAACTGTAAGATACAATTTTGTATATTGTACTAGAGCTTTAGACAATTTAATACTTTTTTAGACTATTTGTATTAAATAAATATAACATTGCAAATTAATTGTTTGTTTTATGTGTGATGATCTGTTGGGCAGCTGGGGGAGCCTCTTTCCTTGTCTACATGGTTGAATGGTGTCCTTTGTATGAATATTTTTGGCCTTTCCATTGGCTTGACCTCCATGTAGTATTATTTGTTGTTTCCCTTCAGCCAGCGAAGTAGGGGAGACCCATCGTTTGTTTTGCTGTAACAGTGCAGTGCTCCCACTGCGTGGGTTACTATTTGAGTACAATTCTTTTCCTCGCAGGGTCTTTCCTGATTGTTTTTCCTCCAGAACAAACTTGTTCAAGTGAAGTGTGGTATCTCTTCTTGGTTCCTCTAGACCTGGACTGCCATATATATACACTTATCCTCTCTCCCCATCTCTTCTTTTTCTTTTTGATCAGTCAATAAAAGTTTTTTTTCCTGTTTTTACCCTCCTTTTTTCCTCATGGCAGCCTCAGATATCTACTCCTTTAGTGAGGAACAATTGGCTGAAGCCATTCGTGTACCCTCTTTTTTTGATTCATTGGCCCAGACTACCGAGGAAGAATCTAACACGGGTATCACCAGTGAAGGTATTCTTAAATTAAGAAAAAAGAAATTTAGGACCGAGATGCACGGGCACCTTCTTACAGAATATCTTAAAAAGAACATCATACCACAGGGTCTGTTAGTCAGGAACGAACCATGTCTCTTTGTCGATGATCTAGAATACAAAACAGCATTCTCTGGAATAGGAACTAAATGCAGTAGAGACTGGATGCTTCTGACCATTAACACAGCCCTCAAGAAAAGTGTCATCGTGGGCAACGAGATTGATGAAGCAGAGGCGGCATTTGCTCTTGATACTACTATTCTTAATATCAAGGAGAAGCTTGATCTTATTGACAAGCATACAAAAGAATTCATCAAATTGACTACAACAAAAAAGATGGAGAAACTTAAGAAAGATATTTCCACCTTTTCTAAAGAGTCTGCCTACCCATACCTGAGTCCCGAGTACGCGGGACCTGGTCTGTGGATCGATCCCGCTAACCCCAATCAAGGTCCTCAATTCTTTAAGAAGAGAGTCACCTTTTCCGATAGTTCCTCGGATGGGAGTGGCTCTTTTCAGAATCAAAATTCACGCGGATATAGAGGACGCCATTGGAATAGAGGCCCACGGAGAGGTAGAAGAGGTCGACAGAATTGGCATTTCCAACAGTACATGCAAATGCCAATGTTTGCACCCCAGGGACCCTATCCGGCCTTTCCTCCTCACAATCTCCCTTTTCCTCCCGCCGAGTCAGGACCCCCGCCCTTAGAAAACATGTTCCAGACCAGGAGGAGATCTTACCAACGCTAATTAACCAGTCCGCCGTTTATAATATCTCTAAACGGACCTTAACAGACAATGAGATTATTGTCCTTGAAAAGGGCTTTTCATTTATCCCAATGCGTAATCCAAGTCAAATGGATCTAGAAATGGAGCTTCTGGGCTTTTTTAGAAAAATTAGACTAAAGGATTGTTATGGAAGTAACAGTAATGATTTAGATAACAATAACACACCGTTTAAACCTAAGTCTACCTTCACACCTACATCCCAAATGGTCTCTAATGAAACCATCATCTTTGAACGTGCAGTCTTACGAGACTTTCATTCCATTTTCGTGGAATCTACTGACTCGAAACACAATCAATGTTACAACTTTTCCAAAAAAGATTGGTCCTGCCTTGAAGAACTGAAAAGGGACCCTTCTATTATCATTAAACAGGCCGACAAAGGCGGAGGGGTAGTTGTCTGTGATGCTTCTTTCTACGATTCAGAAGTACTAAGACAACTAGACAATGCTAATTTTTATTTGAAACTTAGAGGGTACCCTACAGTAGGAATACAAAATGAAATTCTAGCCCTAGCTACACGGGCTAAAGATGCGGACATTTTGAGTATTAAAGAATTCCAATTCCTTACTAACAAAGGTACGCGAGCTCCCCTCTTCTATATCCTTTTGAAAATTCATAAGAATATGCTTAATCCCCCAGGACGTCCAATAGTGTCGCTTTGTGGCTCGATCCTTGAACCATTGGGAAAATATATTGATTATTTTCTTAAACCCTTGGCGATGGACACCCCTACTTATCTGGCAGATACTACTGATGCCATTGTTCACCTTGAAGGCCTTCCTTTCAATCCTGTCAATAACTTGTTCATGACCCTGGATGTCGAGTCTCTATATTCCAACATCCCCCAAGCAGAGTCTCTACCCATTATGAAATTCTTTCTGGACCTTAGAACCGATCCACAACTAGTTCCGAGTGAATTTATAGTTGACTTATTGGAAATCGCCCTTACTAAGAACTATTTTAGGTTCAAGGAAAGTTTTTATTTACAAGTAAAAGGATCTGCGATGGGCGCTGCTTTTGCCCCTAACTACGCGACGCTATTCATGTGGGCTTTCGAAAAAGTTTCTATATTCGATGACTCCAATCCCTTTCTGCAGTCCATCACTTTTTATAAGAGATATATAGATGATATTATTATCATCTGGGACAAGACCAAGGGAGACCATGAACTATTTCTCACATGGATTAACTCCCTTAATGAACATCTTAAATTCACTATGTCCACCAGCAATACATCTATCTCTTTTTTAGATCTTCTACTTAAAATCAAGGATGGAGTCATCTCGATAGAACTCTATCATAAAACCCCAGATCGGAATACAATTTTGCATTTTGATAGCTTTCATCCTCAAGCTCTGAGAGAAAGTATTCCCTATGGTCAATTTTTGAGGGCAAGACGAAATTGTCAAGACAAAAAAGATTTCGTGGCCCAGTCTAACATCATAGAGGAAAGACTATCACAGAGAGGCTATCCCTCGCATATATTAAGACAGTTGCGTAAAAGGGCAAGGCACCAACATCGGGAAATTTTGTTGGCCAAAAAAATTGCTTGAAAATTCGAACCAATCGCGCATGGTTTGTGCAATGACCTACAACACACACCATGCCCGAATCAAGAAAGCTATTGGAAAGCATTGGCACCTGCTTCAAATGAATACACCTGATTTAGAATACCCTATGTTTGCCTTCAAAACGGGCAAGAATTTGAAAGGCTGGTTAACCCAGGCTGACAGATTACGGACCCCACAGTCTACCAAAACGATAACTGAGATGTGGGGAATGGAAAAGGTGACGGGTCACTATCCTTGTGGCACTTGTTGCCAATGCGGTTCCACCAGTGCAACCAATACGGTTACCATTAACCATAGACCCTGGAAACTTAGAGGGCACACGACGTGCAATTCAAAAAATGTAATCTATGCCGTCATGTGCCCATGCAAGAAAACATATATAGGCAAGACTACCAGGCCTGTCAAATTTAGGATATCAGAGCATAAGTCTAGAATCAGGACCCGCAATTTGTCTTCACCTTTAGTTGCTCATTTTGTAGAGCACCTTCACAGTTGCGAAGACCTACGTTGGTGGTGTCTCCAACGTACAGTAGGATCCGACCAATATGCTACGGCCAACAGACTGGCCTCATGCGAGCATTGGTGGATTTATAATACCCAAAGCCACATTTCAGGTCTAAATGCCCAGGAAGAATGGCAATCAGTATTTAACTAATCAATATACAGATTATCTTTGTCCAGAAATATGCAGGGCTCCTCTTTATATAGTGCCATCAGTTTCCCATTTCATTATCCGTGGGTTCATTTATTTATCTGATTCTGTTTAATCTTTTCCTTCTCCTTCTTTTTCTTTTTTGATTGAAATTCATTCAATCATTTATTTTGCTTTATGCGGCCGTTGTTCCTGGCCCTGCATTCTCACAGGCCTTTCTTTTGTGGCATACTTCATGGACGGGCCGGCTGTGTTTTTTTATTTATTTCTTTTGTTGTTTTTGTCTGGCTTTGCAATGCCGAGTTGCAATTTTGTCACGGCTCATTTCCAGGACACGTGCATGTGACTTAATGAAGGCGAGGTGCTTATTTGTTCAACACACTAGAGACAACATACGTCCCGAATAGCCTACAGCCTTGCGAGCAACTTCAACCACCGCCCAATGCCTGAGGCTATACGCATTACGTCTGTAGCCACGTATTTAAGCCAGGCCACGTCGCAGGAACGATGGCCCGGGATTTCCGTTTTTTCGCGGAGCTTGAGTACAATCCACGATTGCCGCAGATCGAATGACAGGTAACATGCTGGTCCCGTGTTCATTTGTTTTTTGGATTAATGCCGCTCTCCATTGTTTTCGTTGCCAACTGTTAGAGGGAGCCTTGAACTTTGATTCCTTGTGATAAGGAGTCTTTAACACCTCAAAAGTTCGCAACAAGGCAAGAATCGTTTAGATTAAAGCTCCGGCCTTTCAGGCTACCCTTAAACAAACAGATGGACGGGTTATCAGCCGTTTACGGTTTAGTAAACCGGCCTGTGCTTTTCAGAATTAGGAGAATGGATCAGCTATAAACAGTGGTTTACAATCATCCGGTTGTTCACTTTGGGGCTAATTAGAGAGTAGGCAACCGGTAGACGGCCAAATCTATGGCAGTGTTTTGCTGCTTTATTTATTTATTTATTTTCTTTTGTTAGTTAGACCATGCAGTTGGGTGAGTTACATTGGTATTTTTAAGATTTATTCGCCTGTTCACTCTGGAATCACTCTATACCGTGGAACCCTACCATGATCATAGAAACAGTATCTATTCATTTATTTACTAATTTACTTATTTATGCAGATTCGTTTTGTCATGTTCGCTTTTGTCCAACTGGGGAATTTACAAGCCCTGTGGACCGTGGGATCCAGTGTTCTTACTAAGACTACCATTATACTGGAATTTTGAACTCTACCTGCGTTGTCTTCTTGTATGCTACGTTCTCAAAGTTCTGAATATACACATTGGGTCATCCAGGTGAGCCGCCCGATTCTAGTTTTTAATTTTGAGCTCTAGCTTTCATACATTTGATGTACAAGTGGTCTGTATTTGGACAACCAATCCATTTTTAAATAACTTTTGGATCTGGTATTTTTTCAGTCACCTATAGATCCAGCGATTGCTTTAGCCCTTATTTCTTACTTTCATCAATTGTTCTTTACACTGTAGTTTAGATTGTTTTTTCCGACTCTTTTCCTTTTGGGCCCTTTTGTATCGACTATGGTACAACCGGACAGCATGAATCTATTTGATTTCCTTGCCTCGCTTGTTTTCTGGAGGAATTTCTTGAGTAATTTTATTACCATGTACTTTATAAGATAATTGAAAATTCTAACTGTATATTTATACCTTGCGTTGCAGATCCAATTTGTTTGAGATCCCTTTTTGGTGCGGATGCACAGTTACCCCCTGGACTTATTGACAGGATTGCGGAATCAGCCCCCATACAGGGTCGAGATTATGGTAATTACCTTTTCTCCCCCCCTTTTTTTCATTGAATGTCACATGACTTGTTGAAACCAATTGACATGGGAGAGGTCCCGCTTGCTGCACTTATAGATCATCTACTTTTTAATCAGTATGTAATTGTTATGCATGATGTGTTTCTTTCTTCTTTTTCTTTTTTCTCTTCCACACCTTGCTTTAGGTGAAAAATGTGTTTACTTTTAAAAATGTGTAAACATGTAGAAGGCAAAAAAGTTTTTTAACTACACCTGGGTACGTTCAGAGAGAAAAAAACACAGATGAACAATCCAGAATCTATGAAATTCAAGGGAATGCTATGTCCTGACGAAGATGGACATCACCTGCATGTCTTGCTAGATGTGTTATTTCCATCGAAACTACTATTTTTCAATGGTGCCATGTCATTCACATTTATTATTTGTTTTTTCTTTCTTCATGACACCTTAGTAGTTGACGCACAGCATCCCATAGTTAGATTTTAGTGTGTGTGCTTTACTGTTTTGTTGTTTGGAATTTAATATAATTTCTTTCCATAGTTTGGTCTTTTGTATTCCTGATTTGATTATTGAAATGAAACCTTCTTTGTTTGGTTTTCTGGACTTAATATTATTTTGACTGCATTTTTGATATTTATTTGATTGTTTATATAATTAGTCTGGTCAGATTGACTGGGGGTCCCCCACTTGAGTGATTCCCTTCACTCGCTTGGGGCACCACCCACGGCATGCCCAGATTAATTCTTAGGTTTCATGTGATCAACTGACTTGCGACCTTTTGCAGCAGTCACCATTTGACATTAATATTTCAAACAGTATGCACCTTTTTAGTCAACTATAAGATACAATTTTGTATATTGTACTAGAGCTTTAGACAATTTAATACTTGCTTAGACTATTTGTATTAAATAAATATAACATTGCAAATTAATTGTTTGTTTTCTGTGTGATGATCTGTTGGGCAGCTGGGGGAGCCTCTTTCCTTGTCTACATGGTTGAATGGTGTCCTTTGTATGAATATTTTTGGCCTTTCCGTTGGCTTGACCTCCATGTAGTATTACAGCTATCTGATGGGCTGAGTGCCTTTCCCCGGGTGCAAATGTGCATTTGCTTCTCATTTACTGCATTCCAGAATGTATCTGTCAACTCCCGTAAAACGCTTTACTTCTGATTTGTTATGTGGAGATCCCACAACTATGGACATGCTTATTATAGGAAATATACCCTATGTGGAAGCAGGACTTCCTGTAAGGGATCAAGTTCATGCTTTCATTTGCTGCTTCCTGCCCTACGCCACTTATCTGTCAGGCTCAGCTAGCTCAGGGGCAACTCTCCCACATGTTCGATCCCTGGTCCAGCCCTTACAAGCTGTAGGAGTCGGGAATTAAGTGCAATATAAATCAATACAAATAAAATGCCTTTCGCCAGATGGGTCCATCAGCGTTCCTTTTTTAGTGGCGACAGCTTATTTCCCAAAATGTTTGTCGGTCACTGTGAACCCCTATGACACTGGACTTTTTCATTAGTAACAACCCTGAGACCCCTGGTTGTCTCCCTTTCTCACACTTCGTACGTGCATTGTCCTCCAACCAGATTCTTGCTACTTGTTAAAGCCCTGTTTCATTAACCTACTAATGGACCAGTAAAGGCATTTACTCTTAAAGGTGAATGAGCAAGATGGCAGCCCCTCTGTAATAATGCTGCACGTGTCCATTGGGTTCGAGTAGGCAAATGAGCAGGCAAAGCGATGATTTTGAGTCATCACGCTGTGTTGGTACCTAATGTTCAGCACCATAACAGGAAGTCAAAGATTAAAAGAGAGAGCAGAGAGGAAGAAGGCATCCGAGTCTTCTTCTCAAGGGCATTTGTGTTAATCACATGTCCCAGGTGCCAGCCCATGGATTGATTGGGAAATATCCACAGGTGACAACAGTGTTGCCCAGTTGTTTTTCAGGGAGAGATGGGGTTCTTGGTTTGTTTGTTGTTATGTGTGATAGTTGGGGAAGAGGTACACTATTGGTTTATTTTCTAGGGAGGCCTAGAGAATAAATTCTCACAAAAGCCCTGACAAAATGACAGGGTTGTGTGTGCGTCAGCAGGGAAACGTCCAAAATGACCGATAACAAATGACTGAATGTGTGATTTGGCCGATGTTCGGCCGTACAACCAGATCACTCATTCAGTGCTGGGGGCTGAGCCATCCTCCCAAAAAAAGGAAAGGACCCTGCAGCGCCGGTTTCCGATCACGGAAGTGAAAGGGAACAGGCGTTGCAGGTACACTGTGAGTCAGCGGCCACAAGGTAAGTAGGGGGCTGGGGAAGGGGGTGTAGGTGGGGGCAGAGGCCAAGTTGGAAATGTTCAGCGGAGAAAAGACTGAGCGTTATTTCGGAAAAGCAATATTTGGTCTTTTCTTCCTCGAACATTTGGATCTCAGGCTTTCAACCCCGATCCTGTCAGCAGTGCTCTCTCTGCAAGACCAGCACTCCGGTTTAAGTATATGTGATGGTGTGCAGTGTCTTCGGCCTGTGTGTTGGTGGTCAGCTTGTACATCTGCCAGTTTGGCTGGTGAATGCCTGGTATCGGTTGGCTGTGTGACAGCTAGGTGCAATGTGCTGTATGTGGGACCGTTGGAGTGTGAGCAGGTCTGTCACTCAAGGGTGTGTTTGCAAAGCAGGTGTTTTTGCTGTGCAGGAATGACTGGCTTTACTTTTGTGCCAAGGACTCCAAGGGAGAGGCTAGGACCTGGGAGGTATGCAGGGAGATTTGCCTCCAAAGGTTTAAAAGGTAAGAGGGGACAGAGCAGAGGAGTACCCAGTTAATGGGAAAAGGGAATAGCAAGCACCTCCTATAACAGGTAATTACGGTTTCAAGAGATGCATCGCAAGGTGGTTACAGGTGGGGTGGGGACCTGGTCAGGTTCAGGGTGTTCCAGTTCAGCAGTTTGTTCACCTGAGGGGTTTCCTGTGGTGGGAACTGGGGTGGATGCACTGGAAGTCCAAGTGGGATGAAAATGAGGGTTTAGATGAGGTGGAGTCAGGGACCTCATTTTACCAAAATGCCAGGGGTAACGGAAGTGACATCACACAAACCTTGACCTCTGATGACATCACAGGACGTGTTGTCATTTGACCCCACCCCCAAGAGACATCACAGGGAGTTATGGCACATGACCTACAGATGCGTCTAACGCCTGTTTTTCCAGGCGCTCTCATTTCATTCAGCTATAAGAACCGAGGCACAGAGGGAGGCATGATTTATACACGATCTCACATTTGGGGAGTGTCATTTCCAGATTTGACGTAGGGCCTATATGTAAAACATACATAATGCATTACTGGTAACGATAATATAGGAGCTTCTGTTTTTAAAATGCATTATTTATTTTTTACCTCTAGCGACCCCCAAATAACGTCACTGACTGCAGGCAAAGGCTGTGCATTTCTGCTTCAATGAAACCAATATTTAAAATCATCTCTCAACTTTTGGTAATCGCCCCCATCAGCAATTTGCAAAAGGTTGAACATGCAAGTGTTTGCATAAGAAAGGATATCATTGTACATCTATGCACTGCAGAGCTCATCTGGACACATGCAGGCGAATTAAGCTGATTCAGAGAAAATACTGCAAGAGCTGCACAGAAGCAGGAAGACCAGCATTTTATCAAACCATAGGAAAACTGATGACAAGCTCCTCGAAACAGAGCTGAGGCCTGGCCCAGCTTCAGAATGTTGCTACTGGAGTCTGTGGTGTACACTGAAAGCAAGCACATAAGCATAGGCTAGGAGGTGCACCCAAACTTTAAAATGTTTCGTCATAAGGGGTAGCTGGCATGAGCCATTCAACTAGTGAACATCAAGAGTGAGCGACGTTTGTCTTTTGTCTTTCCAAGTAGCAATACGGTGTATTTAACATGCACCTGGTGCAAGACGGGTGGAGCTATCCTCAACATTTTGTTGGGGCTGAACACAGTTTTAAAGGGGGACTATGGAGCAGGGCCACTACTGACTACTGAAAATAGGTGATGGCTGGAAGGTTCAGAATTAATCACAACCACTCGCATCGCTCTGTGCAACCCTCCAGACCATCATTCATCCACCAGCCAAGCCATTACAGAAAGTGGAAAGATCATGTGCAAATCAGGCTTGATCCCACCCCCAAAGGGGCAGTCCAGTCCACACTGCTCGATCACATCATTTCTGCACAAGACCACAAGTACCCCAGCCTAATTGGACGTCATCAATGAGGTGTTACTTGTGTCTCTGGGCCCAGCAGGCACAGGACACACGTCTGGGCATACCCATCCCACTCGGGGTGCCAAATGTAACACTGATGGCAGGAGGGTTACGAATTAGTCATGACCACTGCCAATTGCTCTGAGCACCCCTCCAGGCCATCGCTTTTCAGCCTGTTATGCCATTACAGAAGTGGAAAGAGTGCATGCAAATCAGACCTCGTCGCCCACAGAGGTTTGCAACTTCAACTGTTTCACTTGTCACCTGTGTAAAAGCAGTAAGAGTCCTGCTGCAGAGGTCAAATGCGTGAAAATAAAAGTGTCTAAACAGATTCCTTAAGGATAAATAAACAGTGCCAAAATATATATACATCGACCGAGCCATTAAAGATGTCAAGATAATTACTGTGTGAAAAAAGTAACATAATATGTGTGATTACAGGGCACACATTTACCCCAGTGGAGTATCCTGTCAATTATAACAGGCAATTATTGTTACCCAATGTAATGGTGCTCATTACATTGATCTCAGAAGGATACAGGGCGAACTGGACCTGCTAGGATTTGAACTTGCGAGTATGAGATCACACAAATAGCCCTGTAAAAAAGAGCTTTAAGTGGGGTGGGACTAGATGAGGTGTAGCCCCTGGAGTCTTGCCTTGAACACATGCATAGAAGCTATCTCTCTGTTCAAGCAGGGAAGTCAGCACCTAACTCCTGGAGGCGTGTATGGTCCAAAAAAGTATATATAGCTTGTATTATGCTGTCATTTTACTATTAGGGTGCTATCCTGAATGAACTAAGCAGGAAGGCCAGTGTGAATTATGCGCTCAGAGGGGTTCCAGACTTGAGTCACTATCACAGATATGTCATATATACAAATGTGTGTTTGTTCTCAAAATTCCCAAAATGCTTTTTGATTTTATGCAAAGTACCAAGCGGCTAACATTGGTGCTATTTGTCCTCCCCTGCCCTTTCTCAGAGTGCTTTCATGGGTTTAATTCAGGGCTGGCCGAAGATGCCTGAGGCATCCTGGTGGCAATCACCCCCACACCGGCAGCTGTGTGATGCGCAGAATATAATGGAGAGGCTTCCAAAGCAAATTCCAGTGAGTGCCCTCTAGGCTCCTCTATTATGGAATGCTCTTCCTTATTCTCTTCGCTTTATATCTTCTATTTCGTAAATAGCTGAAGTCCCACCTTCTTCATCCTGGCTAATATGACAATTTGTTTTTATTGTTATTGATGTTTCATTTTTTTGTGCAGGTTGATTCTATGCACAGCGTCTTGGCTTAAGGCGCTATATAAAATACAAATAAATATAAATACAAATGTATCTGGTTTCATGGTACGAAGAGCATAAGATGTGCCCGACTTCGAGCTTCCTTATCCCCCCAATCCTGCTCCCTGCCCCCCACCAAAGAGCTGAAAGCAAGGTTATTTGGCCACCATAACCACCTTTACAGTGACACAGCTTTTAGTTAGAGAAGGCTGGTGCCTCCCGAGGGAATAAGCACACTGTTAACCCTTGCCTGCTAGTGGTTACTAGTTACAGATTATCATGGGTTAGGCAGATCTTCAAGCACATTAAGTCTTGGCCATTTCTGGACCGAATGAAGGAGATGTACTCGCTGATTGAAATGCGTCTGTCCTGAGTCTGGAAGGAAGGGATGTATTCACAGAAAGAGAGAGCTTCATTAGCAGTCCGAAAGCAGGCTGGATGCAAACAGGACCCCCGAGAACCTGCAGCGGGGCCCAGAGCCTCATGATGTTTTGTTTGGGACACATGGCCCTTGCCTAAGCCACCTGCCCCTCTTTTAGGTCTCACCTAGCACAATATGGCCACGCCCCCTTTCCAGCGTGCACCCCCCCCCATGTCGAATCTCACTTAAAGCCGTGCCTGTAGTGAATACATGTGTGCACTGGGCCACTGACACACGTCTTAAGGGGCCACATAACATGTAGGCGTCCAGTGAAGTGCCCAGACACGCTGCTTCCAGTGCTTTTATGCATGGTAAACGACGGGCTCCCGCGCCCTACGAAGGAGGGCCCCTCGGCGGGGGCCCCCCCTTAGTGACGACTGCCTCACAAGGCACGGTGGCACGAGGAGTCGGGGGGTGGGGTGAGGTGGGGGTGTGCGCCAGGCATCACTCCACCCTGGTGAGGGAGGGGAGGGGCGAGTGACGTCATCACCCGCGCGCCCATTTGGGGCATAAATACACCCGGTCGGAAGACGCAGGGTCTCTCTCTGCCGGCTTCCCTCCTACGTTGCTGTTGGTCTGTTCCGGTGCGACGAAAGAAGGGGTCCAGGCCGGCGTGTTCCTGCGGTTCCAGTGAAGGAGTTGACCGGTTCCGGAAGAAGGGGAAGGTAAATGCTTTTATGTGAAGTGTTGCATTAGGTTAGGTGGGAAAGGCGGGGGGCATCACGATGGGTGATCAAAGGGATAGGGTAGAGAGGGGGCTTTGTTGTGGGACAGTTGGCTTGGGTGCAGGCTTTTTTACTGGGTGGTATTGGGTAGCATAGGGGGTTGCCTCGTACACGGGCCCAGGGCAGGAGTGGGCGCGCGATGGCCGCGGCGCGGTTGAGAGGCGGTCAGACATGGCGGCACCACCCGAACGCGCAGCATGAGTTTGTGCCATGTCTCTACTGTTCATGAGCTCTCTACTGCCCCCGCGTTTCTTATACTGTGCATGTGCTCTCCAATGCCCCCTCGTTCCGTCTACTGTCCATGTGCTCTCTATGCCCCCATGTTTCCTCTATTGTCCATGTACTCTCTACTGCTCCCACGTTTCCTCTACTTGCCATCTGCAGCACAATTTTGTCCGCCTTCCATTTGCCTTCTCCACTCAAGTATTTACTTCTCCCCAAAAACTCCCTTCGCCGTGGTCCTCTCTCGGTCTCACCCCATTGTACTTTGATTCCTTCCACGACTCGCCTAACCGACGCCGCCCCGATGTTCGTCCCCTCATTGAAGGTTATCGCTCCTCCTCGCCCTCAGGCACTCGAACGGCGTGCAGAGCGCCACACAGAAAATGGTAAATAATGATTCGTCGTGGCCGTTGGTAAAAGGTAGCCCTGAACTGCGCATTTGGCACAGGCTAGCAGTCGCTCCGGTGGCACAGCGAGTTGCGCGCTGAGTGTGGGGAACCTGCTGATGCAGGTTCGAATCCGAACTCAGCTGGTCAGCCCTGAGGGTCGGCTTTAGTTTATAAATTCAAAAGGGTCAAGGTATACTTTTTATTTCAAGGCAAGTCGTGAACAAAGGACACCTCGGGAAGGTTCCTCGGTCGTTTCACCCGCGCACCTAGTGGGACCACATGTCCCAAACGCAATTCGGCAATGGCGCTGCCGTGACAACGCTCGAGGTGGGTTTATTTCGAGCCGTATGCCTGTAATCTGGAGGGGAAGCGTTAATTAGGAAGGGAAACGAACAGCGGCGCAGGAATTGGGTGGCTGGATGGGGGGAGAGCACGAAAAAAAAAAAAAAAAAAAAAAAAAAAAAAAAAAAAAAAAAAAAAAAAAAGGCGCCAGTTGCTCTCTTTGAAAAAAGTGCTGCAGCACAGGTTAGGGTACACGGGGCATTCACCCACTCCCCCACGCAGGGGTGTGTAGTGAGGCCGCCAGTTGCTCTCTTTGATTGAATTATTGCTTAGTGTGCGTTGTCGCACGTTCTCAGGCCAGGCACGTGCCCACACGACTGCATGGAAGCCTGACCTTACCACGTGTAAATGGTTTCATATTTAGATGTTGCTCTGCTGGTGCTAGAGTCCAGGAAACGCTAATTTTAAAAAGGGAACTAGCGTGCAGAAGCAGAGTTTAACGACACCTCACCGGTACCTTATTAGAACTCTTTTTGACCTGCAAAAGGTGGGGTGCACGGTCGGTCCAGGGTTGGTGGGGGGCAAGGGTGTCCAGGCGCCACCGAGTCTTTCGCCCAGGGTGGTGGCGGGGGTCTCGGGATGCGCGGTTCCCTGTCGGGGGAAGTATGGGCGGGCTCACATGTACTGGGGTGGTGGGGTGGCAGGGGCGATCGTCCGCCAGGCAGAGCTGGGTTCGGGCGTGCTTTACTTTAAGCCCACAGGGGTCGGGATGGAGCAAAAGGGAGCTGATGAGTCGGGTGGGGGTTTTGATGGCCCCCAGGAACGGCAATTTGAAGGGGGGAAGCGGAAGCGGCCTCGGTGCCTTGTGCGCAGGGGGGGGGGCAGGACATGCAGGGCTGGTGGCACATGGCGGGGGGGGGCACAGCCAAGGCATACAGGTGCCGGAGTTGGACGCGGGGGTTCTGCCGTTGGCGCAACTGCTTCCCGAAACGGCACGGGGTTGGAGTCTGCATGCTTTTTGGCATGCACGCGCAGGCCCCCGCTGAGCCTTTTCGCAAGCCATGGAGACATTGGGCCGGGCATGGCGGACCGGGATTATTGTCGAGGAATTGCTCGGGGCGTGAGCGGCGCAAAAAAAAAAAAAAAAAAAAAAAAAAAAAAAAAGTTTTGTCCCAGGGCTGCAAGGTTGTAGGCGAGCGTTGCTTCCCCCAGGCACCTTTCGAGTGGCGTAGTTTGCCGCGGTGCAGCGCAGGTAGTGGGGGAGGGCAATGGAGGGGCAGGAGGGTTGGAATTAGCAGAGGCCGAATATTGGGGACTGGATCTGCCGGGGTGCCATCGGTGTTCAGTATTTTGCGCGCGCGATGGCAATTACAGGGGACGAAGCTGCGCACACGTGGGGTTAACGAAGCGAAAGTGTCTGGGGTAGGCCGGTTGCGGTGCGAGGCAGGTCGGGCAGGACAGGCCTGCAGGGGCGAGTTCAGCAGTGAGAAAGAGAGAGGGGGGGCGAAGGCGGGGGGGGGGAGGGGTGGTGTGGAGCAGCCATGTCAGCCCGGCAGCGTTCGGGTCGAGAACTCACAGATGGCCCCATTGTCCCACTGTTTTATGGACCTATGTCCCTCAGGAAGGCTTTGGAGGAAATTAGAGGATATTTGTGTCCTCGCCTTGTCTTCTAGTGGGTAACACTGCTCACACTGACTGTCCATCAGGACACCCTTAATCATGCACGTGGACATGATGCACTGATTATATTGGCACTTTAAACCAATTGCAGTCTCACTTTAAATGGTACAATGTAAGGAATCGCTATTGTGGACCTCTTTGATGTTTGGGGCTCACTTGCCTTCTGGAGGGTCCCTCCTTCTTAGGCCCCTGCCAAACGCTTCTGTGAGTGAACCGGTCCAAAACCACCCTGAGGCTCGGGTTGTTTATTTGAAAGGCACGTTTAGTTCACGGGTGACTGGGAGCTTTTCTTTCCGGGTGGGTGCCATAACAGGCATTGGTTTTGCTGTCACAGGTGGTAAACAAACGTGCAGAGATAATAGGGCAGTTGTTTATGTCCAAATAAGATTGTGCAAGCATGGCGACGGTTGAAGTGGGGGTACAAGGGAATGCTTGGTTGTGCCGGTTTGGGGAAGTCCGAGGTGGGGTGCGAGAAATCATGGCTATGGGATGGCTGCTGTGGGTCGGTAGAACCGGAATTAGAAAAGGGGCAACTTACCTCTCACAAGCTATTTAAAGTTTTTCCAGATGGGTCGGCTGGGCATAAAGGCAGCCTGCCCCCCAAGGAAGGTTGAACCAATACCTCTAGGGGTAGGTGAGAGGTGGCCGACGGCACCAGTGAGGCTTTCGGTATTCTTTGTTTTAACCGTTACAGCAATTTCAGGAATGTTTTCCGATGGGTTAACCTGCGTACCACTGGGACCACATGTCCCAGAATGCAACTGGCTCAATGCTAGGCTGGTAAGGAGCGGGCTCATGCTCGAGGGTGTCTACCTGCTGCGGCTAGATTGGGGCAGTCAGCTTGATTAGACAATTTTCACGGCAGGCCCGGTAAGACGGGATGGCGGGGGCGCTCGGTTTGCGGTGGTGGGGGTGAGGGGGGCAAAAAAAAAAAAAAAAAAAAAAAAAAAAATACATTCCAGGAACTTAACAGGAGCCCAGTCTTAACGCAGCATGACAGCTGGCAGCCGGAAAATGGTAGCGGCGGTTGGGTTGGGAAACAGGCTTGGGATTAAATACATGTGAGGCAGCTATGGGGTTCACAGGTGCCAGTGGTGGCAGGAGGAAGCAATGGGTGCTAGGAACACCGCACGTTTTGTTATGATGGGGAATTTTAGAACACACACATACACAAGTGTTTCAAGGCGCAAAAGGTGTCTGGAAGGGTTGGAGTACCACACAGGGGTTTAATCATTCATGCCCTCTGGCCATCACAGGAGGGGGTTAGCATTCCGAGCCATGAGGGGTTTAAACCGCGGTGGGCAATAGGGATGGCTTTCATTACACTAATATACCCTAGATGGGGTCGGTAACAAAATAGGATGGCTAGGGGCCCCGATTACCGGGTGGTGTGCGGTGCAATAATAGTGATTTTGCCACGTGGCAAGGCAGAGGTTTGGGGGTATTGCGTCTCGTGTCAATGCATGATTCAATGGGGTCATGCAGGGTGCCACATCAGGCACTGCATGCTGAGTCACGTTTGAAGGCAGGGTCGCGAGGGTGGGATGCGCGGAAGGTAAACAGGTAAATCCCAGCAGAGGGGCCAAAGAAGGAAGGGTGTTGGGTTAACATCCAGATGGCATGCAGATGGTGTTCAGGAGGTTTCTTTGGGCATCGGGCGTGGACGGACAATTGGCTCTTGCCGGGTGGGGGGGGGTGTACAATGTTATTAGTATAAAACTGTAGCCAGGTTGGCGGTTACTAGGAGGCAGTGAGGGTAGGGCGCGCAAGCCTGATCCCCCTCCTTCTCTGGTAGGAGAGGGGTGCTCGGGCGGGCGAGGGAAGGTGGGCAAAGGGCGGGGGTCGCTAGGTAGGGCAGAGTACGCAGACATTTACAGGGGGTTGCTAGGAAGGGGGGAGTGGGCGATGGTACGGGTTACACGGGTGGGGGGGATGGAAGAATTGGCAGGTCTTTCAGCACACTGAAAGGACTACACATAGCCCCGGAGCATGGGGTTTTTGGGGGGGCAACGACAGTTGGTCGACTCACTCACCGTGTTTCTCACATCCTTCAGGGTCCACCAGACAGCTCACGTACCACGCAGGGAGAGGATCCGGCGGCAAGCCCCCTAGTTTGGGTTAGGCAAACAGCAGAAATAAGTAGGGGCAGGGAAACACAGAGTGCCTAGTGTTGGCCGTTCTTGTACTATGTTCACAGGGTTCAAGGGTAAGATCGACCAACAACAGATACAGATACAGGAAGAGAGCAGTGGGGCTTGAACAATCGCCAAATTGGGTACGCCTACAGATGCCCATGAGAGCTTAGCGCCGCACGGTTTTGCATGACTAGCGGTGGGAAAATGGAGCATTTGGTCAGGGCGCAAGGGCAGAACCCCCCCACTCTGGGAGGGGCAGGCAATAGAGCGGCACAGGCGCAACCTGCACCACAGGATTTAGAAGTGGGATGCCAACAGCGCGGGTCAAGCTAGGGGGAAGGTAGGGTGCGCATGCCGGATCCCCCTCTCGCTCTTGCAGGAGAAGGGTGCTCTGGTGGGCGTGTGAAGGGGGGCAAAGGGAGGGGGCGCTAGGAAGGGCCGAGTACGCGCACGGTGACAGGGGGGTTGCAAGGGAAGAGGGGGTGGGTGAGGGTAGAGCGGACACGGGGAGGGGGGGTGGAAGAATGGGACAGGACTCTTGGCATACGGAAAGGATATGACAGGGGTAAATCAGTCTATCAAATCAATAGTCATTAAAAAAAAAAAAAAAAAAACAACAAAATATAAGAATAATAAAAAAAAAAAATAAATAAATAAAATTAAATAAATAAATAAAATAAATAAATAAGAGATTTTACAAAAGCGCATTACTTATCGTAGTTGGCGTGGTCCGCCAAACTGGGGAAATTCCTAATCAGCAGGGGCTTTGGGTGGGTCAAGCATGTCTGGTTTAGTTTGAAAACTGCGGGTTGCTTCGGGGGGAAAAAGTTCACTTATCCGAAGTGGGGTAAGGGCGATGGTGTACAACCTAAAGGATGCTCTGCAGGGGATGGGCTGCAATTGAACAGCGTTGGGGGCGTCAGGGATGAGTGTCGATTTGGGTTTTTTGCGAATAAAGGAAGCCTTTAGGGGCCTGAAACGCCCCCCCCCCCCCACCTAAATCTGGGAGGTGGGGCCTCCATTTATGGAACGGAACGGTCAAGGGAAGACCTCTTTCGGCACGCCGCTGCCAGGCCAGTTGGCCCTCCTGCACATGTAAGCTGCAAACAGGAGGAGCACCAGCGGGGAAGGCTGCGACACAAGTTATCACGCCACCGGTTGTCAGCCGGAGGGCCTGCGTGCCTGTTGCGGACGGAGTGAAAGGGGTGAAAGGCGCATGGTTAGTTTAACCGGGGATTCCTGAGCTAAGGCGACCAGGTGCATGAGGGGGAACTCACTACGGCCGGTGGCCCGCTGTGAGTCATGGCGGTGACACCGGTCGCAGCGACTGGTCTTTGGCAGACAAGCCCAGCGGATGTTACCTGGTGTTCCCATTAGAAAGTACTGGCGGAGCCCACAAGGGGAACTGCACAGCCATCAGTTTATTAAGAACGGCGCCCAGGAGTATTAGACTCAGGGGAGGCCCACGTTAATGGGGAGGGTTAGGGGGGCTTGGAAGACCTTTCCAACTCCAAAAGTGGGTGGGGGAAATGGGAAGTGCATCGTTGGAAACTGAAAATTGCAAAGCATCAATGAAGTCAGCAAGGGGGGGGTGAATTGAAAGTTTGCACTGTAAACGGGGCTCCGGCAAGTACGTTGGTAACTGAGGGGAAGGGGGGGCCCCTGGGAGATAGGGGGGGCTCAAGAGAAGGGGGCCCTTTGGGATTGGCACCCTTTGGTATTGGCAGCTTAAGGAGATCAAAAAGAAACCTGGGGGGAGGGCCTTGGAGTGCGGGGGCTAGGGGCCAGGAGGAGCAGGGGGGTTAGTTGGGGTGGACCCCCCGAAGCGAAAGGCGGGGTAAGAGGAGGGGATAAGAAGGATGCTGGGGGATAGGTATGCGCTTGATGGATGGGGCTCTCTAGAACAGGAGGGCGCGATGGGGGCCGGAGGGGGTGGGACAACTAAGGCGGCGGGGAGAGCTCGGGCTGATCGGGGTCTTGGCTGAAAGGGGGAGAGGGGCTCCCTGGCAGGATGGGCTGGAGGAAGACCTGTTTGGGGAGAGAAAGTTAACTATGATCAATAAGCCAACCCGGGGAAATGGGAAGAGAGAATACAGGGGAAAGGGAGCAAGAAGGGGAAAAGAAGACCGGAACGCATCCTTTAGAAGGTGCCTAAGCGGAAATGAAGAATGGGAAAGAAATTAAAGCACGAAATAAAAATTGCACTTAAATAGCGTTGGGGAAAGAAATGAAAAGAAAAATTGCAAAATAAAGAAATGGCCAAAGGGTAGAGAGGGACTGCTGAGGCAGGGACTGGGCGCCCGCGTCGGGTCCCCCAAGGACCCGAGGGGGCGGGGGGGGGAAAGTTGCTTGCTCTCAGAGTAGAAAATCCTGAGCGTGAACGGAACACCTGTAAGCTAACTCCTGACTTTGTGTAATAAAGTTTGCTGTGGCAATTTTTCTCCCACTCATCCTACTGGTCTCTGCCTATCCTTTGGGTGGATGGGGGTTTGGGTTGCTTTGGGAGGAGGGTAGTTGGGAAGGAGTGAGAGTCGGAATGTGGAATGAGAGCTGGGGGGGGCGGGGGGGGTTATTGGGAGCAGCATGGGCGGCCACTGTGCCACACCACTGAGGGTGTCGGCGCTACGACGGGCTCCCGCGCCCTACGAAGGAGGGCCCCTCGGCGGGGGCCCCCCCTTAGTGACGACTGCCTCACAAGGCACGGTGGCACGAGGAGTCGGGGGGTGGGGTGAGGTGGGGGTGTGCGCCAGGCATCACTCCACCCTGGTGAGGGAGGGGAGGGGCGAGTGACGTCATCACCCGCGCGCCCATTTGGGGCATAAATACACCCGGTCGGAAGACGCAGGGTCTCTCTCTGCCGGCTTCCCTCCTACGTTGCCCTCCCGCCCTCCCTTTAACAATGTTGTACTGATGTGTGATGTTTTTTTTTTTCTTGCAGATAAGCCCAGCGGATGTTACCTGGTGTTCCCATTAGAAAGTACTGGCGGAGCCCACAAGGGGAACTGCACAGCCATCAGTTTATTAAGAACGGCGCCCAGGAGTATTAGACTCAGGGGAGGCCCACGTTAATGGGGAGGGTTAGGGGGGCTTGGAAGACCTTTCCAACTCCAAAAGTGGGTGGGGGAAATGGGAAGTGCATCGTTGGAAACTGAAAATTGCAAAGCATCAATGAAGTCAGCAAGGGGGGGGTGAATTGAAAGTTTGCACTGTAAACGGGGCTCCGGCAAGTACGTTGGTAACTGAGGGGAAGGGGGGGCCCCTGGGAGATAGGGGGGGCTCAAGAGAAGGGGGCCCTTTGGGATTGGCACCCTTTGGTATTGGCAGCTTAAGGAGATCAAAAAGAAACCTGGGGGGAGGGCCTTGGAGTGCGGGGGCTAGGGGCCAGGAGGAGCAGGGGGGTTAGTTGGGGTGGACCCCCCGAAGCGAAAGGCGGGGTAAGAGGAGGGGATAAGAAGGATGCTGGGGGATAGGTATGCGCTTGATGGATGGGGCTCTCTAGAACAGGAGGGCGCGATGGGGGCCGGAGGGGGTGGGACAACTAAGGCGGCGGGGAGAGCTCGGGCTGATCGGGGTCTTGGCTGAAAGGGGGAGAGGGGCTCCCTGGCAGGATGGGCTGGAGGAAGACCTGTTTGGGGAGAGAAAGTTAACTATGATCAATAAGCCAACCCGGGGAAATGGGAAGAGAGAATACAGGGGAAAGGGAGCAAGAAGGGGAAAAGAAGACCGGAACGCATCCTTTAGAAGGTGCCTAAGCGGAAATGAAGAATGGGAAAGAAATTAAAGCACGAAATAAAAATTGCACTTAAATAGCGTTGGGGAAAGAAATGAAAAGAAAAATTGCAAAATAAAGAAATGGCCAAAGGGTAGAGAGGGACTGCTGAGGCAGGGACTGGGCGCCCGCGTCGGGTCCCCCAAGGACCCGAGGGGGCGGGGGGGGGAAAGTTGCTTGCTCTCAGAGTAGAAAATCCTGAGCGTGAACGGAACACCTGTAAGCTAACTCCTGACTTTGTGTAATAAAGTTTGCTGTGGCAATTTTTCTCCCACTCATCCTACTGGTCTCTGCCTATCCTTTGGGTGGATGGGGGTTTGGGTTGCTTTGGGAGGAGGGTAGTTGGGAAGGAGTGAGAGTCGGAATGTGGAATGAGAGCTGGGGGGGGCGGGGGGGGTTATTGGGAGCAGCATGGGCGGCCACTGTGCCACACCACTGAGGGTGTCGGCGCTAAGGAAGGTGATATGAAGAGGTTCTCCTGCTTTTAACCCTTTACTTTGCTGCCCCCGCGCCCGTGGGCTGGCGCTTTCCATGAGTCATAGCGCGGGCCATCGCGGGTTGAGCAGGGCTACAATGCTGGCGCTCCCCCCCCCGAGCCCCCAGAGAGGAGATCAGGTACAAAGGAAATGTAAAGCAGAGGGCTTAGTGGCCCTTGTCTATAGATCTTTTCACTCAAAGCTGATGTTTTCTTCAGACACTTGTCACCCACCCTCTGCTGTGATACCCCGCCCACTCACAACTGTACACTTTCATGTCTGAGCACAACTCGAGCTTGGGCGTAAGCAATGCATGTGAGGCACCTGGAGAACTACACTGAGAAGCCCCTCACATAGGTGGCTCTCTGTGGACACCAACTGTGCCCCCTGCCACATCAGAGATCCAGGCATTGTTTGATCCTTGTCATGCAAACAACGTGTGTTCTCCTCTGCTCCAGCACTGGGATCTCTATCCCACTTGTTATTCCCATGCGGATTGCAAGGAACAGCACCTACTGTGTACAGGCAGCTGAGCTCTCTCCCAAGCTCCGCCTATTCTGCATTTGCTGACACTGCACATTGTTCTAGCTTCACTGGGTGAAATGCTTTGCCAACTGACCTTAACAACAGATGAACTCCCACTGGCCTAAGCACACACTCAAAACTGATCTAAAACCTTGACAGATTTCTAGACTTTGCCATGTTAACACTGTCCCATTGCTAGAGTGGTAAGAATGGTTCACTCTAGTGACTGCTCCATTTCCTATCTGTTCATCATCGACCTCTCTGCCACCCAGGGGAATCTTCCTACTTCTGCTGCCCAGTCTCTCCTGAAATAGAAAGATCACTTTACTTTCACTTTAGTTGATTATATTTATAGAGCGCAGCCATGGACCCTTAGGCATTAGGGCGCGTAACAAGACGGACAACAAGAAACACAGAGGGGGGAATAAGAAGTACGTGAAGTCAGAGTACAGAACTAGTCAGATAGGAGGGAGGGGACGTGTCCAATCAAATTATCTGAAAAGACTCAGGGAGGAAAGACCGCGTAGCTCGGAAGGGAGCAAGTTCCAGGTAGAGATCTGTTGTAAAATTAGGGGTAGTAAGGGAAGGGAGACGGCAGAGGTTTAGGTTGCGACCCCCAAATGACATCTCTGGGTGGAGCAGGCCTGTCTACAGAAAGACGAGAAGAAGGCAGCAGTGGAGCGGATGGGTTAGATGATAAGGGGAGGGGATTAGAGCGTGAAAGGTGGGGCTGTGGACAGGGACCTGGGCAGCATGGTGAGAGTCCAGGCCATGTAGGACCCCTCATAGGTAAACTGGCAAGAGAGAGGCTTGCAGTAGAGCGGCGGGGCAAGCAGGGAGGAGGTGTGCCATGGAAGGTGTGGAGGGGAGCCTTTGGAGGGGGTGAGAGAGAGAGTAGATGTGGCCATGAGTTTGGAGATAGTGAAAGGTTGTCCAGGGAATGGGTGGCAGGTGGTTGGTGCCTGAGGGCAGGGGAGGATGAAAGCGGGATCATGGATGGGCAAGGTGAAATGAGAGGTGGGCTTGCGGGTGGCAATGGGCTCATCGTCTAAGTTTGAATGATGGGCTGGATGGCAGGGGCCAGCCTCTCTTACAGGGTGGAGAATATAGTGGGGTGGCTAGATCCCCCGTGTGAAGGTTTTGGTGTTCCGTGGATGGGTGAAGAAAGCGTCGATTGGAGGGCTCTCCGGATGCGCTAATGCAGGGTGCAGTGGGTTGGCTCTTCTAGCATCGTATGGTAGGGGCCAGATGCAGGTAGGCCTTCATATGGATCTGTGGGCGGTTCATGAGGCATTTGTCAGGTGATTGGGCATGGTAGTAAGGGAGGAGGGAGGAGCGCTAATGAGTTTCAAAGATATTTTAGTAGGAGTTCAGGAGTGCCCGGAAAGATCAGAGAGGTCAGGTACAATTAAGGAGAGATGGGCAAGCTTGGAGGAAAAGGAGTCTAGATGTATGTGTTGCATGCAAGGCCTAGATGTGGCCATTAATTAGCAAATAGGAGTTGGCGTTTCCCGTAGCAGGAGGCGGAGCCCAGACCTAATAAGTGCAAAGGGTTCAGCTCGGAGGGATACATCAGAGGTAACTGATGTGATGAGTGTAGGTAAGTCAAGGGAAGAGGTGGACAGTCCAAGGTAGTCACAGGCTCCCGAGAAGCGAGGACACAGAAGGATGGTTGATAGAGTAGACTGGCCGAGCGAGGGAGTGGGGACGATGTTAGTAGGCGTGCGGCCAGGCACAGACAAGGCATACTGCCTGCCAGTCAGACGCCCCTGAGTTGGAAGGAGGGGACAACTGTTGAGGGGGACATTTTGGGATGATTGGGAAAGAGGGAACTAGGGAGGAATCAGAAAAATGTGCATCTGATGGGGACTGTAGTGAAAGAAGGGACTGAGGAAGAAAGATGGAGAGGTTTCTCTGCATGTTGATAGCAGTATCAGGTAATATTGTCCCTGTATATAATGTCGCCATACATATAGTCACCAGGGAACAGCATAGGCAGCATTATATATGGGGACAATATATGTGGCAAATAGGAGCGTGAGGTGTGGGGGTGTCCCTAGTTCCCTTTAAAAAAATAAAATGTCAGGGGTTGCAGGGGTTGCCCCCGCATGTTCCTAATGATAATGTCTCCGCAAAAAACGGCGCCATTCTTCAATGGCAACATTTATGCAGGAACATTATCACATGGAACCGTTGACAGCTAAACCAATGGAGGCTCATCTCATGGCGGCCACAACAAAAGGAAATGAAGTGGGGAAGGTGCTGAAGTCTTTAAGCAGCTGTATAGTGATGTAAGGTACAGTGGGGTATTTTGTGCTTGAAGGGGCAGAATATAACTGTTGTTTTGGGGAAGCTGGCTAGTCGTCTATGGTTAGAGCAGGTGAATCCAATTAGACCAATTTCTACTACGCAGTGGCGGCCTTGCAAGGGTGTCTCACCTGTGTGGGGGAGGAATTAGGGGCAGGGTCCAGAGCAAACATGCTTTTGCTGGGTTTCTGATCAGGAAATGTGCAGTAGCCCATATCGTGAGTTTTGGGGAGCCAGTCACTCGGTTTGTCACTGCCTCGGCGATGGGTTGAGGGCTTGGGTGAGAGGCAGCAGTACTCAGAGAGAAACTGCATGAAAAGGCTTCTCATCTTCTTCTTATGGTGGAGGTGCTATAGAGGTTGTTGAGTAAGAGAGGCAACGCTGTTGGGCGAGAGTTTTGGTGGGGGTTCCATTGAGGATACACAAAATGCGTTTTCCTTATGGATGCCAAATGTCATGAGGGCTAAACTAGAGACAGAGGTGAGACATGGATGAACAACGGGCCACTTAGGACTCGGTCCTTGGAACAGGTGAATGTGTCCCCAGAGGGGTGGTACCTGAAGTATGAGTTGGGCAGGTTTCCGCTGATTCTTCACTTGTCTTGACTGGTGAAGCAGTCAGTCAACAACTGGATATCACAAGTGAAATACACAATGCATAGGCCAGTAGACAATGCTCAGATGTGGTCTGGGCGTGGAAAGGACAAATTGGGATGTTGTAGCGCCATTTCAATCATTGCCATTGAACCCAGATGATGTTTGGCTGCTGGTGACGCAGTTTCGCGGATTCATTGTGTTTGGACAGGGCAACGCGGATGGACTACTTGGTGTAATGTTCCCTGTTTTAATGTTTCAGTGCATTCCTGGAGCAGACAGTGTGGTACAAGATGGGAAAGGGCCCAGTACAGCATCACCTATGTGTAGGAAGCAAAGGGGCAGCAGGTGAATGTTCAGCTTTGTTGGATGACTTTATATTGATTTCCGAATGGTTGAATCTGTGTGATTTTCCCACGATGTCGACGGAGAAATGAAGATTATTTGCTCGATATAATCTTCAGTCATTTCTCCCCTGAACATTCCTGATGTCCCCACACCTCTACCCAAACCCCCACCCACACCCCTAGCCCCACCCCCTTACTTACCTTGCCTTCCGTCTCTCTGGACCCTGAGACGCCTGGTCCCTTTCACTTCTGTGATCGGGAACCAGTGCCACAGGGTCCTTTTCTTTTGTTTTTTTTGGCCAGCTGCAGGGGTGTCCCCCGCAACCCCTGCTCACTATACTGTATAGCATAGTGAGCGGGGTGATGCGGGGGACACCCCTCCAGCCCCTGCAGCCTTTGTTTTCTTTTTTTGTTAACCTACCCCACCAAAACATACATACCACAAAAGGTTTAAACCTTTGGTGTTCGAACTTTTGGTGGTATGCATTTTAGGTCTTTTGGTAGGGTAGGTAAATTGGATTCGAATAGTTGTGAATTTCGTAGCTGTTAAGAAAACGGTGGGCCCCAAATATGACCTTATATTTTTGAGGATTGACCTGGTCTCTGTGGGGATGTGCTCTTGGCTCGTACGAAACATGATGGAGATTTTGCTAGGCTTTCTGGGAGAGGCTTTAAGAAATATGAAAAACAACACCGGAAAGTGAAAGGATTGTTTTTGTATTTTGCATTTAATTCATATTCATAGAGCGCCTTCGCCAAAGACGCTTTACATGCCAATCAAAATGGTACAAATGAAAAAATGAAAAGGAAACAAATTAAGAAGAAAAAAAGGAGAAGGTGACAGCTAAAAGTGTGAAGAGAAGGAGAAGCACAGATATCGGCAGGGATGGCATTCCATAATTTAGGGGCCATGAGGGAAATAGAATGAACAACGTGAGGTGGCAACCAAGGGTTAAGGAGAAGATAGAAGATGGAGATGTTGAGCATGGAGAGTTCGAACAGCAATGTAGGGGGAGAGGACCGAGGAAAGAGGGGGAGGAGCTAGCCCATGGTAACCTTTATTGACCATAAAGAGAAAGTGAAAATGAAGATGAAGGTCAAATGGAAGACGAGAGATTGATGAACGAGGGGACAGTTGGAAAAGAAGGCGGACCGTAAAATAAAAAATAGAACAATGAGGAGTAAAATGAGATGCTGGTAGGCCGATCTGCAGAGCAGAAAAGTAGTCAAGCCGGGAGAGAATAGACAAGAAGATTTTTTGAAAGTTGAAAAGGTGAACACGACAGGCCTTAGCAGTAGAAGATATGTGATTGGAAAAAGTAAGTCCAGAATCGATATCACACCAAGGTTACACGCAGTGGGGGGGTGAAATGGATAAGGGAGAAGGGGAAGGAGATGGAGGAGACTGTGGGGAGGGGCAAGGAGGGGGAGTACAGGATTTCAGTTTTGAAAGGGTTTAGAGAGAGGTAGTGAGGGTACATCGCAGATAGGAGGGCAGAAAGTCAGGGAGAAACCTGGGAGTGAAGAGAGTAAGAGAAGAAGAGAAAGAGAAGAATATCTGTGAATCGTCAGCATAGAAGTGACATGAGATTTGAAAAGAATCAATAAGGGAGGGCAGGGGGGTGGGAGAGAGACGAGAAAAGAGCCTTACGGAACTCTGTAGAGTAATGGAAGAAGAGAGGAAGTGCTGCCAGACCAAGAGGCAGTATAGGTACAGGAGGAGGGACTGGAATGTAACC
This sequence comes from Ambystoma mexicanum, assembly GCF_040938575.1. Classification (NCBI taxonomy): domain Eukaryota; kingdom Metazoa; phylum Chordata; class Amphibia; order Caudata; family Ambystomatidae; genus Ambystoma; species Ambystoma mexicanum. Next base: position 1,236,076,458 of record NC_090923.1, on the reverse strand, counting down.
AGTCAAGGACAGAACCAGGAAAACCGAGTGGGGTGGTCCACTGTGTCAAAAGTTGCTGAAAGACTGAGAAGAATCAGAATAGAGGAAAGTTTGTTGTGACAGGCAAATAGGATAGATTAGTCACCTGGAGAAGACCAGACTCGGTAGACTGTTTAGGTTGGAAGACACATTGAGTGAGGGGACGTAGTGAGTGTTGAAGAAGCTGAGAGAAAACCTGGGAGTAGACAGCCAGTTCCATGCATTTCGAAAGGAACGGCAAAAGGGAAATAGGACGAACGATTGATAGAATAGATAGGAATTGGGCTAATGGTAGCATCTTTAAATGAGGAAGGAAAAGAAGATGCGAGAAGAGATGCTTTAATAAGTGCAGTGAGATAAAATGAGAGTAAAGGATAGAGAAGAGGGATGCAGGAACTTGCTAAAGACGAGACTCAGCCATATGAGCCCAAGAAATAGGAGCAGAGATGTCGGAGTCAGTCAAGGGGGAAAACAGAGTGAAGGAGGGTTTGAGGTAGACTGATGATAAGAGAGACCAGCAGTCATGCGCCGTCCTTGGAAACGCTGGTCTCTGTGGAGGTTAGGAGATAAGGTACGCTTGAACCGCATTCAACGGTCTAGTATACCCTCAAGATGGCCGCCTGTGTAATATAGGCGATCACTTCCGGGGCACTCGATGCGTTGAATCTGTTTTTGGACCTGCGCTGCTTGTACTGGTCTCACTAGTGCTAGCGCCTCTCTCCGTTAGTTGTTTGGCTACATTTTTTTTCCTATTTTTGTTCCGGTTCACTTCTTGTAAGGATTCTGTTCTGCTCTGATTCATTTCCCTCATCCTCTTCTTGTGCGCCTTCCTATGGGTTCTGAGTTGCTTTTGTTTTGTCTTTTTCCCTTGCGTTTCTATAAGGCTTTCGATCCTAACCCCTCTCTCTCTCTCGCTTCCTTTCGGGAATTAGTTGCTCTCTTACTTATTCACTCTGTGCGCGGGAATTCCTCTTTTCGGTCTATCTGCTACCGTAACCGACAAGGCACACCCTTGGTTTGTTGACTATCGTATCGGCTAAGTTACTCTCACATCTTACTAAGTTCGCTCTATCCTTACCTGTTGTCTGACGTCCGGTCCTTAGCTCTACCTCCTCTGGTTTGACTGTCTTCTTCGTTGCTTTCTGTTTCTACTGTTCTATATCCGCTGGAGTCTCCTGTCCTAGGAGATTCTTCTCAGGCAGTGTTTGGACATTTTTATTTTTGCTGCCTTTTTTGATATTTTCTTGTGGAGCACAGGATACAGACACCACGGAATTTCAAATATATCTGACAAGATTACGTCCTTACTCACTGTAAGGAAGAACTATTTCCACACGCTTAACAGGACATCTTTATTCAAGATCATCACAACTCAGACTACTTCAGGATCTGATCATCCTATTCAAACGGGGTTTTTTCCACCACAACTGTTTTTTTCCCTGAGACATTTTGGGAGCTTGCTCCTTGGGGTTCCCCGTGAGCCTGTTCCCTAGCAGGTCACGGTGGCCTCTGATGGAGCTCGCCCCTTACCTGCACATAAAAAACAGAAAGGAAGCCTAAAGAGACTAAGAGGACTAGTAGAAAGAAGGTGTCAGAGGATTCCAACGATACATTTGAGGACTCAGGTTAGGAGAGGGATCGGGGAGGTAATAGAGTACCTGACACCAGCCGTAGGAGACAACACAGTATGATGAGAACAAGTGGAATGGAGTGTAGAGATTCTAGATGTAAAATAGTCTGTGAAATCAGATGCAGAGAACAGGGATGAGATAGATGGTCAGATGGAGGGGGAGAAAGCAGTTTGTAACTAAGTTGCAAAAGGCACCAAAGGTGATGTAAAAGGGAGGTGGTGAGAAGAGTAGAGAAGTAAAGGATTTTTAGCAGAAACTAGGGAGGATTCATGTAGGGAATACGTGGTAGAGAGATGGTGAAGGTCATCAGGAGAACGAGATATCTTCCAGTGATGTTTGTTTGTTTGGGCATTTTAATTTTGCCTGTAAGGTAGTGTTGGCAGGTCATCCGTTCTGCAGGAATATTGGCCAAGCCACGTTGGCTGTGTTACTTGAACACACATAGTCCCACAAGCAAGGGCAATGAGGAAGGACCTGATGGTGTGGCTGATATTTTTGAAGTCCTTGATTGTGGTGTACATGTGGCTGGAAGTTAACCCAGTGGAACAGTGGGTGTGTCAGCTTTTGGGTTGTACCTGCAAGGATAGTTGTGTGCTGAGCAGCGCCCACAGGATCTGGAATGAGAAAAACTTCAGCATTGACTTTCTAGAAATGTTTCTTTGGTGTTGTTACTGGATTTGTGCAGTGAGTATTTGGCCAACAAGACGGTACTTGTGGGCTCCCATTACCGGTAGTAGAAGAGCACCTGGAAGCTACAGGGCCTTGTAAAGAGGAAGAGGCAAAGGAGGCAGCAATATGGCATTGAAGGGGGCCAGGTACACAGCGGACTCTCTGTTGCACCGGGGCCGATATGAAGCACCAAGCTTAGTTATCCCAACCAAGTCACCAGAATTGTTCAGGAGTCGCCGATAATGGCTCCTTGATTGCAGAGCGGCAGGCCCAGAACAGGTTGGCTCTTGTCCCTTCCATGGGGTGGGGGAGTGGAACATTGTGGTTGGAGCCCGTAACCTGACTTGGGATGCCTGGTGAATCCAAGTGGAGCCACCGGCCAGCCTTCAAGAGGCAGCAGAAGTGAATATTGATCTGGGGCACACAGCTGCTGCTGGAGGTGGTGCGGAAGCGGCCCGCCCTCTTACGGAGCGGGGCTCCGGTCCAGCATTCCCATGGGCCAGACCACGGGGTCACGTCCCTGCGGACACTCCAGTGGGGAGTGCAACATCAAGGAAGCACACGGCAGTGGAGGCTCTGGCCCAGGAGTCCAACCAGTGGCACAGGGTAGGAGCAGTGCATCACCTCCTAAAATAGTTGGTGCCCCAGACCGTAAAGAACAGTTACTCAGGCCTCACTCTGATTTGAAATATTAAACCGGCTGAACAAAAAAGCTGCAAGAGCTCGGAAGTTGCTGAAGTCAGAGTGGCCGGCCCTCTGAAGGAGTGGTGCTCTGATCTGGCAAGCCAGCAGTCTATGCTGTTAGGGGATTGCGGAGGAGGTTCACGGCAGGCATGGGTTTGGCCCAGAAATCTGGCCAGAGGTGCGGGACAAAAGCAGTGCATTTGCTCCTAATGCAGTTGGTGTCCTGATATTTAGAAACAGTTATTAAGGTTTCACTTAGAATAGGAAAACTGAACAAACTGAACATAAATGCTAGAAGATATCAAGGGCACCAACTGCATTGAGTGCACTGCTCTTGTCCCACCCCTCTGGTCAGATTCCTGCCAAGTTGGAGGCAGGCGGTGGGCCGAGAGGAGGGGCAGCATACCGCTGAGGCATCAGCGAAACCCAACACTCTGGATGGAGATCTAGAGCGGCCCTGAGAGCAGGGACAGGGTGCATGAAGCAGCTCCAAGTATATCAAGGAATGATCCCATGGTTAGTAGAAGTACTAAAGAGTAAGGTGGTGATGCTGGAGTCTGTGGCCTCAGGCATACTGAGTAACATCTTAAAACACAAGCCTGCTGCAAGGCAAGAGCTCTTGTGGAGCCTGGAGCCATCCCAGTGTCAATAGAGTTTCTGTAGACTCCTTATCCAGAACAGATGTCTCGTAGCTGTGTCATTCTTTCTGATACTGCACAGGTGGACAATAATCAGGAAGCTATTTCAGAAATGGGCAGGATACCACGCAGACACATAAAGGGATGTAGTCTGGCATTTGCAGTGAGATATCTGCAAGACCCTCTCTGACCAGCAGAATCTCTTTTTATTGCCCGGAGCAACACACATCCCAACAGAGGAAAAAAACAAAATATCATTCGAATTTCAGTCTCTGAACTCCTGAATAGAATCACTGTGCACACCTTTGTAAAGCAGCAGTTTCAGCAGTGGACAAACCCAGCACTTTTTAACTGAAGAGTCAGCGACCTGGAATGTCTCGTGCACCTGACTTATCTGCAACTGTCTTGCTGCTAGGCTGCCTGGTGAGTTCATTGTGCAGTTTCTCCATTCATTGCAGTTCCTCTGTCTCTCTCTCTCTCTCTTTCCCTCACTCTGTCTCTTTCTCTCTCTCTCTCTCTCTCTCTCTCTCTCTCTCCCTCCCCACTTCCATCTCTCTGCTCTGTCCCTCCATGGCGCTCTTCATCTCTCCTGTCTACTCCAACTGCTAATCAATCACCTATCCTACCTCTCTCTCGAAGCCTGGAAGGAAAAAGTTCAAAAAAGATCTCCTGGTATCCAATCCAGGCTGCCCATCCCTGACACCTACATCAATGCTTCTTCTAGGCAAACTCTTACAGGCATACTCTTTGTCGCACCCTCTCCGGACCTATGGACTACCCACATCGTCTCTGTCCTCTCCCCTTTCTCTTTGTTGCCCATTAATGGTGGCACCATATAGGAAGTAGAAACAAGGAAAAGTGTCTACATCTAGAGACACTCCCGTCCCCTGCACACCATTGATACTGATACACTATCAGTCAATAATAATGAAGTATTCTTCTAATAAGTCAAACTTTAATCGAAGCAAACAGTTCTAAGTACTGTAAAAATCACTTCAAATCAACATAAAGGAATAAAGGCATTCAATACATAGAAATAAGCCATTGATCATGAGAAGAATGTATACAGATTAGCAACTGAAATAATGATATACAATCCGAATTTTCAAATGATGAATTTCGTAGTGGTGAACTCAGATGATCAGATGCTCTAAGCGTTTCGGGGAATAACCCTTCTTCAGGAGCAAAGAAAATGTATGCATCAAAAGTACAACATCAGTATATTGTTTCACACTGTTAAAACAAGGATGTACACAGAAATTGAGCAATCCAACACCGCTAAGTGCAAGAGTACAAAGATTTTAACTAATTCACAAAAGTACATGAAAATCCACATTTAGGTACACCTAGGTGATCAAGATATAGAGATCGATTTAACCAAGGGTGTGACTCCAAAAAGAGATGGGAAAAAGAGTAGGCTCAATAAAAGCGAATAACTGGAATGAACACGGGCGTGCTGAATCTGATGTACAGCGGTACTAGGTGGAGAAAAATCCACAAACTGCTGAGGTGCAAATAAACTTTTTTCGAGGTCATAAGCCTGGTGTAAAAAATAAATGAATATGTATAGCCACTTGTGTGAGACAAAAACATTTTAGGTCAAAGAAAATTATAACCTGCTGGAGAGACAGTTAACAATCGAGCTGCTTACCACAAAATTGAGCCGCAGTCGCTTAACTATATTAAGATATTCGGGGTTCCAGTCAAAGGAATCAGGAAAGGTCCAGCTTCAATCCTAGACACTTCAAGAGTAAATCGACGAAGTGCCCAAGTAATGCCAATCTTGTACGGAAAAATACAAGTACTGTACTACATGTACCAAAAAGAAAAAGAAACAAGAATTACCACTTAGCTAAACTAAGCATCTAACTGTAGCAAAAAACTCTTGGGCTATAACTCTAAAAATGTACCATACAGGTAAACAAACCAAGAGTAAACCAAAGAAAACACGTGAGGCAGGTAATGCACATGGAGTGCACACCCAAGATAATTACCAAAAACTGAGCAAGGAAAACGTAGTCCCAGGTACAATCATTCAAAGCACCAAGTGACAAAGAGTAAAAAAGAAGCCTTTAACTCGGCGCACGGATGAAAGTGCCCCACATAAATAACAAAGCTTAAATAGAACTTCCAAACTCACCGTGGAAAAACGCAAAGAACATCCGCGCACGTCACCGCTCCAGTAGCTCTGCACGCTGATGCCGGACGTGTGTTAAGTAGTAATGGCTCATAATGGGTCATATGACAAAGAGATGTCACTTGACCCAAAGGTTGTAGACGGAACGTTCTAATCGCGGAGGCATAGGCGGAACAAACGGCAGCTGTGCACCACTGAATGCACAGAGTACCGTTAGTAAAGAGCAATAGTAAAAATCAAAAGGAACACTTGCATTTAGAGGAGGAAACAAATATAAACTGGAATGCGGCGCCATATATGAAGAACTGAGTCAAGAGAGCCAAAAAATAAATCTAAAGTGTGAACTGGCACCAAGTTAATGAAAGTGAATCCACAACACCTGGGCAAAAGAGATGATGAAGGGAAATAGGTGAAAAAGGCAGCGGATAAATAAAAAGATAAATGAGCAATGATAAATAAAAAGATAAATGAGCAATGAATTCCTAACCAATTACTAAAACCAAGCAAGCGAATAAATGTACTGCGTGAACAATGAAACAAACAGTAAACAAACAGTAAAACAAATAAAATAACAAAACAGAAATAACTAATAGAGTGAAAAAAGATGCTCAACACAAGTTAATGGAATAAGAAAGAAATAGAGAGATAAACGCTACTAATGGAAGTCACATATAGGTAGTTCAACCTACCAGAAAAAGATCAGATACAAACAAAGCAGTTAAGCGAGAACTCCTCATTTAATCCTCTAGGTGAAATAGTGTCAAGCAAGTCGATCCAAAACATCTCTCTTTGGGCGAGTATTCTCATAAAGTCCCCTCCCATGGTGGGACGCTTAACAACTTCCAAGATGGTGAACCTAATCTGGGCTATGGTGTGGCGAGCTGATGTGAAATGTCTTGAAACCGGAGATTTGTTATTCTTGCAACGAATATTTGATTTGTGCTTGTTCCACCTCCCTCGGGCTGAACGGGCAGTCTGCCCAACATAGATTAAACCGCATGGACATTTGATGCAGTAAATGACACCAGTAGATCGACAAGTTGCAAAGTGTCGTAATTTGATCTTTTTCCCTGTATGGGTGTGTGAAATAGAATCACCCTTAGATATATTGTTGCAGTGACTGCAGGATAAGCAAGGAAATGTACCTTTTTTCTTTGTGGCTAGTGTCAATTGAGTTTCCTTAAGTGTGTGTTCTGCCTTTACAACTTTGTCTCGGATGTTGACTCCTCATTTGTATACCATCATTGGTGGTTCAGGGAACAGCTCGCCTAAAGTTGGATCATAATGCAGAATGGGCCAATGTTTTTGGATAATTCGTTTAATGTGAAATGATTGTCTAGAGAATTTAGAAATGTGGAGGATAGCCGTATTCTCTTTTTTGGTTGTAACGGTCAATAGTTGTTCTCTGGTCATCGGGAGTGACTTTGCCTGTGCTTCTTCTACTAATTCCACTGGATACCCTCTTGAGGTAAATCGCTTAGACAAATTCACACACTCCTCTTGAAAAACATCACAATCAGTGATGTTCCTCTTCAGACGCAACGTTTGGCTATATGGCAAACTGGCCATCATTGCCTTAGGGTGGAAACTAGCGTAATGTAATAAACTGTTAACGTCAGTAGCTTTGTGGTATACAGAGGTTTTAATTTGATTGTTCACAATTTCTAGTTGTACGTCTAGAAAATGGAGAGAAGGTTCCCCAATGTCTAAAGTGAATTTAATTCTTGGATGAACAGAATTAAGATAGTCAAGAAAATCTTCCAGTTCTTTTTTGGAGCCACACCACACACCAAAAATATCGTCTATGTACCTTTTCCACATAATAATCTTTGACGACCATTCCATATTGTCCAGTACAAATCTTTTCTCAAACCAATACATGTATATATTAGCATATGCTGGGGCCATCGCTGACCCCATCGCTGTACTAGATATTTGAGCAAAATAATCACGTTGGTATCGAAAAAAGCTGTTGTAAAGGATGATTGTGATAAATTGAATGATTAATTGTGGATCACATTTAACATTTCTTGCTTGCAGTAATAACCATTCTACTGCCTGAATACCCTCCTGATGGGGAATAGAGGTATATAGGCTGCATACATCCATTGAAAAAAGAATACATTCAGATGACAGGCAAGAAAATTCTTTAACATTCAACAAAAAGTCTGTGGTGTCTCTCAAGTACGTTGGTATAGATTGAACAATTGGTTGTAAAATTCGATCAACATATTTGGATAAGGGATCAAAAATGCTATCAGTACAGGCAACAATTGGTCTCAATGGGGGGTGGTCTTTATCTTTGTGGATTTTTGGCAAACCATACAATACTGGCATGATAGGGAATTTTTTATAGGAAGTACTCTTGGCAGGCTTCTCAACCTCTAGGTGCATCATTAATGTCTATCAGAATGGCACTGCCATGGCACAGGGCTCTCGCCCAACCTCCTCCTTCTTTATAGGCGTCTTCCGTCTCTCATCAACTTCCTCCTTTCTCCTTCCACTCTTCCATCTGCCACCACTTTTGCCCCTTCTCCACCACCGACGGGCGTACCACATCCCTGTACCCCTCCTCTGAAGACTTTCAATGGTGGCAAACAGCTTCACTTAGCTACCTTCAACTCTCACTCTGCTGTTAAACACGCCTTTGATAATGTCTCCTTCTTGAATACTTTGACCTTTACGTTCTCGCTCTCACTGACACGTGGTTCACAGACAGCTCTGTCACTGCTTTTGACACACTCCTCCCTGAGGGTTACAAAATCCTCTCTAAGCCCAGCTCCAACCGGTCTGGAGGCAGAGTGGCCATGATCTTCCTTGAATGGGTTCCTGCTACTATCATTCCCACTCAGACCTACTCTTCCTTTGAATATCTCTTCTACAGGCTTGGTGTCTAACCAAACCCTCTTGTTGGCTCTTGCCACCATCTAGAGGACCCCTGGTGCGGTCTCCCTCTTACTCTCAGAGTGGTCTGAGCTCACCTCTTCTCTTCTTGCCTCCACCTCCAAACATCTCCTCCTCAGAGACTTCAATATTCAATGTGACTCTCCTGATTTGACCACTGGACTCTTCCGCAGCCTTTGAGACTTTCTACCCCTCACCATTCATCCCTCCGGTCCGACCCTCAGCTGGACATACCTTGGATGCTCTCATCTCAGCAGACATCCCCATCTCCAACCCTATCACCACACCTTTCTCCTGGCCTGACTATGCTCTCCTGTTTTCTCACCTGGATCTCTTAGGTGCCCCGCTAAGCCCATGCCTGGACTGCTAGTCTCCTAAGAGAGTGTCAGTTGCAGCTTTTGCCGCCACTTTCTTTCCCCTTCCCATTCCTGACATGGACTCCCACACTGACTCTGCCCTTGCTAATCTTCACCTTTCTATCACCAACACCCTGGACATCCTTGCCCCTGTCATGAGGAACCACATGAAGCCTGCCTCCAAGCACAACACCTGGTATGACACCGACCTAACCTCTCTGAAACGCAAGTGCAGAGTTGCTGAGTGTAAGTGGCGGGTATCAGGCACATCCTCTGACAAACTAGCCTGTTCCTTGCTCAAAAGGCAATAGACTCTCCATCTACTCGAAGAAGAGGGCCAATATCCAGGCCTGCATCTCTGGACCACTAACAACATGGGCAGACTGTTTAAAAGTTGCAGAGAACTCGCCAATCCTACTGCAGTCTCCACTTCTCCCATGCCATCCCTGACTCTCTATACTTCAATAGCCTCCCACTTCTTAACCAAAACACAGGACATACTGTCCTCACTCTTCTCTACTCCCCTCCTCACCTTTCCCCAGAAACTCAATTTCTCCAGAGCTTTGAAGTAATCCAGAATAGTACTGCAAGGCTTATCCTTTGCCTCAAGCCCAGGGACTGAATCTGCCAGCCCTACAATCTCTCCACTGGCTCCTGGTTGCTGCTAGGATCAAGTCCAAGACCCACTGTATCGCCCGCAAGGCGTTCTGTGGCCTGGGACCCCGTGACTCCAGCTCTCACTCCCTAAATACCTCCCTGTTAGAGCCCTTCATTCTTCTAGCTCCAGTAGGAGGGTTACAAATAGAGAGTACTCTGCGGATCAGACGCTTCTCTAAGCAGAGAGTGGGAGGGGGGCATAGATCTCTCTCCTCCACAGGAAGGCTTGTCTCCCTGCCCCTCTGAAGCTCCTCAAGACCCTCCCTGCCCCTCTGAAGCTCCTCAAGACCCTCCTTTTCTCTTCTTCTTCCTTCCCTATCCCCTGCCCCTGGTAACACCCTGTCTGCCGGTGTGACTCTGCCTCGTTCCCTCTGAGTTCTACCGGGCACCTGACCCCCCAGCTCAGTCCACCCCCCCTCCTCATACTTAGCATGTGGACCCTCACCCCATGCACCCTATGCAATCACTGGCACTTACCTTCCTGTCCTCCCCTTAGTACTCGCCCACACTCTTGTGGCCCTCTTTCCCCCCCTAAATCCCTCTCTTTCACTTGCACATCCCTTCCCAACCTAGCACTTTGCATTTGGCCCTATAGGCACCCCCCCCCACCCCGCCCTCCCTCGCACTTCTTGTTACTGCACTTGCAAGATCCGAATGTCACAAGGCTTAGTAGGACTGTTGTTATTTTTCTCCCTTGTCTCCCCACCCCCTTTTGTCTTGTGGTGCCTTGAAACACCATTTGTTGTATAGGTACCTTACAAATATCAAATAAAAAGGTTAAATCTGTAGTTTATCTATGTTTGCATGGACAACTATATTATTTTAATGGGATGGCGGCTCACACGCCTATAAATGACATAGTGGTGCTTTGTCTTTTTCGCAGTTGCATACGTTTTGTGTGTTGGCACTGGGTTAAGGGGAGCACCCCAGTTGCGCCCGATGGAAAACATGATCCCTTGGTGTGTGAGGGCATTGCAGTTGATGGTGAAGTAATTTATCCCATCAACATTTAAAAGGCATAGGGTAGCCGGGTGGAATTTCTGGAGACCGTGGCAAGAAGGAATTTGGGGCTCGGAGCAGCCCTGGAAAAGAGGATCAGAGGTGTTTTGCAGTACATCCTGCAATTGATGGAAAAGGGTCTGTCCCAGATGACGATATCAGTGAAACTGGCCACGGATGTGGTGTATTTATAATTAAATGGTACTAGGGAATGAGCTATCAGCAGCGGGACAGGCATCAGGATGTTGGAAGGTTCGGCAAGAGAAAAGCAGGGAGAAAGACATCTAGAAAAGCTATAGCAGTCGGGATCCCTAGGGGGCTGTTAACCAAGGGACTTGCCTCAGAGGTAAAGGTTTTCAGGTTATGTGTTTTGTGGATGTTTTGTGGGGTACTCCAGGTGTAGGAGCTGCTGTGAATGAAGGAAGGGGGTTGGTGGACATGGTGGATGGGAGATGGGGCATACATACTTTGCTTAAATGACAAGACGGAACTGCTCATCGTCGGTTCCCAGACCCGTCTTAACAAACTCGACCCTAGGTACCAATCCTTCACCATTGATGGCAACATCATAAAAGTCTCAAAAGAAGTCAAAACATTGGGTGTGTATCTCGACTCTACACTCTCGCTCAAAAAACCAATTATCTCCACTATTTCATCTAGGGCCTACACGAATAAACTTATCAACGCCTGTAAACCATTCTTATCTACTAACAGCTGCCTTACATTGCCAGGGCTCTGATACTGTCCAGACTGGATTACTGCAATACTCTCTTCCTATGTTCTACTAGCCACAGCCTGAAAAGACTACAGATTCTAAAGAACAACATCCTCAGATATGCTCTCAGCCTTCCTCGCAAGGCCCATATCTCCACCTTCTGGAAGGAGGTTCATTGGCTATCCATCCGCGATAGAATCAAACTACGGTCACTCGTCATCACACACAAATGCCTCGTTCTAACAGCCCCACGCTACTTATCAGATACATTCACTAGACAAAGCACCTCCAGACCGACTAGGTCTCCATATCTACACCAACTTAAACATCCCGAAGTTTAACCTGAAAACAGCTGGGGGAGCAAGCTTCCCTGTGTTAGCAGCGACATGTTGGAACGCACTTCCCGTGACAATCAGAGCTGACGCCTCGTTCTGGTTGTTCAGAGCCAAGGTGAAGGAGCTGCTCTCTACTCAGCAATATCCCATTACTTGCCCACTGTTAAGTCTCTGTTTTCCATAGCTGGGGACCTATTTGTAATCCGGTCCTGTTGTAATTTTTGCTGCCTCTACCGATATGGACCTGCCTGTAACCTGGTCCCTTATACTATTTATTGTATTGTATCTTTCTATGTTGTGCAACCTTCTGTAACTTATGCTGTTCCTCAAGTCTAATGTGCCCAGTAACCCCAGGGTTTGGCTGCGCTATACAAATAAATAAACTAAACTAAACTAATGAATAAGGGAAAAGACAGGTCAAAAGCGGGGGGAGAACATGGTTTAAATTAACAATGTTTGACGATAATGAGACTGGAGAATGTAAGTAAGAGTAGGTAGGGTATAAGATATATATTTATGCGAATGCCTTGGGGGTCATGATAGGGCAGCTGTTAGGAGCTTTGAGTGGGCTAAGTTAGATTGGGATTGGAATGAAAGAAGCTCAGGGCTGTGATGAGAGTGGTTCAGAAAAATAGGAAACAGACCAAATTGTTCAATTTAATCATTCTTTATTTATGGGATGACACAGACTCTTAGCTGCTTCTCTTTGAAACAGTGTATTGCCTTCAGTTCTAGTCACAGGCCTTTTTACCTTTAACTCTTCTCTCAGAGGTTTCCATCCCATCACTCCCCTTCTTGCCATAGCCCATGATTTCACATCTTGGCTTCTCATTGCTTACTCCAGAGTTGCCAGCATTACAGTCCTGGGCTTCATATAACTTGCTTCCTTCAAAGAGAATAACTCTCTCTCTAGCCCCAGCACAGCGTTCATGTCTCTCGTATACCGGTTTTGGAATTCACACTCCAGGCACTTCTTCTTGAATAGTTTATTTATTTATACTTCATTGACTCAGATGCACCCCCGGTTCCTCAGGAGCCTCTTAGAGTTCTTACAACATTTTGGGGTATGTACTTCTCAGTGGCCCCAGTACCTTTAACTGCACATGCTGTGTATACTTTCTGCCCTTCTCAGGTTTGGATGCCTCTTAAGGTTATCTGTACTGACTTGGCTCAAGGGTCTTTCATGGTTCTCTAAATCACTTATATTCCTGTACTCCTCCGGCTTCTAAGCACTTCTTATGGAAAATTGTTTCCCAGACTTCTCAGCACCTCTTGGCATAAATGTTCTCTAAGCATTGCAGCACCTATTTGTTGTCAAGTGCTCGATATGGTTTCTCAGTTCAAGAAGGGTCAGGTGCTCTTTAATACTTCTCAGCAGCTTTTTGTCATTAAGTGCTAGTCTATCTTCTCACCACCTCTTGGGTTTAGTGCTCTTTCTGGCTTCTCAGCACCTCTAGTGCAAGGTTTTAATCCTTGCTTCTCAACACCACCAGAGTCAAGTGTTCTTAAATACTTCTAGGCAGCTCTTAGTCATTAAGTAATCTTGCAGCTTCTCATCACCGTTTCGGTCAAGTGCTTTTGAACACTTTTTGGCACCTTTTAATGCCAAGAGCTTGTCCTGGCTTCTCAGCACTTCCTATTGCCTAGTTCTAATCCTGGCTTCTTAACATCTCTTAGGGTCGAGTGAATCAACTTCACTGCCTCCCTTTGGCTGCAGCCACCAGCTTTCCTGTCTCAGCATCTTTCTTCCAGCCCTAAACAATGACACCACAAACTAGGTTCTCCAGAGGCTTCTTTTATATCCAATTCACTGTATTGTGCAGCCAAAGCCATTACAATGAATGCAACACATCATAACAGTGATAGTAAAATGCAGTCTAATACAGTGGCAGGGGAACTATGAGCAGACTCCCCGTTTACTTGCAAGAGGAACTGGGTCCTGGAATTCCCATCTTCACGAATGGGAGACTCATCCATTGGGAAAAGTTCACTGTCTTTATTAACAGTTGAAATGACAGGTATCGCAACATGAACAACGCAAGATTCATCACAAGCTCTCACTCTACAGGCTCATGTCGTCCCATTTTGTCGACTAGTGACAACCCAAAAACCTAACAGGGGAAGGGATTCGTTAATTAGGTGAACTACATATGTAATCTATAAGGAATTAGTACAATCACTGGGTATGCCATATCTGGTGGCTTCTCCTGGGACCACCTCTATGTGTTACAAATACAAAGTTACAGATTTGTATAAAGATGATTGGCCGGTGCACCATAGTGTATGCTTAGTGTGGAAGGTGTTTAGGGATTGAACAGAAAGGTTCTTCTGAGGCGTGGAGCTTTGGACAGTTACCAGGCCAAGTGCAACTATTCACGGTAGTGGGAATGACCCTGAAGGTGTTGCATTTTCCAAATAAGTTACTATCTACAATCTCCTAGGCCCTGAGACAGAACATTCGGCTTTGAACCTATGCAATAGTTGTATCTTCCTGCCTGTGGTTCGATGGAAACAGTCTTCTCCGTCTGCCTCAAATGAATAGGTTCTGTCTCGTTGATTCAGGTCACAAGTGAGGGGCCACAAAATGGAGCTCTACTGCTTGTATTTAAGAGCATTTTTGACTGTGTGCCTTGCAGGTGTCCTACCTCCTCTGCTAACTGGAAACTTTCCTTCCCTACTGGTCTTTGGCGTGACTGTGCACAGTGTCTGCGCTAGAATCTTTGTCTGCATGCTCAACAGAATCCGTCTGTCAGCCTTTCCTTCTATTCCGAAGTTCGTATTGTTTTTCCCATTCACTCCAATGTACCTCTAGCTTCCGTCCTTAGTCGCATGGCCGTCTGCGTTAGTTGCAATTAAGCATAGGCACGCCGTTCATATGTCTTCTTTGGCGTCTTGCAATTTCTGCATTGCAAAATGTATACATGTGCCATTCCTCTAACTATGTGAGTCATAAACATTTGCTTCGTGTCTATCAGCAATAAGCTAAAGCGTTTGTGTAGCTTCGTGCAGGGATGCCTGTGTACTTATTGTCCAACACATCTATGTCATGATGTCAGCCGTGACGTCAGAGTGTCCAAAAAGTGCCAGCCTGATTCCTACAAAGGTTAGAAAGAGTCTAATATGTCACATTCGCAATCCACAACCTTCATCGGTTCTCAATCAAAAAGAGAATCCCCTTCAACATTATATGCATTGCTCACCACACAAACCATGGCAAGGATCCGGAATCCAACACAAGGAAATTCTCAAATGACATACCATCAGGAACACTCCGATCCAGCAATGACACATTAGAAATGGTACCGAACCTCAACCGCAAATATAATGGGCTTGGAGGACCCTCTTTCTTCCTCCTAGACACTAAACTTTGGAACTCACAATGCCAAAAGCTGCCTACAGAAGAAGATCACCTTAATTTCAGAAAACAACTAAACATCTGCCTATTAAAGTAACGCCAGCAGAAGACTAGTACCTAAACCCTTCCAACTTTACACTTTATTGGCTCAATTTCACTCAATGGAAGGCACTCCACTTAAGTAACATATAAAACTGGGAGTCCACCTGCAACATGCCGACAAGGCCTAACAACGGACAAGGAAATCAACACTAACAAAATAGAACCAAGCTAATAATACAGCAATACTATAACAAAACACCATTTCACCCCGCCTGTGTTGCACGCTACATCACTCTGAGAGGGGGCCCAAAGTCTTCTCTCTTCCCACACCACTCACACTCCGCTCTGTTGTATACCCTCCTCTCCTCAAATAGCCTTCTCCCCACACTTTTGCCTAGGGCTTGGATTCTCCTATCTGGGAAATATATTCCCTAGTGTCTCCAGCAAACCCATTAAACCTTACTGGCACACAGATGTGGGTACTTCTGACCTGAACCCATTATCACGATAGATGTTGCCAGATGTGCCTCTCCCACTGTCCCACTGAAACATGTACGGCAGCAGACTGACAAGCCAGGCTCAGTCAGTTTGCTTGGAATGTTACTTATGTTGGGAGTTATAGATTACATTTTGAGCATTCTGATAGGCTCTGATGCTGTCTATCACCGTCATAATGTGCTAATAATGATTTGTAGATCTGTTAGAGCAACACCAGGCGTTATGGGCCCTGGAGACCGAGTTAAAGGCATGAGTGCAGCAGGGCATTTAATGAGGTTTATCGGCCCATAACACTTGGTACAGCCCAAGGGTGGGGTTTACAAAGCCATTATATCCTCTGTCACTCTTGAAAGTATAAAGTACAAATTTCACTGGTATCACAGCCAATTACCTGCGACCGCCCAGGAAGATTAATTGTATCCTCCTGGGTGGTCGCAGGAAATTGGATGCAGGTACACACCTGGCTGTCAGTGACATTATAATGTAGTGTCCAGAACCTGCTGTGGGTTATATGAACCATTCTACAAGCTGTACTGATTCTTATGACCCAACGATTGTCCAATGAGAACATTAAGCTAACATTCCAATGGTTATAATTAAGCAATAAACCACGACAGGTGGGGGCATTACTCGGGGCGAGTTACAGGCTGAGAGATGCGAGGGCCTTAACGTTACCCTAGCAATGCCCTCACCCAGAAGGATTTACTTCTATTTGCATCCCGGCACATTTTACCGGGATGCTAATAGTTGTTTTTCTTTCAAATTGAGAATCAGCCTGTTTGCAGTTTCTCAACTTGAAGATAAACTACAAACCAAGATGGCCACCGTGGAATAGGGAGAAAGGAACTACACGTAGTCCCTACTCCCTTTCTATGGTGGCCATTGCCACAATGGAGATGCACTGCGAACATTGCGTGTTTCCGGCATCGATAAGGGACAAAGGAGTGCAAGGTAAGTGGAAATTGGGGTGGGGCTTGGAGGAAGAAGGGGTAGAGAAGCTCGGCTCACTTGCCTGACACTCTGGTGGGGAAAAAGGTGGCCTCCGGCTTCCGAGGAGGCTCAGAGTGGGTTTTTTATAATGTGTTAAAACTAGTGGTACTAGTAGTTGATATGCAATGCACAAAAGTGGTTTCCTAGCTGTTAATGCAAGTTGTTTTTTATCGAAAGAGGGCATTGCATTGATTTACCCATTGCATTTGATTTTCTGTTGGCACTCATTTTCCACATCTCCATTAGGCATAAAGCTGTGAAGAGTACTATGATGCCAGTAACATGAGGTTCTTGCCACATGTGGGAAGAACTTACATCATCGTATTCGTTATATTCTGAGCGCATGCCTTGCCTGAAAGCGAAGGGCGGTGCACAGTATTATCATTGTCCAGGAGGAAACGTAGCACCATCTTGATGCTTTGCTTACAGGGTACCAAGACTAAAATGTGCGTGTCATCCCTGGCCACAGTTATCTATTTATTTATTTATTTATTTCATTTGTAAAGCGCGCCCAAACCCTTATGCACCAGGGCGCTGTAAAACCAGTTACATGGGGCCCGAAGGCGATGAGGCTTAAAATGATAAAGGGCCCGAAGGCGAGGCATTCATGTAGAAGCAAACAGGTTACAGTATGATTGAAGGCCCAGAAAGAACAATAAGCGAGACAGAACTAACCCCAAACATCAATACATGATAGATGTCGCTTTATTTGACAGGCCATACACCACAAACAATGCTAACCAGACTATCACCTTTAATAGATTAAAATATCCAGGGGTCAAGTCCTAAAAATAAAAGTGGGGGACTCATCAACAAACGCAATGGTATGTGACGTTGCCAGAAATTACGATATCAAGGTGAAATATGCACGTTTCATTAAATTGGCCTTGCAAAACCACCCAAATTGCATAAGACCAATGGCATTTGCCATTCATAAAATCAACACACACACAAAACCAAGAGAGGATATTTTCTTGTGATAGTGTTTTTGAAAACATTAAGAGGTGTGCATGTTTTAAGCTCCAAGTACCAATACAAATGTTTTCCCTGAACATGCAGTACCGAAAAGAGACATTTGACCTTCAGTTGTTTGCTATTTACCACCAGGTTAGATAGTGCAGTGGGGAAGTGTCCGTCCTGCAAACCTGAGACTGCGGTTTGATCCCGAGGTCGGATTTATTTCAGATACCCAAAGAACACATTCTATTTTTCTCATTTTGGCTGGGGGGGGACTGAGTCCACCCTCTGAAAGAAGTGGGTGGACTCTGTCCACCCGCGTGTACCCTCATCTTGAGCCCTGAAAATATCCCTATGAATGTGCTAGTATACAAAACACACCTAAACTCTCCCAGTGTATCCTCTCCTAAAGCTCCTTTCAGTCATCACCCATCTCCTTCAGTTCCCCCAACCCTGTACCGGTCTTCCCAGATGAGTCATAATGCAGCACCCCCTCTTACCTCTGCCTTGACCAACTGCTCCCCGGCTAGTCTAGTCATATCCTGGTCATATCCCGGCCAAGCCTAACCACCCCACCCTAACGTTCCCAGAAGTGCACAAACCGCTGTGTAATTGAAGTGAACTTGCAACTCCAGCAGTCAGTAAATTCCTTCCTTGACCGTGTTTGCGTCCCCTTTAATAGGGGCCCAAAACTCACCCCCACCAGAGCCACCACTTCCTCTATCTCCTTTGAACCAGCTTCAGCATCCTCTTCGCCAGGACTACTTGTGGAACCCTGGTACCATGGCGCTGGATAGGGCAGTTGCCAGGTGGTATGTTAATACCCTAGATACGGTCTCTAATAATTCAGGACACCGTTGTAGACTTGGGCTTGGTCGATATTAATGGTTTGTTGGTTTAGTTACCATAACTGGCACAACTCCTCCCTGATGTAAGACACTTGCACTCCATTATTTTTTAAAGCTAGCAAATGACTGGTCCTTAAACCTCTCATGAAACAAATGCCCACTGGTCCAGATTCTCAAAACAATTGCATCTCATCAGTTGCACCAAAGAAAGATGCTCACAATTCAAATAGGGCATTTGACTATGTGCACCATGGATGCACATATTCAAATTGCCATCCTCGTGACTTTTGCACGTTTTCACAACTCAAATGGCGTTTCTGCGCATTTTGAAAGCACACCCTGACTCACAAATGCTTTCAAATGTGCGAAAAGCAAACACATTCCCTGTGCTTGTTTGGACCAGAGCAGGAGGATGTGCAATGCATGACATGGATCTTCCCGACTCTTTCTTGAATGTCTTTTACATTGAGTTGACAGCGTTATGAACTGCTGCTCTCCAACTTGTATTTCTATCTCTTACACAGGAATAGAAATGTTTTTTATATTTTACTCTTGAGTTTTTCCATTTACAAGCCCTTTCAATTGCCTTTTGTGGAATGTGCTCCCAACACCCCACTCGGTTGCTGGCAGCATGTTATGATTTAGGGTTAGAAGTCTGTTCCTGACATTAATTTATGCAAAGGGGCTGGCCAGTGCTTCTTTTCTGTTGCCACAGAGTCATCCTGAAATTCGCAAGTGCCCTTTGCGAACAAGGTGATCTGCACCTTTCCCAAAGGGCAGCAAGAAAAAGAACTGCATCTTTTGTGCTTTTTATACTTGCAGCGGTTTTTGACAATTGCCCCAATGTGTCAATACTCAATACACGTCATGGTTACCCTGTCGTGTCCCCATTTCTACTCTGCGGGGAACGAAAGCCATCCACACCACCTTCATAGTTGGCTGTCGTTACCTGCTCAGCATTAGGTCGCCAGTCATTTCTTTAATCCTGGCCGAGCTGGCCCCTGAAATCAAATCGTTCTCCCCAAGTGTAAGGCAAGAACCTGTGGCAACCCGATCTTTCAGTGTGTCGCCAAAAACAAGCTGTTGCCACGAGATTTCTCTGACGGGCAACTACCTCACTATTCCTTCCTTGTAGCCCAAAGACAACTGCGGACCAAACGCCATCTTTTTTGGCACGCTTGCTCAGCCATCTGAACACAATCTCTTTCTTTTATCTCCCTGGAATATGCAGAGATACATGAATTGGTGGCAGAATGGGAGGAAGTTAATGCACTGACCCGTTACCTCAACCCCCCCACGCCCTCCAAAATCATGGTGCACAAAGATCTTCTAACTACTCGATCTCCACTACCCACATTTTTTTGAGTTCCCTTCTTCATGCCAAAATTGAAAACCTATGTTGGCACCACCAATCCATAATGAATGTATTGAGTGAAGAAGTAATGCACAGACACATCAAGGAGTTAACGCAGAAGCCAGAAGATAAAGATAGACACTGGCGGTCTGAGAACGGCCAAAGTTCGCAAGCATAGACCCAAAAAAACCGGCTTAGCTGTGTCTCATGGAAGAATATGTCAGGAGGACAGAGTGGAGGTAGATTCCGGAATGTTACCAGAAGGATAGGAAAACAAAGAGCGACTAGAGCATTTATGAAAACCCCGTGAAGTGGGGCCCAGATTGACGCTCACGGGTTTGTTCTTGTAATAACAAGAAAATTGAAGATATGGTTCATTTCATGTTCCTTTGTCCTCTTTGTAAACACTGCTGAATGAAAAGGCTTACACTCCTTTTTAGGGGAAGTGGTATTAGCTGAAGCAACACTGCTATGGACTTTACTGCCAAAACATTAGATGGGAAGGTAGTTCTGACAGTAGGCCGCACTTTGCTATCAACAAGTAGGGAGCAGAGGTAATGCAAGGTGAAGTTATGTGGTCTTGTATAGCACGCTTCTACCATATTGTTGGTCTTAGTCCGGATGACAGCAAGGACATAATTGTCCAACAAAGCCATTGAACGTCGTTTGCTCATCGGGTGTCTTCCCCTGGTATACTTACCATCTCTGACCCTCTTTTTACCTCCATCGTGCACAGTGCTTGAAGGAGAACAAAATAGGCCTGGATAGAGAAAAGGAAATATTCTCATGCTTAAAGATCCTCAAAAATGTTTTATTTCATTCACACATATTTTTGGTTGCTAAAATAAATGAAAAAATATATAAACAAAATAGGCCAGTATGTATTTTTCTAGAAACATGGATTTTGCTCTGATTATATAATGTTAAAAAAGTATTTCTTTCTTTTCAATTTCAAAGTATAATTTCGTCCTCTTAGTCCATCCACATTGATTTAGCTTCAATATATGTGCCTCTTAGTCCTCTTTGTTGATCTCCATTATTTAAATTTTAATTAGTAGATCATGTATTGCTCATCTGGGTGCAATCCATGCATCCTCTTATTTTTAATTAATGCATCCTTACTGATTTAGTTTCAATTAGTACATCCATTAGTTTGAAATAGTGCATCCTCAATTGATGCACCCATATTGATTTTGTTTCAATTGGTACACCATTTTAGTTTCAAATAGTACATCCTATACACGTGTTTCGCCAATTCATATGGCTCATCAGGAGGAGTGCTGGTTTCTTTGGATCTTAAATACCAATAACTGAAGGAATAATTGTTTTTATTGAACCAAAGAACGCAAGAGAAAAAAGGCAGAGGAATTATCTAGACATTATTCAATTGTGGAGGAACAATAATAATTTAGTTTATTAATATTAAACATACTCACTGACCTTTATTAGCGTGTTGAGATATACATTAAATATATTTGTGTTTTCTGATAGATTCACTGTTGTCATTGCTGCAAAAATTATGCAATAAAGTTACATTAATGTGATTGATCGTGATCACTGCTGTAATGAGGTTTCATTGTGATAAAGGGTGTTCAACGGAAGCAGAAATGGATAGAACCAAGTTCATATATGCATAATATCACATTACGGTTGTGTGTGCATGTGAACTCAATATGGCAAAGAAGAAGGGTACAAAATACATTGCCCTTTTCTGTTTTAAGAGTGCCCTCATGTAGAAAGAGTGTCTCTCGTTACACCAGCGTGTACAGGTGCACGCTTCAAATATCCATTCAGGAAAATCAAAATGTCTGCTTAATAAATTGGCCATTGTGATGTCATCATGTTCTGGACCACGCTGATGGCTTCATCTAGATACACATAGTTCTATCATCTCATCTCGCTGTTATAATTATAACAACTTGGTAGTAATAGTGTACTGGGCATTGTAAGATATTATTGCGCTGTATCAAAAAGAGACAATTATAAAAGATTTTCACAATGATTTCCCAATTCTTGAGATGAATTCTGACAATTATTATTGATTCAAAATCAAATCAAATAATGAGCCATAAATATATATATATTCACTAGTAAGGAAAGATGCATGATAGTATGAAAAAGTGTGATCACATTTTTTTTTAAATATTCTGCTATTCTTTATTCCTAGTGCTTTCAAGTTGGATGAAAAGAGTTTATACTAAACGTAGGTTAAAGGAATGTACTTATTTTATAGAATTCAATCCTGATTTAGTTCTGCGCCGCATGTGTCCATTCTATTAATCTATTTGGATTCATTCTGTCTAAGTAACAATTTTCCTTTTTCCTCCTCAGATTGGTAAAATGATTACTTGCAAACCCATGCACTTAATTTCACCAATGCCCTTATTATGATGTTCACTGTCCCAATGTCCTGGCAATGGAGATTTCATATCCTTCTTTTCAATTGCTCCAATGTGCACCTATATGAATTTTCAATTTTCTGATTGTACTTCCAATGCAGCAATTGTTTTGCACTGGATCCAATAGATAACGAAGTTGGCGTTGCAGCAGATAAAAGAGGTCATTTTTTGTAATTGTTCGTTTTATAGTTTGATGTTTTGCTTGTTTATCCAACATATTTAGACAGATATTGCATTGCCCACATTTGTAGTTTCCCATTACTGTTAATGGTATCCAAGGTAATGTTTTAGTAATAGCCGCTGCTGTGATTAGGGGTTTTAAATAACTGGGACTCATTTTACTCTTGATGGTTGGTGCCCGCAATTATTTGGCCATAGATCATATTATATTTAAGAGTTGAAGCGCATCTGGTTTAATATGATCTTCCACATTTTGAGAAAATGGGTTGGAGCTGCCAAAAGCCATCCTTTTTTAGCGTTCTCTATTTATACTTTCTATTACCCAGGCGGAGGAGTCATCACAAGGGGCAATGCCCTTCCATTACTTATTGCCCTCTCATTCACCTCGGAAAATAACATTATCCCAGACTGATGACCCCACACCCCTCTGTAAGGCTTAAATATAAGCAACAAGGTACTCATTATTGGCTCCTTGCGCATCAGACAAGCAGATCTTATGGCTTTCAGCCCTGCAGTGCGGGCGGTCATGGCCGGTAATGGCCCACCATCTCGAGGCAAGGTAGGCCAGATCGAAGCGCAGCCAATCTCCAGAGTGGAAATATTTTAAAAAAAGATGCCGCCACCTCGATTGTGGTTGCTGAGAGATGAGAGGAGTGCTGGGCTGACACTCAAAGCTCTGGTCCAGCAGGCAAGTGGGGGGGGGGGCAGGGAGTGGAGATGGGTTGGGGTTATTTTGGGGTGTGGGGAGGCAACAGGGAGAGGCAACACAAAATGGCGCCACACAGGGAAGAGCCTCAGGTGGCTGGAGCAGCAGGCAGAGAATATGTATTATTGCCCGCTGTTCCAGCCTCCTGATTGGCTAAACTGTCTTCTCCGGTTGCGAATGACGAATCGAATCTGCCCATTATCCGTGTATGATTGAACAATGTTCAATCATTAGTCCTTATTCTCCTTCCATTTGAATATTTTAATATGTTTTTACTCGCCAGACACCCTACAAGGCCCTTGCATCCGTTTGGCCGCTTCTATGTAAAGTAAAAGGTCCTACTCCAACTTCTTTGGTTCATACTTGCAAGTATCCTACAAACAAGTTTTATCTCAGGATCATTTGTTATAGCAGGGCCTTTCCACTAAAATACACTCACTGGCTATATATTAGTTATACCGCTTTGGCATAAAATAGAACATAAGAGGCAAGCATGGTTCTAATGTGGTTCTAGGTGTGGAACAAGAGATTGACTTGTTGGGGTCATTTCATCCATCTTTAAGCTCATCTTTACTCCATTGCTGGAAACATCCTGCTTGCTACTCAGTATCATATTCTAAACTCCACCTCTGCTCCCCCTATCCTCATAAAGTGAGCAGCTCCAGGTACCTATACATCATGGTAATATGTTTTGAAGTTCAGTAAAGTTTCTGCCGAACTATATGAAGGAATGAGTCCTGATTACCATTACAGGTGATTTGTAACTTAAGCTTGATGATGTCGTGCCAACGATGGTTTTTTAAACAATAGAAGTAGATAGCAAATACCATCAGCTTACAGTAATCAATAGATCTATGCTGTATTCAAAACATGGTCACAAAATATTTTATTAATAACATTAGTTATACAAAAACACAATTCACAATTCATTCTATAAAAAACGAGAGTACACTTACTTCCGTTAGACAGTAGTGAAAGTTAAAACACTGTCTACAACCCGACAATATAGTCGTGACATATGGGCCTAAATGGGTTTAGGTAACATGTTATTAATAGAGGTTCAACAGATGATAGGAGTGGTATAGGGGAATTGGCCAACTTTAACCTCTCTTGGCTCTTATTTTTAGAGTAAATTAGTCATCTAGTGGTTACTTGTCTAGAGATGGGAACTCAACATGTTTCAGTTCTCATATATTGGTATAGGAACTTTCATCAGGAGGTCTGTCACAGTGATTTAAGATAATCCAGTAAAGACAGAGAATATTAAAAAACAGTAGTTGATGTCAATAGTTGTTCTTGTTTGAAGTTTCTAGCATCAGACTTTTCGTATTCATACTGTAGCTGTTGGCATTAAACACAAAAACAAAGAAGGTCAGCTATAATTGCTTAAATCATTCTTATAATCTTAATTTATATCAAAAGGGGCTGGGCAAGATAATTACCTCGTCCAATGATTTTGAGTGTGTCCAAAGGGATCTGTCCTGAATAGAGCAGGATTTTGTCCTTAATGTCAGTGAATGACTCTGAATTCAGTCATATACGACCTGCAATTTAAATTTACACAATTTAGAAAGACTGCTGTGGGGATGACTGGCCTATATCACTCTGGATGACCATGGTGACAAGTTCAATATTTTGATGGCTTACCTAATACATAGGTGCCTTTTTAGCGATCGATGGTTATCAAAGTCGTAATCTTCTGGTCAGCTATTTATAGAAGGTCACTCCTTTCTTTTTGACGAAAAAAAGTGGTGTTCTATGTCTGCTATCAGAATTAAGCAGATACATGATGTTTTTAATTATATATCCCATTCATTATACTTCCAGCTGGCATAAAGAAGCTTGTATATTAGGTATATGCTAAAGGGCTTACCTTGTGTAAAAAACATTGGTATCTCGTGTGTTAGATAATTAATATCACATCGATGTTGAAATATCAAGGTATATCAAATTCGCCACTTTTTAGATCCCGATTGGTATATGGCCAGATCGATGTATGATCTGTAATAGTGTATAATATAAAATTGAAAATATGCATACATTCTAATGACCATTTAGTTGTTATACAGGTCTGTTTATATTTTTATGCAGTAGTAACCATGGAGAGCTAAAAATAGCTCATAAGAATAGATTATCGTGACGTGCGAGCTCGAATTCAGTCACGTAAATCTTGGTTAATAGATTAGCTGGTGCTTACCTGTGCCTAAAGAAGAAACTTCTTAATCTTCGGCACAAGTGCTATTCGAACGTGCGGGTAAACGGCTCTTTTTCGGTGAGCAGAGTATCGCGGGCGCCATATTGAGAGGATCATTATATAGTACTCCTAGTCCTTTGTTAGTGTTTAGGGTTTTTCATAGGTACTGCCGTCCAGGTGTTTCTAAGGTTGTATTCAGGAATAACGTGGTGTATTTGTATCAAATATTTATTCATTGTGCATTATGAGAAAGGCTGTCCTTCTTATTCGGCCACACAATAAATAAAAAAAATAAAAAAATGTATACCGAAGAGAGCATGCTTTCACCCGGTCACGGGCGCAATCTTTGGAAGTAGATATAGATTGGAATTATGTTTGTGTTTATGGCTATGTTAGTCTTGGAGCTTATCATTTAGTTCTAGCTATCTAAATAGCGTATGTAGTGAGTTACACTCTGTGGCTGTGTTCTTAATCGAGATGACTATTATAACTATTCATTTCGTAGTTGGTTATTAAAGTTGTGGAAGGAGGTGGATTGGCATGGTAGAGGACATAAACCTCATTGAGCTATAACCATATGGGGTGTAATTAGTTACCTAAAGTATTAAAAGGGTAACAAACATGATAATTAAGACAAGTAGGGTTAATGAGGCTCAAACTGTACTGCAAGATCTGTAATATATATTCATAGAACTTCAAAGGAGAAGTTAAATTGTGTTCCATTCGATGGCCTCGTTAAGCCCTATTTGGTCACTGTTTGTTAAGAAAATGAATCTTTGATCTTTTTCTAATAACATTTTTTTCTTTTTTTAATGTCATTTCCTAAAATTGTCATGAGGACGGTCCATCGTAAATCGTCACTAGTATGGTTCAGTCCCAAGAAGTGTTTTACCATGGGAGCTAATATGGTTTTATTTTTAATGCAGCTCCTGTGTTCAATAATTCGTGTTTTTACCTTCTGTATTGTTTTCCCAATGTAATTACGCTGACATGGGCATGTTATCATATATATAACATATTCGGTGTTACAATTAGTAAAATAGGACTGTTGCCAGGGGGTATTTAAACCTATATTAACTTCTTTGGATTTATTTGTATACTTGCATACAGAACAATGTCCACTGGGATGTGGCCTTGAATGGGGGTAAGGCACCAAGCGTCTGTAATCCTCTCTACTCAGGGTTGTTAAATTCTGAGTTTACTACTACTCACCCGGTTCCCTAGAGTGGTAGACTTTCTGTACGCGAAAAGCGGGCAGGGTAGTTTAGTAGTGGAGTGTTTGAAAATCTTCCATTGCTTCCGAACAATGTTGGTGATAGAGAGACTTAGATTAGTGAAAGTATTGACACTCACTATTCTTTTGTCAGGTTGTTTCTTAATCTTGTCTTCCAAGAGGGACTCCGATTATTATTGGAAGTTCTTTTAGCTGCCTTTTTTATAGGTTTCTTTGGACATTGCCTCTCTCGAAGTTTTTTAGAAAGGGCTTGCGCTTCTTCATCGTATGCATCTCGAGTACTGCTATTTCTTTTTAACCGAAGAAATTGCCCATAGGGTAACTTGTCTTTCAAATATTTTACATGGTGGCTCTGGTAATGTAAAAGCAAGTTTTTATCTGTTTTTTTGTGATATGGTTGCACTGGAAGGGATCCATCTTTGTGAAAGATAGCCACGTCTAGGAAGTTAATTTCTTCTTTGTGTATTATCATTGTAAATTGCAGGTGTCTATTACATTGATTTAACCAGGTCAAAAACATCTCTGCCTGGTTTGCTGTGCCTTGCCAAATGATGATGATATCATCTATATACATCGCCCACGAGAGAATATGGTTTTCAAATGGGTTGTTGGCATAAATATGTTTTTTCTCCAAGAATTCTACGTATAAATTGGCCACACTTGGGGCCATAGTGGCTCCCATCTCCGTTCCCTCAGTTTGTTGGTAAAATTGGCCTTGGAATTCGAAAAAGATTTTAGTAAGTGAAACTTCTATGCACCAAAGTATAAACGAAGTTGGAAGTGGATTGTTATCTAGGCGCGTGAGGAGTATTTCCTCTATAGTTTCAATGGTTTCGTGTTGCAGTATATTTGTATATAATGCAGCAATATCAAGGGTTATCAAGAACTGAGTATTGATATTGTAGGGGAGATTTTCAAACCGTTTGATCCCTTCTTTAGTGTCTCTTAAATATGATTTCATTTGGATGACGTAGTTCTTGAGGTAGAAATCAGCATATTTTGACAGGGTTTAAGGATAGAATTAATCCCTGCTACAATGGGTCGTCACTACACACGCTATTTAGATAGCTCGAACTAAATGATAAGCTCCAAGACTAACCTCGCCATAAAGACTAACATTGGACTAAATTCCAATCTATATCTACTTCCAAAGATGGCGCCCACGACCCCTAAAACACTAGGAATTAGCCGGATGAAAGAGTGCTCTCTTAGGTATGCATTTTTTTTAATTTATATATATTTATCGCCGAATAAGAAGGACAGCCTTTCTCATAAGGCACAATGAATAAATATTTGATACAAATACACCACGTTATTCCTGAATACAACCTTAGAAACACCTGGACGGCAGTACCTATGAAAAACCCTAAACACTAACAAAGGACTAGGAGTCCTATATAATGATCCTCTCAATATGGCATCCGCGATACTCTGCTCACTGAAAAAGAGCCATGTACCCGCGCGTTCGAATAGCACTCGTGCCGAAGATTAAGAGTTTCTTCTTTAGGTACAGGTAAGCACCAGTTAATCTATTAACCAAGGCTTACATGACTGAATTCGAGCTCGCACGTCACGATAATCCATTCTTATGAGCTATTTTTAGCTCTCCATGATTACTACTGCATAAAAATATAAACGGACCTGTATAACAACTAACTGGTGATTAGAATTTATGCATATTTTCAATTTTATATTATACACTTCTACAGATCATACGTCGATCTGGCTATATACCAACCGGGATCTAAAAAGTGGCGAATTTGAAATACCTTGATATTTTGACATCGATGTGATATTAATTATCTAACACACGAGATACCAATGTTTTTACACAAGGTAAGCCCTTTAGTATATACCTAATACATGAGCTTCTTTATGCCAGCTGGATGTATAATGAATGGGGTATATAATTAAAAACCTCATGTATCTGCTTCATTCTGATAGCAGACATAGAACACCACATTTTTAGTCAAAAAGAAAGGAGCGACCTTCTATAAATAGCTGACCAGAAGATTACGACTTTGATAACCATTGATCGCTAAAAAGGCACTTATGTATTAGGTAAGCCATTAAAATATTGAACTTGTCACCATGGTCATCCAGAGTGATATAGGCCAGTCATCCCCACAGCAGTCTTTCTAAATTGTGTAAATTTAAATTGCAGGTCGTATATGACTGAATTCTGAGTCATTCGCTGACCATAAGGACAAAACCCTGCTCTATTCAGGACAGAACCCTTTGGACACAATCAAAATCATTGGACTAGGTAATTATCTTGCCAACCCCTTTTGATATAAATTAAGATGATAAGAAGAATGTAAGCAATTATAGCTGACCTTCTTTGTTTTTATGTTTAATACCAACAGCTACAGTATGAATACGAAAAGTCTGATGCTAGAAACTTCAAACAAGAACAACTATTGACATCAACTACTGTTTTTTAATATTCTCTGTCTTTACTGGATTATCTTAAATCACTGTGACATACCTCCTGATGAAAGTTCCTATACCAATATATGAGAACTGAAACATATCGAGTTCCCATCTCTAGACAAGTAACCACTAGATGACTAATGTACTCTAAAAATAAGAGCCAAGAGAGGTTAAAGGTGGCCAATGCCCCTATACCACTCCTATCATCTGTTGAACGTCTATTAATAACATGTTACGTAAACCCATTTAGGCCCATATGTCACAACTATATTGTCGGGTTGTAGAAAGTGTTTTAACTTTCACTACTGTCTAACGGAAGTAAGTGTACTCTCGTTTTTTATAGAATGAATTGTGAATTGTGTTTTTGTATAACTAATGATATTAATAAAATATTTTGTGACCATGTATTGAATACAGCATAAATCTAATGATTACTGTAAGCTGATGGTATTTGCTATCTACTTCTATTGTTTAAAAAAGTATTATTTCCCCGATAAAAGGTAGAGCAACTATTCGATTAGTACTATTGGGATTCCCGCAATTTTGTATATTGGTGCCAACGATGTTTCCTGACTTGTCAGAGTTCACAATCATCCACAATGGAGCTGCCTATCCATTCAATTGTGGGAATGTGCACACTTGGATAGACACTCCTTTGGACACAACAATCACTGATAATTGACTTTACTTCAACCGCCACCACGAGACATTAAGTGTGGAGTCTGATAGTACTTTGTCTTGTCACCATTACTCTATAATATTAATATCGATCTTGAAGTAGCCGACAATTAAAAATATGGCTACCAAGTGGCTGATTTTATGGTGCTGGATATTTGTCACTAATCTTTGTTCAGCAACAAAAAACCATTGGACTAGTTATTACAGCTAATGTTTTACGCCAGTTCCCATGTTAACAGACACAGTGGTATTTTACCAACAAAATAAGTGCACACTGTAATTGTGATGAAAACTGAACTATTTTGTGAAGCACATTTTGGCACAGTGGAGAAAGGTGATTTATGCAGTGTCCTATGTTTGTGGCATTCACAGCAGGATGAAAGGGTGTATATGTTGGAAGATGAAGCAACATCATGGCCTCTGTGACAGATTTGTTGACCTTGATTTTGGAAATAGGGAGAGAGAAATTCACACTGTAAGAAGTGGGAGGGTGTAAGGGGAGGAGGGGGAATCTGAAATTGGAAGTATTGAAGAGGAGCTGATATTGTAAGCATGGTGAGGGGGACTAACAGGAAATACGATTCAACCGGTTTGCCAGACATCAGTTCTGTATGGAAAGCTGCAGTGAAAAGCCAAATAAAGAGAACATGTGGCAGGACAAGGGCAAGCCTTTTCAATATCTCCGGTGGACATATAACAAAGGTGTACAGGCATGACCTGCAAACTATATTACATATCTTGTAAACCATGAAGGATGATTAGAACCCAAATACTGCTCTTTGCAGCACATGCGTTGTTTCTGCCATTACTGCACTGTTGTGCAAATGGCACTGTTGCAGAGGCTGGGGCTCATTTCATATTAACATTTACATTTACAATTACATTTACATTAAGTGCAAGTTGCATGCAGGGGAAAGCTAATGTTAGCACTTATGTGTTGTTTTGTATCCTGCGTGCAATTGTCAACTTTTACAAAAAGGAGTTCAAAAGTGTAGAGTAAAAACAGGCGTAATCAACTTTAATCTTCGGTTTCATGCACTACTTTAAAAAAAAATGTAAATGCAGACTGCAAATTACTCCTTGCAGATGGTATTTTTAAGGAATTCTTATGGACTCTGCTGTATTTGAGCAGTTGTAAATGGAGGTGAATTCGATAGGAATGTATTTCTCTTGTGCCTCGTGTGATTCCTGATGTTAATTGGAACCTCTGCAGCAACCTCAGGCATTACCCCAACCCTTCTCTTAACGCTTTACTAAATGAAATAGTGTTATGAATTAGGTCAATTTCTAGGATAAGTACATCCTAGAATTGTCCAGGGTCAAACCTAGATGGACAGCTTTGCTTTTAAGCTACTTCTCCACAAAAGTGGAGTTACTGATCCCCGCCTGGTGCATCTCTTTTGCATTTGTTTGCTGACTTAGCCAGAAGCATAACAATAGATAACAGACTGACACATTTAGTTACTCTGACAAACATCATTTCATAATTTGATTCACAGAGGTGATCATTCCAAACAGAAACTGTATTTACTTTCAACAGCATCTTTGTTTGGGATCCACTCCACAATAGTCCTCCAGACCCCCTGTATCAAGCAGTAATACACTCTATGCAGTATTTTGAATTGGATCAGGGGAACCCTGGCACCAATTAGGGTTTCTTTAGGGCATATAGAGCTTACATCCAGTTACTATCTTCAATTACTCCCAAGTCTGTCCCCCTTTCCTGATTCTTCTTAGTCAATGTTGTATCTTAGCCTAAGGCTCTCCCAGGATCAGTGTTGTGCTGCAATTCCCCCAGCCAACAGAGCACATGCCACATGCTGTAGCTTATCCAGTCTCCACAGGCGCTCTGGCGTGCACATGATGTGCCCTTTTTATTAACCACATGCGGCGGAGTTGCATCACTCTGCCGCATGTGTCTTCTTAAAGACACCACACCCCTCCTTTATCATAACAACCACTGTAAACAAAATGATATTCAACAACCTTTGAAAGTAACACGAACGGTACCTTTCCCCACCCCCAAGAATGTGCATAGTGTTCTATTGTAAGGGTTGATTTAGTTCCATGCACGACCATGCAGCTCAACTCAGGAGTTCAGTACATAGTCATTGAGGTGGGCGGGCGTCCCCCTTCCATTCTCTGGGGATACCTTCTGCTCCCCTACCAGCTCGAACTCTTCTCACCTGTGTCCCCTTGTAGAGGACCTGGTGCACCTGCAGGTGCTCCACCTTCATCTGGTACCTCAGTGCAGTCTCTCCTCAGAATGGCGTCCAGCAGGACACCTTCACCCACCTTCCTGAAGATACTGGCATTTCCTGTGACTGTCCATCGTCCATATGACGCTGTTATCATCGACCCTTTCACTGCCACAATGTCCATGGGATTCGGCTCGTAATTCAGTGACATTTTTCCTTGGGTGTGACGGTTTCTTATCAGTACCTCATCACCCAGGGCAAGCTGATGTTGGCGAAGGCCCCCTCTCACGTTCTCTCCCTCTGTTCGCTGTCTTCTGTCCCGCTCCACCGGGTCATCGTCTATTATTGCTGGTTCCCTAGGCACTGCTTCTGGTGCAAGGCCTCTCGGACATCTTTGAAACATGGCTTCGGCAGGGGCAACTCCAGTGGATCCATGAGGGGTCGCTCTGTATTCCGAAGGAACTGTTACAGTACTCGTTGTATACTCTGGCCTTGCCCGTGGGAAATCCTGAAGACCTTATTCAACATCCGGTGATGTATGCCACATTCTTCCATCAGCGGGGCAAAGCTTCCTCAGTGAATGTCGGCCCATTGTCTGATCACAGAGTCTGTGGTAACGAATACATCGCAAATATCTTCTCAAGAGCTACTGCTATATCATCAAATGCCACTGACTCTACAAACTCCACTTCAGGGTCCCTTGACCATTGGTCTACCACCACCAGGAAGTAAACACCCCTTTCTGTGGATCCAAAATCAGCATGCACTGTCTCCCACGGCCGCATTCCATGCGGCATACACTCGATTTGAGGGTCATGTTGCACTGGCAAGGCTGCCTTGCACCACACAAACGACACCACAAACTCCTCCACTCGCCTCTCCAGTTCGAGGAACCACACCTTTAGACAGAGCCTTGCTTTAGTCTTGGCCATCCCTTGGTGTCCTTGGTGCGCCAGCTCTCTTACCTGGTGTATCTTGCAGGCTAGCTCGACCATCCGGTCTCCCCGTAGCAGCACGCCTGACTCCACAAATGTCAGTTCTTCCCGTACTCTCAAGAGGTGCTCCAGAGGTGCTCCAGGGTTGTACAAGCTTCTTCAGTTCTCGTCCCTAAGCCCTCCAGCACTGGCTTCCACTTCCCCCGTTGGAGCGCATCTCTTAGAATTTGCTAACACTTGCAGACTCCACCAGGAGTTGGATGTATTCATTGGCCTCCTCAACACTTGTTTTGTCTTCTTTGTCCCTCCTGGCCCGGGGATGCCATGACAGATCATCCGCCGCATTGTTGGTTCCTGGCCGGTAGATCAGCGACACTCCGTACTCCGTACTCCAACATGGCCAACATCCATCATTCAATACGCGCTGGTGGCATTGACAAAGATCTCTTCTCTGTGGCCATCCTTCTACATCAGGACACCTCCTAGTCCGAACGGGCTGGCATCCACCACTACCTCGGATGGCAAAGAGGGATTGACAAATGCCATGGTGTCATCGGCTGCGAGTCCTCCTTTCACGCCCTCAAATGCCGCCTGTTCCAGAGCCCCCATTGCCAGGTGGAATCCTTTCAGGTGGGGCTCCTCAGGGGTTCAGATCTTGTGACCAGGTTTTTAATGAACCAGCCACAGTATGTGACCATCCCCAGGAAGCTGCAGACCTCTGTTACAGTTTCCCAGGGGATTCACCTCCATGATGTCTCTGACTTTCCTTGGGTCTGGTGACACACCGCTCTCCTTGAAGATGAATCCAAAGAATTCAATGCTCGTTCACAGGAACCCGCATGTCTCCTTGACAAGGTGTGACATGTGTTCAATTTCTGACTTGGCAAACACCAGGATGGCGTCACTAATGTTTATAACTCCATCGAGGTCCGCCAGAGCTCCACATATTATATTTTGGAATACTTTGGCCGCTGATGACATGCTGAATCTCAGGCACTTGTACCGGTACAGTTCATGGTGCCTGGTGAATATAATATATCTAGAGTCGAGTCTCTCGTAACCAGGACTAATCTCTGGCAGAGAGACTCCCAGGACCCCCCTTGTCAATTTGCATATTTAAGTAACTTTGGGTCTCACCCTAAATTACTAGGGGAATCCAGACGTGGATCCCTTGCTTACTATTCTTAGAGAGGCACAGCTCCTCCCTACCGATGAGGTCCAACCAGACCGAAACACGTGTCTGGGGATGCTGTTGGTACTCTTGTTCAGAGGAGAATTGCCTAGCATTTCGGTGCTGGACTGCCCCAGGGCAGGACAAAGACTGATAGATATGTTTGGGATATTTCCTCTCTGTGAAAGATAGTGAGCTAAAGACTCTGGGTAAGTCTCTCGTAACCAGGACTAATGTCTGGCAGAGAGACTCCCAGGACCCCCTTGTCAATTTGCATATTTAAGTAACTTTGGGTCTCACCCTAAATTACTAGGGGAATCCAGACGTGGACCCCTTGCTCACTATTCGTAGAGAGGCACAGCTCTTCCCTACCGATGAGGTCCAACCAGACCGAAACACGTGTCTGGGGATGCTGTTGGTACTCTTGTTCAGAGGAGAATTGCCTAGCATTTCGGTGCTGGACTGTCCCAGGGCAGGACAAAGACTGATAGATATGTTTGGGATATTTCTTCTCTGTGAAAGATAGTGAGCTAAAGACTCTGGGTAAGTCTCTCGTAACCAGGACTAATGTCTGGCAGAGAGACTCCCAGGACCCCCCTTGTCAATTTGCAGGTTTTTTAATGAACCAGCCACAGTATGTGACCATCCCCACGAAGCTGCAGACCTCTGTCACAGTTTCCCAGGGGATTCACCTCCATGATGTCTCTGACTTTCCTTGGGTCTGGTGACACACCTCTCTCCTTGAAGATGAATCCAAAGAATTCAATGCTCATTCACAGGAACTCGCATGTCTCCTTGACAAGGTGTGACATGTGTTCAATTTCTGACTTGGCAAACATCAGGATGTCGTCACTAATGTTTACAACTCCATCGAGGTCTGCCAGAGCTCCACATATTATATTTTGGAATACTTTGGCCGCTGATGACATGCTGAATCTCAGGCGCTTGTACCGGTACAGTTCATGGTGCATGGTGAATATAATATATCTAGAGTCGGGTGTAGTATGACTTGGTGGTATCCCGCTCTTAGGTCGAGTTTGGAGAAGAACTTTGCACCCTGTAACTCTGCAATGATGTCGTCTATCGTCGGTGTGAGGTGCGTCTCTCCCTCTTAATGGCTTTGTTCGGTAGCCTCATGTCTAAGTAGATCCTGACTGAGTCAGGCTGCTTCAGTTTGCGGGCGACTACAAAGGGGGACCCCCAGGGTGTTGGACAGTCACCATTTTCAATGACGTCTAACCTAACTAGGTTCTTCAGTTCCTGCTCCAACAGGCCTTGCAGGTGAAATGAAATCCTTCTGTGTTTCAGGCTGACTGGCCGTATTGACTTATCGATGTGAAGCTTCACGGGGTCACCGACCATCTGGCCAATTCCTTCAAACAGTTGTTCAAATTTCCACAGGACATCCTGCACATCTTCAATATACACCCCGTAGGTGAATTTGACAATTCCTAGGGCTTCTGCAGCCGCACAGCTCAACGAGGAGTTGTGGCTCACATATGTGACGTAGAAGCGGGCTTTCATTGAACTGCTGCTTTGCTCAACTTTTGCAACGAATGCCCCCACAAGGGGAATGGGTTGGTCTCCTGCAAATGTATAAAAGCAGGCTTTAGGCTGATGCAAACCTGGGGGCGTAGACATTGCTTCATAATGCACTTTGGCCTCCCATTTACAGAAGAACCAGTGTCTACCAACACCGGTACTGAACTGTCCACGTTAATGGTGCATTTTGGTTGTCGTTGGGCCTTTGATTTTAGTGCATTCACACTTGAGATGAAAAATATGTTATTCATCATTTTCATACTCTTCGGGCTCAATTGTGATTCTCTCCTCTTCTTGGTCCACGAGGGACACATTGGGCGGGCACTGTTGGCTATAGAAGCTTGCCCTTATGTGTCCCCTCTGCACCACCACCGGCAGTGGTGCATGGCACATGCGTGCATAGTGGTGCATTGCGCTGCACCTTCCACACGCTTTACCTTATGGGGGTCATTCTTCGGGGTGTGGCAGATCGTAGCCACATTTTAGGCAGGACTCAGGGTTTCTGCCACCTCTGTCTCTTGGTGAGCCTGTCAGTTGATGTGCCCCTCTCATTCCTTGGCCACGCCCCACCACACACACACTTCTTCGGCCTTCCCAAGTCAAAGAGCAGTGTCCATTTTGTAGACCCTTGTTCTGCCACTTCATGTGACTGTGCCAGCTCCAAGATTCATGGCAGTGTGAGGCCTGGCTCCCTTAGCACTTCACGACGCAGTTTCCCAGACGAGCATCCCTGGATGAGCTGATTACGTATCATTGCCTGCTCGTTGTACCACGTGCACGATATTGCCATGCATCGAAGGCGACCAAGAAATGTGTCCAGGAACTCATCATCCTTCTGTTTTGCACTGCACATAATAAACCGTTCATAGTCTACAGTTGTCCTGGGGCATAAAGTGTTCCCGCAGTGCATTCTTCACCCCAACATAGGTCCCATTGGCCAGCTGAAGAGATTGATACATTTGATGGACAGTCAGTCCAGCAGAGTATAGTAGCGTGACTACCATGCTCTCTTCATCCGTCTCTCCCATGTCCTTGAAGTAAACGTCCATTTGGTTTATCCATGCCCTCCACCTTGGGCCTGCCCTCGACAGAGCCCCTGATACATCAAATTCTGGCATGGGCGCTAATGCCCCCTGCTGACGTGGGACTCAAGCCTTTCCCGGTGCAATTGGGCCTGCTGCCACTGGTGCCCCGCCTGCTTGCTGTTCATCTGTCATGATGGTGAGCGCACAGGCACCCTTATTTTCCTGTCAAAGGGGCACAACTTGCTTGAAAAAATCGAGTGTGCTAGCAGGCCTGCAGAGGATTATACCACCCCCACTTCGTCCGCACAGCCACACTCAGGATGGATTGATTGGGTGAAGCTCCAAGGTGCCACCTTCCTCCTTTGCCTTGTAACTGTTTTGTGCCTCAATAGCATCGTGTTACTCCCATGTCCTTATCTCCCTTTACCTTCAACATCATAATTTCCTTCCAATGAGGGCCATAGTTGCTGCCTTATGAATACCCCCCCAGTGGGGATTCCAAAAATGTGTGCATGGGAGGCGCACAAGCACTCCCACAGGAGCCACAACCTCCCACACCACATCACAACAAAATGGCGGCTGATTGCGTGACAGGCGCTGATCCCGCAGCGTGAGACAAGCGTTCCATGCTTCTGACACACTTTGAACTCACCGCCGCTATGATCCTGCAGGTCCGTGTGACAGGATGCAACCTCCTCGTCGCCAATGTTGTATCTTAGCCTGAAGCTCTCCCAGGCTCAGCGTCGCGCTGCAAGCCCCCCACCCCCAGTCAACAGAGCACACGCCACACACTGTTGCTTGTCCGGGATCCACGGGTGCTCTGGCGCACACATGACATGGCCCTTTTATTAACCACATGCTGCGGAGTTGTGTCACTCTGCTGCATGTGTCTTCTTAAAGACAGACACCACACCCAGGGGATCTGTGGTATTATTCACACTGACCTAATATAATGCAGAAATTGGTGTTTGTCAGGAATCCCCACTTCTGTCACCCACTTTTCATTTGTAGAAGCTTCTGGGCATCGTAGTTTCATTTTAACTGGCTGTGCAGGGCATTCAGGACAGTGGTTGTTGGCAGTACTTTCTCCTCCATTGTGAAATTCCTCCTGTTGCTCCATAAAGGACTTTAATTGGCTGTTCCTGGCTGTTACAGGGCAGCATCCTGCCCCATTAATTGGAATGATGGTCCAGACAAGCAGACCACGTGTGAGGGAACAACTGGGGGGGGGGGGTTGGAGAGGAACAACCGCTGGTTCCGGAGTAATCTGTGTAAAGAGAGGTTGCACCAAATAAAGTGCACATTATGCCAAACCTCATCCGTTCACAAGTGTTTCCTGAAAACAATCTGTCTTAGTCCAAGAAGATAACACTAACAACATTCCCTATCTCGCACAGTTCCTTCAGCCAGTCAAAACCCAACACGGGAGTCAAGAAGGTAACTCTATCCCCAACAGCCCGTTTTAGTGCTCAGTACTGCCATATCTGTAATAACAGCCTGCCCATCACGATCAAAGGGGGCGTTTGAGAAGCGTGCACACATTTGGGTTACCACAGAAAATCTCTAGTCTTATCTGAGGGCTATCCTTCCTCGTGAATACCCATTCATTATCGCCAAAGGAAAATGTCAGTAGATCTTTTGTGGGCCTGATAACCCTAGGCCCCTTTTCGGTTTCATTGCAACACACACATTCCACCTTTATTGTTTTCTGTTTTAGGGATTGTGTAGAGTATGGACTGCGGACTATAGAGAGAGCACAGGAAGGCATTCATCTGAAAACTCACATCGCTGCCCACCAGGGAGTGATGCAGCAGCACCAACAACACCGACCATCAGGAAGGGAGGCAGCAGCAACCAACACTGACCATCAGGGAGAGAGGCAACAGCAACCAACACCAACCGTCAGGAAGAGAGGCAGCAGCAAGCAACATTGACCATCAGGGAGGCAGGCAGCAGCAACTAACACAGACCATCAGGGAGGGAGGCAGCAGCAAACAACACCGGCCATCAGGGAGGGAGGCAGCAGCAACAAACACCGACCATCAGGCAGAGACACAGCAGCACCAACACTGACCATCAGGGAGGGAGGCAGCAGCAACCAACACCAACCATCAGGGAGAGATGCAACAGCAACCAACACCGCCCATCAGGGAGGGAGGCAGCAGCAACCAACACCGACCAAGAGGGTGGGAGGCAGCAGCAACTGACACTGACCGTCTGGGAGGGAGGCATCAGCAATCAACACCAACCATCAGGGAGGGAGGCAGCAGCAACCAACACCAACCATCAGGGGGGGAGGCAGCAGCAACCAACACTGACCATCAGGGAAGGAGGCAGCAGCAACCAACACTGACCATCATGGAGGGAGGTAGCAGCAATCACCAATGACCATCAGGGAGAGACACAGCAGCAACCAACACCGACCATCAGGGATGGAGGCAGGAGCAACCAACAATGACCATCAGGGAGAGATGCAGCAGCACCAATGCTAACCGTCCGAGAGGGAGGCAGCAGCAATTAACACTGACTGTCAGGGAGAGACGCAGCAGCTACCAACACTGACCGTCAGGGAGGGAGGCAGCAGCAATTAACACTGACCATCAGGCAGAGAAACAGCAGCAACAACGCTGACTGTCAGGGAGGCATGCAGCAGCAACCAACACTGACCACCAGGGATTGATGCAAAAGCAACCAACACTGACTACCAGTCAAAAACCAATTACGGAAAGGTCACAGTCGAAAAGAGAAAATTTGCCACTATTTCTTGCCCCATGAATCCTAAGGTTTTTGAAGGACTTACACTGCCTCCTTAATGAACAATTTACTAATTCTCTAGAATCCCCTTCACTCAGCGTTAAACAGACAGATTTATCCAAGTTGATCTGAAGACCAGTGAGATCTCCAAATTCTTTGATGATGTCTGTTGCCTTCAGGACGGACAAGACAGGGTTACTCTGATATCTATTGCATCTGCTGTACCTTCAAACACCCCAGTTCCCAACCAAAATGTAAGAGCTGGAGAGGAGCAGCCGTATGCCTCTGCAGGAAGTCCCACCCCTATTCTGCCTATATGTTGGAAACTGGAAATTGTGACATACACAATACCAGTAATGATACCTATAGCGCAAAGAGCCTTTGAGTTAAGGTATCCACTGAGAAAACCCTACATGATGTATCCACGAAGAGAAAACGGTCTCTGTGAGCCCAAGATGGAAATAGATGTGGGAATGTGAGCCTGAACCTTGATAGGAACGTGCTCACACTCCTTTATATTCCCAGAGACGAGAAGCAACTACAAGGCCAAGTTCAAAGACAATCTGAATGGCAGACGGCATGCGTGATGAGAGATGGTGGGCTAATTGGGTGGGGAGGTAATGTCAAGTCCACCCACCAGCACCTGGGGTACCAGCTTACGTCCTGTTAGAGAATCAAATGTTCCAGAAGGGTACAAGCATGCCAACCAATTGTAGAGGGCCATATAATGAAGGGCCTTATAGTTTGAGAATCAATGATATGCTGTGTACTAAATAACTGTTGAAGATGTCTTGCACTAAGGGAGGGCATGAGTTGCCCACCTGATTGTAGAGACCCAATCGCAATCCTATCCCATATAGAAAGTATACATATATACTCCCCTTAGTCCTATCACAATACCGTGTAGGTTTTTGTAGTTTTCCACATAGTATGACGTCATGTATGATGAGTTTTTGTTATAAGAGTATGTTGTTTCATGAAATGCTGTGAGGTTGTGCTGTGCGACGTCCGTTGATGTCCGTTGTACTCCCTGTTTTAAAAAATTGAGAAAAAAACAGACATTTTGTCAACTTTCTGAGTCTGTCTTCTTGCTTGGGGTGAGAGTTATTCTCCATCCCATCCATCATACGATGTGTTACCTTAATTAAAAGGACCATCAGGGTTCTGAGCCTTTTTAGAGTTTATTTTAAAATAATGGCTATGGAGCATGTAGTCTTCCCTATCTTGATGAATATACCCATATATTACCCAGCCAAACAGGGTGTAGTCCCCCTTAAATTCAACTTATGCTTGATAACTGTCCTAAAAGTCCAAATGTGCAATATTTCTTTGGGCAGATGTAATCTTTATCTCATGTTTTGATGAACTCTAGGAATTTAGTGTCAATTTTTGGGCTCATTACAAGTTGGGTGGTGCAGGTAAAATGCAGCGGTATTACCAAATACCACCTCA
The DNA here is from genome assembly GCF_040938575.1 of Ambystoma mexicanum. NCBI lineage: Eukaryota > Metazoa > Chordata > Amphibia > Caudata > Ambystomatidae > Ambystoma > Ambystoma mexicanum. The sequence goes on along the minus strand of NC_090923.1, from coordinate 1,236,035,770 downwards.
TTACTGCACCGCCCAGCAATAAAGTTTGCAGAAGGTTGGATGATCCACCTCCAGCTATGAGCTGGCACTAAATCCGCCAGCTTTCCACCAAATTTCGAGAGAATTACTGCAACAGAATTACAGCTGTGGTAATTCTGCCGAAAAATGCTGGATTGTGTCCTATGGCCTCAAATAATTTTGAGATTTACTGTCGGGTGGAAATGCATTCTTCAGAATCCAATCAATTCTTTATGAACATTGGGGCATCTGGGATAAGGCGAGTGAAGAGGTGTTGCTCTTCTGTTCTGGATAGTGTTCGTAATTCGTAATTTTGTATTTTTTTATTTGCATATTTCGTTTAATTCAAAAACCTACAGAATGTTACAGTCAAATTACCACCAAGCTCCCACTACGCTGGCTCCTCTACTCTACATGATCAGGGCAGGGTGGTCTTAAGAGCATTTCCAGAGAAGTATCAAGGTCTTCCTCTCTGCTGCTGCTTTCATTGAAATTAAACCAAGTTCTCTTCGAATAACTTGCATCAGTGTTGATTGCGGAAGGTTCAGCGCTCTCTTCCAGAACATCCCCTCCAGACTTTGCCAATGCTTTTTCGCAGATGTGCCAGAGCATCCACACCGTAGGTCATAGTTGGGGCTACTTTTGCGCTGTAGAAGGTCAGGAGTGGTTGCATAGAAAACTGCCAAAACCTACGCTTCAAAATTAGTGCTTGGTTAGTTAGGGCAGAGATGTTCTTTTTTAGACTTGCAACGTTTTGGGGTGCCACTGTGCTGTTGCTAATTTGGACTCTGAGGTATTTAAAGGAGTCGACTAAATCTATCCTGTTTGCTTCCAGGTGCCATCTAAACTACTCCCTCTTTTTTACAGGTCCTTTTTGCAGGATTAAGATCTTTGTTTTTTCTTCATTGATCTTCAAATCGTTTTGCAAAGTGTATTCCTCTAGGGGATTTCGTTGACTTGGGAGGCCTACAAGGGTTGCATCTAGTAATACTAAGTTGTCTGCAAAGAGTAATCGACCCACCCTTACACATCCAATTTTTTTGGGGAAACATCGTTTTTTTTCCATAAAGGCAGCCAGGTCTGAGATATACAAATTGAAAAGTGCTGGGACTAATAGACGTGCTTGTTTAACTCCTCGGGCCATAGAAATCTCTTCACTTAAGAGCCTGTTCGCGTTAATATGGACTCTGAATAAGTGTCTGTATGTAATGCCTTTATTTGGTCCACCAGATCCGCCGTGCAATTCCATGAGAGCAATTTGGTCCACAGTAGCTGCTTGTTTATACTGTCGAAAGCCTTTGTTAAATCAACGAAAGCTAAGCAGATGTTGGTGTTTGTTCTAAGGACTTTATCCTTTAGAAGCAAGAGTAGAAAGATCAGTGGAGATGTCCACAGTGCGCTCACAAATCCCAACTGAAAGGGATCCTGACGTCTGTTGTTCGCTGACGACGCCACCAGTCTCTTTAGCAGTAGTGTTGCGTATAATTTCCCTAACACATCCAATAGTGTGATAGGGCAGTAGTTACTTGGGTCCTCCCTATTACCACTCTTGAATATCGGGATCACATTTGCGGACCTCCACGATGAAGCAATGGTTTAAGCTGCTAGGACGTGTTCCAAGACCATTCCCAAGACGGTGGTCCATTGGCCAGGATTTTGTGTCAGCGTCACGTTTGATACGTTATCTGGGTCTGGCACTCTGGAAACCTTAGATTACTTTATCAAGCTGTGCAGGTCCTCGTGGCTGTAAACCAATCTCCAGGTATCCGATTTGACAGTACTTGTTCTCTTTTTTAATGTCGGTTCGGAGAACAGGGCCTTGAAGAACGTTACCCAGACTGCCTCTGGGACTCCATTTATTTGGGTCAATTTTCCACAAGCTCCTGTGGATTTAATAATGGCCCATGTTTCCAATATATTCTTCTTGTTTAAGGCTCGCCTCATTTTCTAGGCGTCGTTCTGTGCCATTTCCACCTTATATCCTGTAAGGCAGTTGCTGTAGTTGTTTCTTAGTCTCTTAAAATCTGCAGGTGTTAACAGTTTTGGAGACCATTTTAAACGGCCAATAGCCAACCTTAGCTTCTTTTGGTTGCAACCTGTTTGTCAAAATCGTGTTGATGGGTCCTCGAAAAACCTGTTTTATAGGAGTTGGTTACCAGATACGTAGACAGGAGCGGGACCTAGTTGACATTAAAAGTTGTAGGTTGTGAGTTTGTTGCCAGGGAAGGTGGCACCCAGATGTTCCACGTTGAGTTTAGATGTTTGCAGCCTAGAGCTGTTATTCAAAGGTTTGACAGCAGTAGAGGTTTTGAATTCTTATCTTTGGCTACTAGTTGCACATACCACTTTTAGCAAGTTATTGTCACTTTGTTTGGTTGGTAGGACTTCCAAAGAGTGCATAGCTTTAATCAGGTCTTTAGACACGAATATAAAGTTGATGACAGAAGGCTGTGAGCCACGTTCCAGGTAGGATGGCAGAGCTTACCCTTTTCGTAATGTCCATTTATCATGTGGATGTCTCTGGACTTCATTAGTTCGCTCCAAGCCAAACCTCTGTGTTTCTGGGTATTCCTTGCATGGGAGGCCCTTCCAATCGAGTTACCGTTTTCGTTCACACAAGTCACATAAAGGTCTCAACACATGATTATTAACGGATTCTCCAAGCTATAAGCTTCATCTATCGCCAATGTGTCGCTTTCAATCATCTCCGTTGTCTTGATTCTCGATGGATTTCAATAGACATTGATTATTACCAGATGGTTGTTGCAAGGCTTCTTCTGATTTCTTTTATGGGTGGTCAGAATAATTGTGGTTTGCTGGATATAGTACCCCCAGTTGCTGGAGCCAACTACTTCTAACTCAATTACCTATTTTATCAAAGTCAAGAGACCAGCAGTTGGCTGGCCTACACCAGTATGTACTGCCGGGTTTCATGAATGTCGAAAATCCATGCATTACCGGTTTTGTTCTTAACCAAACTTCCTGGAAACAAATGAAGTCAATGTGGTAACACCCCATCTTGCTCTTTGAAAACAAGTGGGAAAAGCCATTTGTGTTCCAGGAAGCTGATGTGAAGGATTTCCTTTTTTGTTTTTGGTAGTTCAGCTATTCGTTATCGTCGTTCGTTAGTGCGGCTGCTAACGAAGAACAAGATTCGCACTCTGATCATTCTGATGCCTTTTGCATTTTGAGTTCAATTTTCCGTTCTGTATCCTTTCTACTTTGTTGGGGAATTGTCAGTGTTAAGTTTAACCTTTGGTTAGGTTGAAAGATGCCCTCATTTTCCGGGCCGGGTACGCTCCTGGCAAGGAGCCCTTGTTTCCACAGAGCGTTTTCCCGCTGCGAGTGTGGACGGTTCTTTGAGCATATAGTTTGATCATGAATGGTTAGATGGAGCGTGTACGATGAGATCTTCCATCACCTGGTCATGCAGGTCCATCAAATCAAATCCTAACAGTAAGAAACTCATTGCTGAAGACACCAACGGTCACTTTACCACAATTGATCACAGGTGGAGGTACACACGGTCCATACGGTCTTCTCGCGCAAACTCAATTATCGCAAAGTCCTCTGTGTTGATTTGGCGACGAATGGCCACACAGTGGCAACATTTTAGAATGCTGTATCTATTTAAGATGCACTACTCAACTTTAACCACCACTCTTACTATCCTGAGACATCTGGTGTAATCTCTAGGCGTGATTTTTAAGTAATTGTTTATGGAGTCTTGGAATTTTACGTGTCTTAGGTTCAGCACTTGGCAAATTTCTTTTTGTTATTAATACAGGTCCATGCCTTTTTTATTTGGGTGCATAATTTAAAGATGTTTGCTGGTCTCGTTATTGGTTTATCTAGCCCATTGTGAGATCCATCTTGGACGTGGGGATTCTTCTGTGGGTTCCTCCCGGGATTTAGTGACTTTGTACTCGTAGGTCGTTTCCGTCAGGATTTCCATCCTCACCAAACTGCTGACGCTATGTTTAGCCACAGCTATTGCTCTTTTTTTTGCTAAACTCAGAAAAGGTTTTGTGGTTTGTGGGTCAGTAATGGCCTCTAAGTGAGGGGACAATACAACGTTTGAGACTGGAATCGGGATATCAGGTTGCATTTCCATTAAGGCATCCTCATTCTTGTCCAGTGAGTAAGTAGAGATATTTAATGGGAGGGCCTCATCTTCATCGGTAAGAGTTTGAGTAGGTTCCACCACCAGCATTGAACAGGGATTTGGATTCCCCTTTTTTTCTGTTAACGTGGCCATTGTTTTTTTTCCGATTGTGGGAGCAACACTTTTCTTAAGAAGCTCCTACAATCCTTAGGTTTCACCATCATGATCGATTTCTGACACTCAAAGGTGTTGCTCAATAAGGATCCAGTCTTTTTAGATGAAGAAAATACCTGGTAAGCCTTTAAAGTGGATGATTTTGGAGGCTCATCGGACCTCGCCGCCCTCTCCGGGGTGAGACTAAGAGAGCTCCTCTCTGGAGGTGCCCCATCTGGCTCAACCATGCTTAAAGACAGCACTTCCGAAGCAGTCTCAACATTACTCGCAGAGACCTCTTCTCTTTGTACCTCAAATAGCTGATTTTTTGGGCTCAACGCACCAACCTCGAATATAGATTGGTGTAAATCTTCTTGGGCCTTATTCCTACTATTTAAAGGTATTGTATCCCTGCCCAGGGGGCCCGGCACGATAACTTTTCCTTTTCTGCCCTGATGGATTCCGGCTGAAATGAAGCCTTCAATGTAAATCATCTTCATATGCATCATCGCCAGCAGCGTCATTTGGTCCTTAAGGGTGTTGTTTATGGCCTTGTATAACTTCATAAATGGGGCGATTGCAATGGTAATGTCACAATCCTGCTCGCCTGCCACCCAGCACCACTACATGCGCCTCTGCCTTTATTTCCTTGTTTTACCCCTGCAGTTTTGGACTAATCTAATTGCATGTTCCATTCCGGCTTTTGGGTTAAACCAGCAGATGTATTCTGGGACATGTATGCTGTCCAAAAGGCAGAGGGCTGGAGAAGGCATACTAAATACATTTGTTTGCAGCAAGATACTAAGAGCTGCAGAGGGCCTGATTGCATTCACCTGTTCCAAGCTACTGCAGGCCAGGATGCAGAGAGCTGGAGAGCACTTGATTAAAAACCACTGCTGCTACTGCTGCAGGCTACAGAAGCTAGGGCTGGGCTTAGTTGAACACAGCTGCCAGAGTCTGCAATCGGCTCCACCTTGCTGGCCTGCTGGCCTGCTGGCTGGGAGGGCCTTTATAAGCTCACTTTGAACAGAAGCATTTGTCAGTCAACTGCTTCCATTGGGAGTTTGTGCTGGTGCTCCTATTACCAGTTTTTGACCTTTCCTGGAAATCCTCTTTTAGCCTTTGATTCCTGTTGCTGTTGATGCCTGCAGCTCCCTTTCCAGCCTTCTGCTCTGCCACACTCTGTTGCCTTCTGCCCTGCTCCTCTGGGCACCCACCTGGCGGTTCTGCCACACTCCGCTGCCTTCCGCCCTGCTCCTCTGGGCTCCCACCTGACGGCTCTGCTGCACTCCGCTGCTTTCCGCCCTGCTCCTCTGGGGTCCCGTCTGACGGCGTTGCCGCACTCCACTGTCTTCTGCCCTTCTCCTCTGGGCTTCCCTGCCTGGCAACCTTTCCACACCTCTCTGCCTTCTGCCCTGTTCCTCTGGGCTCCTTGCCTTGCAACCTGTCTGTTCTAGCTTCTGATATCCTATCCTGTCCTGTACCTGGTTATTTCTTTCAATGCTGCTTTCTACTTGTATTACATCTTGGTCCACTGTGTGCCTCCACTTGAATCCGCTTTACAGTGTGACCCTGGGTTGGTCTCCGTTCAGGTCAGATAATGGAAGACTTCAGTTGCCTTCACCTAGTCCTTTGAAGTCGTACCTGCCTCAGTATATGGTCTTTCAGTTTTACCCTTGCACTGAGTACAACAGTGTCCTCGGTACGACCTAGGTCATGACGTTGCTGTATGACTGTTGTTAAGAGTAATCTACTGGTACCTATCCCAAGGGCTTTCCTTAATCCCTAGAGACCCTTTATCATATTCCAGTACACCCTTATTTCTGATCAATCCGTGTTGCCCAGTGTACTTGCTTGTCTTTGCCTTTTCTCTGTCTCTTTGTTTACAGCCTGCTCCTGCAGTTCCTGTAAATACCAGTTTCAACTAACAGCTTGGTATGTACCCTTTTTCTGTTATATGCTAGCATTGCCTCCGGAATCTCCTTTATTCTACTTGCATACAGTGAGAGATAGCCTCTGCCTTGTGCTCTCCGCCTAGATTTGTGACAGGTTACTACAGACATCTGGCTTAAATGATCACTGTGGCCCAGATGTGATGATCGCGTGTTCACCTTTTCTTGAGACGTCTGAGATCCCAAACTCTAGTTTGGCACAGTCATATTCTCTGCCGATGGAATAGTTTGTCCTCTACTCGTCATTGCGCCCTGTAAGAGACGATCCTTCCCATTGAGGGTCTACCCCTGTTGGCCATGGGTTATGAGGACCTCTGTCAAACCTCCCAGAGATCGAGTATCCCGACCGAATATTGGGATCAACATTGGCGCTGTCTGAGTGGGCATACGAGTCTTTAGGCACAATGGCAGACTTTGGCGACTTTAACCCAGAGTTCAGCAGCTCAATACTTTCTCTCAAGGATTTGATTTCTTGCTTTAGCTCAGTGCCAGTTTGAGTACTGGCTAGTGAGTTTACTGTTTCCTTGTGGTGGTTGGTCAGTAGGCCGTCCTTGGCAATTGTGTTTACTTTTTTTTTCGTTCTTGGAAGTAGTTGAGGGGGCGGCCCAGATATCTCCTCCATCCCCCCTTACAAAGTGCTCTTTTTTTAGCCGGGATACGTCCCCATGATCGTGGGTCATCAAGCAAAGAATGCACAGGAATTGAGTCTTGGGAGACTAGGGCCTCAGCACCTTCCAGTATTTCTCCATCTGTTAATTCTTTGGCGCAGTCTAACTGGGCAACACTCGGCCCATCTAGTTGGTTTACCGATGATAGGAGTAAGTTTAGCGTCTTACGTCCGGCCAGACCCAGTAACCCAAAATGTATTTGCCTCCCTCCCGACCACTTCCATTTCACCAGAAGCGAGATGTTCATAGACGTATTCACTCTCTTGGCACAAGTCATGCCAGAAGTGGTCTTTGATCTTTTCAAGTCCATAAAGAAGGCAGCCTCCATTGGGTGGCAACAGTCCCCTTCTGCCTCCCCTGGGGACAGTTCTGAGACCCTATCAAGGTCTGGGAGTTTACCACACAAATCCACCTTCCTCGGGGTCGATGTCTTTGCAGAGGGAAGACCTTCAGGGTCGGAGCTCCCCATATCCTCGCTCCAATTCCTCAATGTCGACGTTGGTCTGGGGCTTCCCCGTACCGTTGTCAAGGAGGTCAGTTGAGATTGTTTAAAAGACAGTGGGCAGTGGACGTTGCCCTCGCTCCTCTCCTGTGGGGTCTGCATGAGTCAGTCTATTAACAAGTGACTTTCACAAAACTCGCCCTTAGCTGCAAGCCCACAGTGGAGTCATCATGTTCTGGGCACTCGGGGAATGATACGCTGCACTGGTCGTTAGGCTGGGTAGATATACTTAAGGAGACACTGGTGATATTTAAGTCTGTTGAACGGACTGTTGGAAAATCCAGTGTTTTTAACTTTTCAGGGCTCCCTACCTCCCCCGGTTGGGTCGGGCAAAGATCGATATCGAGGGTTCCTTTTTAGGCCACTAAAACCCCCACAATGGCCCCAGGCGGCGATGAAGCTGGGAACGGGCATAGGGAGGTTAACAGCATTGGGGCCGTCAGTAACAGTTGGCTCTTACCCGTTGTCCCTCTCGCTTGGTCGGCCTCTCCTCAATCATCTGACTCAGTGTTCGAGTGGTCCTCCACTGAAGAACTTGCACTGCGGAGCCTACGACCTCGATCAGATGCCTCCTTTGGGTCCCCACCATCCAGTTTCAACAGTTTTCTTGCTATTTTCAGAGCGGGCCAGGCCCCATTGAGTCCCTCGTCTACTCGGCTTCAGTCGGCTGACTGACGAGTGACTGGACTCAACGCCAGACTCCACGCAGGTACTCCGTGCCTTGGAATATATTGTATTCTTCAAGCTGTAGTGGCAATGAAGCAATGTAGACAGAGGGACATAGCAAGTTCGCACAATGCAGGAAATACCATGATCCAGTCAATCCAAGCCCTTTTCAAGAATGACTGGACTCGAAGCCAGACTCCACGCAGGCGCTTCACGCCTTGCCTTGGAATGCATAGTATTCTTGGAGCTGCAGCTGCAATGAAGCAATACAGAGAGTGGGACGTAGCAAGTTTGCACAATGCAGGAAATGCCATGATCCAGTAACTGCAAGTCCTTTTCAAGAGTGACCGGACTCGACACCGGACTCTGCGCAAGCAGTCTGTGCTGTGAGAAACCAGAAGGTGTCTCACCCACCAGTCCCCGGGGATCTGTCATCCAGGTGCTCAGGACACGGCCATCGAAACCTTAGATCCAGTTCCTGGCGGTGGACGAGTAAGGGAGGATAACCTGTGTGAAGGGTCTTCAGGGAATGGGAGTGGGACACTGGATGGGGAGATGCAGTATCCCCTTCCCTGTAAAACCTTTACCCCATCCTAGGTAGGATATTTAGGAACTCAACCCCCACCCCCTTTCCAACATGACGCCTTTCGCACAGACAGCCGGCTATGAGAGAAAACGGACTAACACCCGAGCTGTATACCTGACGTGTCCCAATACCATGGTCAGGCAATTACGGACTATCACACACACCTGCCTTCCATTAGAAAGAAATAGAAGATTATGGTTATGGCGTGATCCCTGCAACCTAGATGGTGGTTAATAAAGATATTCTTTGTCTCAAGGATGGTAGTGTCCCATTGGTTTATAGGAGAACAACATTAGAACCTGGCTTTTCGGTTTCGGTCCCATATCTAACACTATTAACAATTGTTAATTGATAATACACTAGCTGCTTGAATATCCTGACATATGATTTCTTGAACACTTTTTCTTTTACATAACATTGTTTCGCACACTATTTGTATTTAGATGTAAGGATTGGCAATAGGTTTAATAGTAGAGGCCCTTTTATTTTGACAAGACATCACTAGGACTGCGTTATTATTTGATGGTTGTAGCTTGCTCCCATCTTTAGATTTAGGATTATATAGGCATTTTTCAAACCCAATGGAAGTTCAATAAACATCCTTGAACTGTGGTCACTTGTGTATGTCTTACTGTTGATACCAGGCCTTCCTTACAGTGCCTTGCCTTGGAATATATAGTATTCTTAAAGCTGCAGCGGTAATGAAGCAATGTAGACAGTGGGAGGTAGCAAGTTTGCACAATGCAGTGCTTGGTATTCATGGACCTGTGAGGCATAGGTTTGTTGTTCCTGGACATCATAGTGCAGTTCCTATTTCCTTTCCATGTGCCTCGTTTGTCTCGGTTGCTTTTTTTTTCGGTCTGGCATCTCGAAGCAATGGTTCCATGTAATAATATCCCCTCAAAAATATCACCATGCAGAGAAATCGCTGTTTTTTGTCGGGACATTATTACATGGAACATGCGGGGGACACCCCTGCAACCCCCAAACCCTTTTTTATTTTTCATGGGGAGCAGGGAAAACCCCCACAACCCCCGCTGCCCCTGTCCCTATATATATGGTCACCTATATAATGTTGCCACGACATTTTCCCGGCGACATTATATACAGCGACCATATATATAGGGTTATTATTACCTGATACCGAAGCAATGGGGTCAACTATTTGATATAACTTTTTTTAGCTGCTGATTCGTATAATGTCATAGGTGCTGAGTTGTTAGGTACGGTGGTGGTGGTTTCTAATGGAGGAGTGTGGCGATGGATTCCACATGTAAAGGCATCTAGGACTGGGGAACTCGTTGACTGGTCAGGGGAGACTCCAGTGTACTGTGCACCACGTGAGGGTACGATAAAGAAGAAGGGGGTGGCAAGACCTGACTGTGACGCAGGTAAGGTTTGAGGTCCGATTTTGGGATCTAGGTTATGGCGTGGACGAATAACATGATTCTAAAGAGAAATGCAAAATTGACTTCCGGTTTTTCACTTGTGTTGGGTGATCCCAAAGCCAGGTGGCAACATTTCAGGGATGGTGGGAGAGCTGCAGTCTGCCAGCCTTAATAATAGGCCGAATAATAGGCTTAAATACTGATCCTCGGTGAGCTAAGTGACCTGAATTATGTGCTTAACTGTAGGCCTTGAGCCAATTAAAATGGAGCAAATATTACGCAGAGATGTTCCTGGTAGGGTCGTGTTGTGCACCAGGATTTCATCGGGGAAACCTGGGCAACTACCTATATGTTCTCTTCTGGGTTGTAAAGGTCCTCTCGGTGGTTTAAAGTGTGTGTGTATACGGGATCACTTTTCTGCTAAGGTGCTTTCCGTGACTCGGCAGAAATGAATTGAAGGGGTGGACAGAGGGCTCCCATTAAGGGAGAAATAAAGACAACTGTCAAGAGTATGTCAAGTCAATTAAAAGCAATTTAAATGGAAATAACGTGTTGTGTTGACGGCAGGCATCACCATTACACAACGAAATAATGAAAGGTAAATTAAATACATTACAAGATTAAACCCTCACTGTAAATTGAAAATGAGGCACGATTCGTGCCACGAGGCACGAAGAAAGCGACACTCTTTGTTATGTTCTGTGTAGCTGAAGGTTATGTTAGGTTGGATGACGTTCCTGGGATGTATGCCATGCGCAGCTGCCATTTGATTGGTCTCCAGGTGCTCTGGTGGATCTGAGCACAGAGAAGGGGAGTGGGAGAAGTTAGAGGGAGCGCAGGGAAGATGCAAAATCCCTTTACTGTTGTTTTGATAAGTGCAGACCAGGCGTACCCTGATCTCTGCATCAGGCTGCTCTGTTTCTAGGCCCAATTTGTGCAGGCCACAGAGGACTTTCTTTCCAGAGTGGAACTTTGTGCACCCATGTTTTTAGTACGCATTGGCCAGGAGTGTGGTTTTAAATTGGTTGTAGTGGTGTAGTGTTATGCTGCATGAAGTCTAATAGGAGGAACCGTTGGATTTATTTGTGCAGGAGGAGTGGCAGGTATGTGTGTAGTGCATTAGAGCATAGAAAATGTACAGCCTCATCACGACTTGGGCAGTAACCCTGAAATGCGGCGGTATGTTACAGCTGCATTTTAGTGTCCGCCCAATCACGAGCCGGAAAAGTTCCCATTTTCTGGAGCAATGAGCACCGTGCTATTAGCGCACGCTAATTGCGCCCCATTGGGTCCAATGGGGAATGAGGAATTACAGTTGCCAATCGACCCTTGATCCGGCGCTAATAGCGCCGGACCCGTTGGCGGTAATGCTAGTAGCACGAGCGGTATTCCAGCGGGAATACCACCGGGATACTGCCCAACTTGTGAGGAGACCCTTAAAGTGTTAGTGAGGGAGTTCGCAAAAGCAGTACCTGTCCAGGTCATGGAGGCAAACTCACAGCTGCCAGTTTGCATCATTTTGTTGTTGAATTTTTAGGGGCGGTGCAGGGTTAGGGATATTTTTTTTATTTAAGGTTTGGGGAGCGGTGGTGGCATAGAGGAGGGGAGGGGGTTTTGTCCGCCCCATAAAAATGCAGTGGAAAAATGCGGCAGGCATGGCTGCTTTGAGCTGGCACACTGTGAGTTGTACAAAATCTAGAGACAAAGCAGTTGATTGACTATAAGGATCGCAACGGTTTTCCCAATAGACAAGTGATCTCAATTTTGTGGATTCCGCTGTAGGATGGAGCTCCAGAATTTCACTGTGGTCTTAGTGAAAGCCCATTCCGCATACCTAGTGTTGGCCCGAAGGGCACTATCTGGGATACAGAGTGCTTTGAAATGATTCCTTTTCTTGACCTGTAGTTAGCGTGTGATCTTAGAGCTGGCGTAATGTGTTCCCTCCTGTTAAGTCTGAGATGATGTCTTGTTGCTGTGTTCTAGATACACTGAGGTCTCATAGTGAGCTAATCCAGCATTCCGAGGTATATGATTTTTGCCTGGGTGATTCTAGCCTGCACCAGAGATATGATTGCAAGTATCCTCTGTGGGAAGCTGAAGGAAAGCATTATCCACTTGATAAATACAGGTGTTGAAAACAGTTCTTTACCAAAGCATTGATTTGAGGTTCCGCAGTAAGCCCTTAGTTCATCAGAAGAATCTCGAGGTTCTTGATCATCTTCGAGTGTTTCCGGATAGGTATCCCTTTGCTGTAGACCAGGGTATTTCTCTTTGTGGTGTGGTGATGGACAATCAATATGGCAATCCTTTCCATGGTAACTTTAAGATTATTGAACGTCATCCAGGCATTCCTTTGAGTGAGCCAACGGATGAGGGAGGTCTTGTGTCCTTGTTGAAAGAAACTTGAAAAGGATTTGTGTGCCATCTGCATAGCTGCAGCAGGCGAGTCCTTACCTTTTCATGAGTCTCAGGAGCGGAGGCACGTACAGGAGTAGAGGTACTGGGCCGAATCTTTATGGTATGTTACAGGTTGTTTTGCAGGAGTGTGAATGGAAAGGTCGTAGCCAGGTGGCTTCTGTTCTGTGTATGAGGAAGCATATTATCCATTATAGTGCAGTGTTACCCTGTCCATTTTCTTCCAGTCTCTTAATTAGTGATTTGTGAGTAACAGTGATAATGGCTGAGGACATGCCTAGGAGTATGAGGGTTGAGGTGATGTTGTCATCTGCGTTGTTTTCAAAGTAATCTCAGACAGAAAGAAGTTCAGTTTCTGCTCGTCATAAGCCACTTGTGCGCTGAGGGGTGTGGTTGGAATTAACCTGCTCCAAGATTTGACAATAAATGTAGCTTTCAAGGATTTTAGCTGACGATGGTGTATGGGGAACAGGATGGCAGTTTGTAGAGTCATCTAGGTTTACAGAGGTGTTTTTTAGAAGTGCTTTAACATAGTTAGTCTTCAAAAGCCTTAGAACGATTCTGTTTTCCAGGATGCAGTACATGAGTCCAATGTAGGAACAGGAAGGCGTTTCCTTGCAAAGGATGACTTTGTATATATCCGGGGGCAAGGGATCCATTAGCGTAGCATGTTCTTTTGTAATACTTAACTACTTTAGAGAACTCCGCTTTGGGATGGCTTTTAAGTAGTTAAGCTTTGCGATTATTGGTGGGGTTTTCTTGGGGAGGGGATCTTTATTCCTGTTGATTAGAGCAGGGCTTATATTTTGCAGGAAAACAATGGTTCTGAAATGATGCTGTTGCACGGTTTTTGAGAGGGTGTAAGGGTATTGTTACAGGATTTCGTGTTTTTTTATTTCCGTGCAGATTCTGAACATTTCTCTCTGCATGTTTTATTGCTGTTCAGATATATTTGGCGTAGTGAAAACGTGTGGCCTTTAGGCAAGACCCTCCAGGATATGGCCACATGAAATTGAATGTTTTTCAGCATTGGAGCCTCTACATTGGCCCACAGACATCTTTATCCAGATAAAGTACCAACTCTGCCCTAGATTTTTGTATGGATGTATGAGTTTGGCATTGCACAGATGTTTCTATTCTGTGAAAGTGAGACTATGAGCACCAGTGTGCAAATAGATGACAAAATAAGGCCAGTCTGGTGAAAGTTCATCTGAAAAACTGGGGTCTTATTCATTTCTTAATGCCTAGTCACGCCAAACTACTAAAAGCTTGCGGCAGGTCTATATCCCACGGAGGTTGAATATTGGTGGGACCGTGAGAGGGTCAGTGACAACACTGATTTGCTTTAAATCTGACAATTCATCTAAGGGCAATGAATCAATCTGGTAGAGCAAGCCGTCTCCCACCCCAGCCTTGGATGTCTTTGAACACTCATAACACCAGCTACCTCTCAGCCTTCATCTTAGATCACACCTTTTTGCCTTTTTTTCATATTCATTGCCCCATCCAATCTGTTATTTAGCCCCTATATTTCATTTGTTTGCCAGACAACGGTTTTCATCAATGTGTCCTTCTTTTGTTTCCTTTCTTTTTCTCTTACATTTTTGTATAATCCTTTCCCTCAGTGACGCCTTTTACATTGTTGTACATTCACCTTAGCATTCCTTCTATGGTTACACGGAAATGGCACCTCAACACTCATAGGCGCTGAGTACACCGGGGCAGCGGAGGCATTTACCCCGTACACCTTGTACAACAGGGGCAGGAGTGGCTTTTTGCCATTGTTGTGAACCTATAAGTGAAAATGTCCTTCATCTATTTCAAAATCAAAAAAGACTGGCTTCAGCGCTGGGCTGCAGGTCTTATGCTCCTCTCCTACTGTGTGCGTCCTCTGTAAAGTGTTAGCATGCATCTTGCAAGATTAGCAAGTGCTGCTCACTTCAAAGGGGGAAGGCTGCCAGATGCCAAAATGACTAATGCTCGTCAATAGTCGACGTGCGCCTGATTGGGGAAACGGCCCAATGCTATCTGGCTGGCTTGGGAGAACTATTGTCCACTTTGTTCCTGAATACTCCACCTAGTTGGCAAGTGGTGTCCACTGCCAATTTGCCACTTTTCCTCGGCTGGAAGTGAGGCATGTGTCCCAATCAAAACTTTGTGAGATTTCTCCTTCTCAAGAGTTTTCTTCTAGAACAGACAAGGTTTGTAGTAGCATTTGCCATTCAGTAGTATAGAGGGGATGCCTGCAGCAGGCTGCAATGATCTATGCATTATGCACAACTCAAAGGTACTAGTCACCAGTAAGACAGCTCAATCTTTGAATAGAAGTTAGCACCTGTTGCAGACATCCGTTTTAACCCAGAAGTCACAAGTATGAATTCCAATAATATAGCTTGTCATGTTAATGCAATTGCTACAGAATTCTGAGTGCAACCAGAAGGCTCATCTGCCTAAGAGACTGGGAGAGAGAAATGGAAGGATTGAATGGTAGTGAAAGATGGAAGGTAAGAGGAAGAGAGGGTAAAATGTGAAGAAGGTCAGTGAAGAGAGCGGGATAGAGAGGCAGGGAGAGGGTGAGCAATGGAAATGTGAAGGCTAGAGGAGGGAGGGCAGTTTGGGCGGGAGAAGAGAACGAGCAAGTGGTTATGTGAAGAGAGGTGAGCAAGGAAGCAAACATGAGGGAGATATGGGAATGACAAGTGTAGAAAGAGAGAAGGAGGGGTCAATATTTCCAGGTACCAGATAGCATCCTGCAACTGTCATTAAAATGGGAAATTACTCAATCTAAGATGAAATGCCCAATATTAAAGTTGTGTCTTGGACAGAACATTGATCAGCAAATGCAATGTTGTGGAGTTGTTCTGTTTTAACGTGACTATTGACACATGGATAATGAAAATACTTCTAAATGCTAAATTTCAGAACCAAGCATCATCTATAGGTTTGAACTGTCATACGGTATTCTTCCTTCTCACAACCCCAGCAGCAAGATGGGAACAGAGCTGCCTTGCTTCCTCAAAAAAATGAAACTCTTTTTAAGCTTAGCAATACAAACTGTCAGAAAGACTGACACGGTAATAAAGTACAAGTGTCCCATTTTAGGCCTGCACCTGTCTATGAGTTTGGGCTTAAAACCTTAAAATAACACTAAATGATCTTGGTCAGTGGTTCTTTCTCATATAATCTGATATTTCAATCAGCCAGGCCTTTCCTGGATGAAGGAATGTAAATCATTTCAAGACTGAATGGCTCATCTAAGGACAGCAAGGCCCTGGGACCACTCTCAGGGGGCAGTACTGAAGTTATAGATGGCCCCAGCAGCTTAAACTACATAGGACTTTACCATAATGGCAGACCTTGGCTCATAAATACTCCAGCACTGAACTAACAGCATGGACACCAGATATTTGTTATATTGTGTCTAGTGGAAGAGAAAAAAATGCACCATTGAAATTACATTGAATTCATATTTCTGTTTATAGCATTTAAACAAAACGTAGTGGATAGCTATTTTTTTAACAAATCAGCTTGGAATCCCCTATTAGATGGACCCAAAAGAACATTTTGTGATGTTATCTTTATTATGTAAATTAATGTTGTCTTTATTATGTAAATTAGGTGAATTTTTATTTCGTCACACAGAAACGACGCACGACAGGTCAGTGATTCATATATTCTACAGTTTGCATTGGCGAACCCATTCATTTCAGATGGAAAAATAATTTTTGTGTAATCCTCTCAGAGTGAAAAAAGTAAAAATGTGTACGTCATCCACGGTAAATTGTATCAATATGAAATTTGCATCATTTAGTTTGCGTCTGAGAGGGATATATGGTGAATCTATTGGTAACATGATTTCATGAATGGGGGAGAAAGTTACTATTGTTTAATCCTGAAATCTCCAAGATGACATCACATTAAATCGCATCAAATGGGGCGAAAACTATGTTTATAAGTTACTCCCATTAGACTACCCACTTCTTTAATATTTCCAATGACCACTGGTGGGTAGGCTTAATGTGATGTCACTTTTGGAACACAGTCCAATCACATACATTGACCAATTAGATTAGAGAATCTGTTCGCTGTGTCCAAGACCACCAGTCTGGCTTCAGAGCTGCCAGAGGCACGGAAACTGCTCTCTTGAGGTCTAGCACAGAGCACAGAAGAATTATTTTGGGAGTCAAATGGCAGGTTGGTGCCCCAATACCCAGAAAAATATTAAAGTCCTTCCTGGCTACACCATCAAGCAGAATACTTTTATTAATGCTGAGTTGCTCAAGACTAAAGGGAAATAATAATTATTTGCTACCCATTTCCCACTTTTAAGTGGCCCATTGAAAGTGAGAAATGTAAGTTTTTTCACAATTATGGAATAGAAACACTACTGAAGGGAATTTAGCCAACGTATATGTTGAACATACAATTTCCTTTCTAAAAGAAATTTAAAGGCAGGAAGGTCCAGTAGCTTGGGGAATTGAGTTTCCTTGAATGCTCCTAACATTCTCCCACGTCTATTGAGTAAGCGGCGAGGTATCTATTTTCAATAATGGGGAAGTAGAGAGTGTGGCCGGCAGCCTGCAAAATGGCTGCTTAGCCCTGGAGCTCCCGCTGCTAATGCCCTCTTCCCTCAACATATCCCAGCCTGAGACGTCTAACTCAAACAACAATAAGAATGTATGCAATCTGAACCTCGAGATACCTGCCCAGTGCCCCTCTTTGCAACAATAATTTCCCTGTTACAAGGTACAACGTGAGGCCGCATACATCGACTCTTGGAACAGGATTGCGGCCAGTGTTCCGTGGTGCTTATCAAGTGCATAGTCTAGTGACCTGCGACAGAGGAGTGCTCCCAAAGACCTACCGGCAAGTGATGGGAGACGGCTTGGCCAAGCAGTGAGATCTTCTGAAGAACGGGGATGTAACGCTCACCTGGCTCCCACGGAGGCGCTGGTCTGGTCTGGGTTGCTGTGGCCTCTTCAAGCGTGATGCGCAGAATTCGTACCACCGATTGAACAGGACCCCCAAATCTTGCTTGTCTGGCCCGTAGGAATATCCTTCTGCAGATGAGAAAGGGGATTAACTGTCTGCTGAATAATGTGCTTGCTCCCCCCTTTCCCCCTTCGTTCTTCTCTGACTTCCTCCAAAACCCCCGGTTTAAGTTCACCTTATGGTTTGGAAGGATGAACTCTCCATCCTGCTTCTGGTGCAGGGGCGCGCGTTCGTCCAGTTACTTCACTGGTTTTCAGAATGGCGCTGGCAAATCCACTTGACTTTACTGAACGATACGCCGTAAGTATGAAGATGCAAAAGTTCAAGTGTGAGCCTCCTTTTATGTTGTCTTTTTCTGTCCTTTATTTCAGGCGCAGAACAAAGGCGATGCGTTGAGGGGTTAAATTGCCGGGGTAAAATCAGGTGAGTAAGTGATGAGGGCGACCCCTCTAAATGTCTTTATAATTCCCCAGTAATGTCTTTTGTCCTTTCCCCATAGGGGCCGGGGTGCCGTACCTGCCAGAGATGTGGCGCCGACCCGAGATGTGGAATGGTTCACCAAGAATAGCCGGTAAGTAATATGGCTGAAAATTCGGCTTTCCTCTTGTGTTCCCTTGCTCACCTTTTGTCTCTTCTTCTCTCCCTTAGGTGCAGTGCAGAGATGTGGCGACCGGCACTGAGAGCCGCGATGGAGCCGGGCGGCGTCTCGGGAACAGGTGAGTGAAGTGCGGCACTGCAGCGGGCAACGCAGTGCTTTTAAATGGAAGTCTTCCTTCAGGAATGCTGGCGTGAAGATTCCGGATGCAGGTAAGAAGGTTGAAATAGTTCTTGGTTTTCACCTTTCTCTTCTCTTATTCCCTTACAGGTGTTCCAGGTTCGAGGCAGGCGTGGCTGGAGTCCAGGTGCAGGAGCAGACACTGTGAGTTCAGCTGCTGGGATGCAGAACAACGCGAAGCACGTGTGGCTGTCCGGGCGTGGCTTAAATAGCCTTGGAAGAAGTTCCAGGTGAGTATTCTTCCACAGCCCCACCCAAGTAACAAAATAGTTCCTTCAGAAAAATAGTCCCTCCTAAGCCTCATTTGGCTTGGTTCTTCATGCAGCATGGTCTGCATCAGGTGAGAGCACCAAACACTTCCCCTTATGAGCCTGGCGCCTATGGCGCCAGGACTGATGTCCAACATGAGCCTGGCGCCAACGGACAGAGTCCAAAGAGCCTCTATAATGGTCCACTGGGCTTTTACCCGGGGGCGTGATGCCTGCTCCCGGGGGTGCTGGGCCTGGCCTGGTGCTCCGGGGGTAGGCATCATGACAGCACTCCCCCCCAACGCCCCTCCCAAGGCCGTTTCCCCAGGAGGTTTCGGTTTGTTCGGGAAATTCCGATGGAACCTTTTTACTAGCCGAGGTGCATGTACGTGGTCGCTGGGTTTCCAAGATCTTTCCTGAGGCCCGTACCCCTTCCAATCAATTAGATAGAAAAGTTTTGATTTTGAGATCTTAGAGTCCAAAATGTTTTTCATCTCGAATTCAGGCTCCCCATCTATCTGGATTGGTTCTGGTGGCTTTATTAATCTGGTTCCTGGTTGCACTGGTTTCAAAAGCGACACATGAAAGACAGGATGAATCCGCATGTTAGCTGGTAGATCAAGCTTGACTGCCACTGGGTTAATTATAGCTTTGATCGAGTAAGGGCCTAAATACCTTGGATTAAAAGTCCGAGGTCCCTTGAGCGATAAGTGTTTGGTAGCCAACCATACTTGATCCCCTACTTTGTATGGAGGCGCCTCCTTGCGATGCAGATCCGCATTCTTTTTGTATTTCCCTTTCGCATGTTGTAAGTGTGCAGTAGCATCCTTGAAGACTTGAGTAATCATAGAATGCAAATGGTCCACTGCGGGCATTTCGAGGCTCAAAGGTGAGTCCAGGTCTGAAGTACGAGGGTGATGTCCATATAGGGTATAAAAGGGGCTCTGACCAGTTCCAGAGTGTATCGAGTTATTGTATGCATATTCAGCCACCCATAAAATATCCTTCCAATTACCCTCCGATTGGTGCAACATACATCGTAGATATTGTTCAAGGGTCTGGTTCGTTCTCTCCGTCTGACCATCGGTCTGTGGGTGGTGGCTGGTTGAGAGTCTTACGTCGATTTGTGCCAGTTGACAACACTTTTTCCAAAAATGAGAAATGAACTGGCTTCCCCGATCGGAGATTAGTATGGACGGGAATCCATGTAGACGGATGACATTTTCGAGGAATTCCTTGGCAAGAACAAAAGCTGAAGGTAATCCTTTCAACGGAATAAAATGGGCCATCTTGGAAAATAAATCCACCACAACCAGAATAGTATTGTATCCATTACAAGAGGGCAGGTCCGTGATAAAATCTAGTGACAAGGTGTGCCAAGGTGCTGGTGGAATGTCTAAGGGTTGAAGAAGACCGGCGGGTTTTGTTTTTGACCTTTGTTTTGGGCGCAAACTCCACAGGACATCACGAAAGATTTAATATCCTTTCACCAGGACGGCCACCAGAATTGTCGTTTAATTTTTTCCTCTGTTTTGGCAATGCCAGGATGTCCTTCCATCAGAGTATCGTGATGACGGGAAATAACCAGTTCTTGCAATTCCTTTTCTGGCAAAAATAAACGTCCTTGGAAGTAAGGTAAGCCACCGTTGATTGAAAAGGCAGACCCCCTTTTGATCCAATCCTGCAAGGCTGAAGAGTCCAGGAATAGTTTTACCCGTGCTTGAATGTCTTCAAGGGTTTGTAAAGTGGTTATCCCCAAGATTCTTTGTTTGGGAATTATCGGCACAGGTTCTGAGTTTGTGTCCATTTCTCCCATTCGAATTAAAGATAGCGCGTCCGCTTTGCCATTCTTACAGCCAGGACGGTAGGTGATTACAATAAAGCCCATCTGAGCTGTCGTGAAGACTGAGCCTTGGCAGTTTTTAAATATTGTAAATTTCGGTGATCAGTGATCACAGTGATGGTATGCCTGGCGCCAAGAAGATAATGCCGCCAAGCCTTAAAGGCGGACTTAATGGCTAATAATTCCTTATCGGTGATTGCATAATTTATCTCCGGCGGCGAGAACTTTCTGGACCAAAATGCTACGGGGTGCAGTTGGTTGGTTTCGGGGTCTCTCTGAGACAGGACAGCTCCCATGGCTAAGCTGAATGCATCGGTTTCGACTATATATGGGAGATCAGGACGCGGATGTTTCAAAATAGGTGCGGACGTAAATTTAGCTTTTAATTCCTGAAAGGCCTGTTCAGCTTCCTCGGTCCATTCAAAACGTTTATTCTTCCGTAGGAGAGCAATGATGGGTTGCACCGCCCGTGAAAATTCTGGGATAAACCTGCGATAAAAATTGGCAAAACCAAGCATGCTTTGGACACCTTTCACCGAACTAGGTGATGGCCATTTGAGGATGGCATCCACTTTCTGTGAGTCCATTCGGACCCCTTTAGGTGTCAGGATGAATCCAAGAAACTCAACATCGGTTGTATGGAAAACGCATTTTTCCAGCTTTGCAAACAGTTTGTGCTGGCGCAATTTCTCAAGGACGGCCCTGACATGTTTTCTGTGATCAGATTCCGAAGAGGAGTACACCAGAATGTCATCGATATACACGACAACACAGACATCGATGAGTTCCCGAAGGACATCGTTCATGAAGAATTGGAAGGCAGCAGGCACGTTGCACAACCCGAAAGGCATCACCTGTTATTCGAATAGTCCATATTTTGTACGGAAGGCCGTTTTCCATTCGTCGCCTTCTTTTACTCGTACCAGATGATAAGCCCCCCGGAGATCTAACTTGGTGGATATGCAAGCGTCCTTCACCTGGTCAAGGAGTTCCGGGATCAAAGGCAGAGGGTAACGATTTTTAACAGTTATCTGGTTCAATGCGCGGTAATCGATACAAGTTCTAAGGTCGCCTTCTTTTTTTGGCACGAAGAACAAAGCTGAGGATGCCGGAGACTTTGACGGGCGAATGAAACCATTGGCTAGGTATTGATCTAAATATTGTCTCAAATGCAGATTCTCCGGCTCAGTAAGGGCATAAATCCTGCTACAAGGGGGTTGTGCACCGGGCACCAGATCGATTTGGCAATCGTACGATCTGTGACGAGGTAACGTGTTGGCCTGTTCCTTTTGGAAGACGTCCTGAAAGTCTTGGTATTCCGGAGGTAGTTGCATGGAGACAGAGGTTACTGATGCTAGACTGACCTTCAGATTTTCTGGGTAGCAGGTTCGTGCACACTCTGGAAAGGTTATTCTCTTCGCTCGCCAATCAATTTGAGGATTATGTGTCTCTAACCAAGGGATTCCGAGTATAACCTGAAACTGTGGAGCCTTGATTACATCAAACACAACTGCCTCCCGATGGCCGTCCGGACCTACAAGTGTTACCTCAGCTGTGGAATGTGTTACCGGTCCCGAGGCAATTTCGGTTCCATCGACTGTGGTGATGACATCTTTGCTGGTTTTAGGACGCAGGGGGAGGTTAATCCTGGAGACCAATTCATGATCCACGTAGTTTCCTATAGCCCCACTATCGATGTATGCCTTTATTGCATGCAACCGCTTAGGCTGTTCCGGATCTACGAGGACCATTGGCACAGTGAAATGCGAGGTCTGAGAGTTCATTTTCAAGCTCGGCAAGCGGACCCCTACGCTTGTCGGGCGGGGTCGTTTCTCGATACAGAGGTTTCATGGATTTTTTCAGCAGCTCCTCCCACCTTCCTGGGCGGCCTTGCCGGGCAATCTCATAGAAAGTGTCCAGAGGATCCACAATAAAGACATAAGTGCATCTGCCGTCTTCTTTCAAGTTCATTTTGCGTTAAAGGTCCTTTAACTCCTCCGATTTGCATTGGCTCAGAGGCTTCAGCCCCCTTGAGGTTAGCGTGGGTCTTGACTAACACCCGGGTCTCAAATTTGGACCGATCTGCTTTTCTGTTTTGCAGTCTGTGATCCAATTGGACCACTAAGTCTATATATTCTGAGCACTCTTGGGGCGGATTTACAACTTGGGCCAGGACATCTTTAAGTTCTCCGCGTAGACCTCGATAAAATAACGTGATTCTTTTATCCTCTGGCCACCCAGTTTCCACAATTAGTCTATTAAAGGTTGCAATGTAAGAAAGGAGGTCTTGATTGCCCTGTCGCAGAGATAGAAGTTCGTCTCCTAGAGCCTGCCCCTGGGAGTGACGAGCAAATAACCTTTCCATGCTTGCTTGAAATCTTTGAAAATCACGAAGAATCGGGTCATCTTGAGTTACCAGTGGAACTGACCAATCGGCAGCATTGCCGCTGAGATATGACAATACAAAGGCTACCTTGGTCTGGTCATTAGGGAAGGCCCCAGGTCTGCACAGGAAATGCAAACGACACTGATTCATGAATACGGCAAATCGTTTGGGGTCCCCAGCAAAGCGTTCGGGTGGGGCCAGCGGCATGTTTCCAGGTAGATTAATCTGCACCAGGTTACTGGAAAGCACAGAAGCGGGGTTCCCTCCGGAACCGGGTAAAGGAGTTTGTCCAGCTTAACCTTGCAAAAGCTGTCTAGCCAGGTCATCAGCTCTTTCCTTTGTTACAATCACTTCCCTCCTGAGAGCATTAGTCTCTTGACGAGTGGCGTGTACTTCGGCCCGTAATTCCCCCAGTAGTTGGGCCAACTGGTCAGTCTCGGAAGTTTCCATAGCGCCTGGGTGGGAATTTGTAGGAAGGCTTTGCGTTCTGTAATGCTCACCTGGCTCCCACGGAGGCGCTGGTCTGGTCTGGGTTGCTGTGGCCTCTTCAAGCGTGATGCGCAGAATTCGGACCACCGATTGAACAGGACCCCCAAATCTTGCTTGTCTGGCCCATAGGAATATCCTTCTGCAGATGAGAAAGGGGATTAACTGTCTGCTGAATAATGTGCTTGCTCCCCCCTTTCTCCCTTCGTTCTTCTCTGACTTCCTCCAAAACCCCCGGTTTAAGCTCACCTTATGGTTTGGAAGGATGAACTCTCCATCCTGCTTCTGGTGCAGGGGCGCGCGTTCGTCCAGTTACTTCACTGGTTTTCAGAATGGCGCTGGCAAATCCACTTGACTTTACTGAGCGATACGCCGTAAGTATGAAGATGCAAAAGTTCAAGTGTGAGCCTCCTTTTATGTTGTCTTTTTCTGTCCTTTATTTCAGGTGCAGAACAAAGGCGATGCGTTGAGGGGTTAAATTGCCGGGGTAAAATCAGGTGAGTTAGTGATGAGGGCGACCCCTCTAAATGTCTTTATAATTCCCCAGTAATGTCTTTTGTCCTTTCCCCATAGGGGCCGGGGTGCGGTACCTGCCAGAGATATGGCGCTGACCCGAGATGTGGAATGGTTCACCAAGAATAGCCGGTAAGTAATATGGCTGAAAATTCGGCTTTCCTCTTGTGTTCCCTTGCTCACCTTTTGTCTCTTCTTCTCTCCCTTAGGTGCAGTGCAGAGATGTGGCGACCGGCACTGAGAGCCGCGATGGAGCCGGGCGGCGTCTCTGGAACAGGTGAGTGAAGCGCGGCGCTGCAGCGGGCAACGCGGTGCTTTTAAATGGAAGTCTTCCTTCAGGAATGCTGGCGTGAAGATTCCGGATGCAGGTAAGAAGGTTGAAATAGTTCTTGGTTTTCACCTTTCTCTTCTCTTATTCCCTTACAGGTGTTCCAGGTTTGAGGCAGGCGTGGCTGGAGTCCAGGTGCAGGAGCAGACACGGTGAGCGTTCAGCTGCTGGGATGCAGAACAACGCGAAGCACGTGTGGCTGTCCGGGCGTGGCTTAAATAACCTTGGAAGAAGTTCCAGGTGAGTATTCTTCCACAGCCCCACCCAAGTAACAAAATAGTTCCTTCAGAAAAATAGTCCCTCCTAAGCCTCATTTGGCTTGGTTCTTCATGCAGCATGGCCTGCATCAGGTGAGAGCACCAAACACTTCCCCTTATGAGCCTGGCGCCTATGGCGTCAGGGCTGATGTCCAACATGAGCCTAGCGCCAACGGCGCCAGGACAGAGTCCAAAGAGCCCCTATAAAGGGCCGCTGGGCTTTTACCCGGGGGCGTGATGCCTGCTCCCGGGGCTTCTGGACCTGGCCTGGTGCTCCGGGGGTAGGCATCATGACAGGGGATACCAGGTGGTGAAGGAGGTGCCACCAGATAGGAGAGGCGAGGCCGTGGGCCAGAACTACAGTTCAGCAGGCTTGTCATGCTGCAGATCTGAATCTGAGCAACCTCACACTTGTGTCACCCATGATGAAGAGCAGAACTGCATGGTGGAGGAAGCCTCAGGAGGAGGCCATCATGGGTGCCAGAAGGGAGACTAAATCCACCTAGACCGCTGCAGAAGAACTAATAAAACTGGTGGTCCTCTTGGAGGGACGCCTTCCAGGTATAAAGCAAACAGACCTCATACAACCAAAGAGAGGGGAGTAGAACAAGGCAGCAAAAAGCAAGTGCACGTTTTGTTTGAGGAAGGACATCTGAAGATGGAAACATAGGTGCAATAGATGTGAGGAAGGGACCAGTCTAAACCCTTGCATTCACCTGAACTCTGAGAGGCAGTTGCGGCCACGAGAGACAACTGCGGGTAAACCCATGTTGGGGAGGCCTACCACACTAAGTAGTGTCACACAAGAACCAACACACAGGGAGGGTATTTCCCCCTTGTAGGGCAGACTTGGTATGTAGAGTTCATAAACCACAAAACGCTATCATATTGGACAATAGAAGCATGGAGGAATTTAAGCAAACTACAGCTGTATCGACGCTGGACCACCTTCTACTGCAATTCTCTAAAGTCAGTGAAGCGATTTTGTGCATTGAGCACAGGTGAAGGATACACACACAGAGGTGCTTGCTGCGAAGTCGGACCTTTTCAGGTATTATGACAGGCTATTAGAGGTGGAGGAAAGAGTCAGCCAGGTGGACGAAACAGCGGATACAATGTTCTCCCTCCAGATACAGCTGGATAATTTGAAAGCAGCAAAGAACAACCTCAAAGACTGTAGTAGGAGATGAAATGTGTGCTTCTTTGGCTTCCCGAAGAAGGTGGAGGATGGAGACCCTATAGCTTTTCTTGAAAGATGAATTCCATCTACATTAAAGCTAGACTCTCATGGCTGCTGGAAATTCAGAGGGCTCACAGAATCAGAAGTGAAAGATGTCTTCAATGTTAAATCACTCCAGCCTCCCATAGCATGCTTTTTAAGATTTCAGCCCATGCAACAAATCATCAGCCAAGAAGAGAAATTTGATCTGGGAAGGCCACAACATCTATATAGCAGCCAACTTCTCTAGGGAGATGATGAAGCTAAGAATGAGATGTCCTGCTTTGAGGCCACAATTTAAAAAGCTAGAGATAAGGTATGGTTGTTAGACTCTGCTAAGATGCTGATCATGAAGGACCAGAAAACAAAGAAATTCACAGACCCCAAAGCACCTTGGGGATTCCTGCAACAACATGAAGAACAACCAATGGGCACCTCCCAACTCAGACAAGATAGTGCAGAGACAAGAGAGAGGACCCTGCACACCTTAAGAGGAGAATGGAGATGATCAAACCTGCCGGACAGATACCAAGACTGTTGGTGGAAGCTGATTACCGAAAAGACTGCTACAAAGGAGGAGACAGGCAAAGACAGGGTAAAATAAAAGTCTAGATCCCCAATAAAGTCACATGTCTGAGAAGGGTGGACAAGATATTGTGATGAAGAGGCTCTGAGAAGAAAATTCCTCACTACAAGGGTCAGAACGGTGCATGCTAATTAAGGATTTGGGTTGTTTGACCAAAGTGAAAAGATTTGCGGCTAAATTGACAAATCCCCACACCCTTCCCGTACTTACTTATCTTTTTGCTCCCCATCCCGGCAGTTTCTCCTGCACCCCTGCAGCGTCAGAACCGTCCCTCTAACGTGGGTCAGATCTGACGCTGCAGGGCCCCTTTTTCTTTTGTTTTTCCTTTTTAAATCTTTAAGCGGTCGGGTGCGGGTGACACCCCCGCAACCTCTGCTGACATTATAGTGAACAAGGGTGTGGGGGATACCAGCGCTTCCCCGATCCACTTATTCACTATGATGCCGTTCTAATGGGATATTTGATCTTACTGTCCATATTCGATCAAATCTTCGATTCAAATCTCCCATTTGAACAGTTTTATGCAGTCAAATTGGGTATTACCCTACTTAAGACACCACCCAAGACAAATGGAACTGCTGAAGAAGGATACTGCAAAGGTTATATACCAGACCCGGGGAAGGCACTATTGTGAGAATAGGGGAAACCAAATGGCTGATCTCTATTAATTGGTGGGGGTTGAGGGGGTTGGGAGACTGGGGGCTGGGAGCCAGCCGGGCAGGGGACACTCCAAGGCCCTCATTACAACCCCAGCGCTAAACCATGGCGCTATTAGCACCATGGTTGGTGCCGTGTTGTAACGAGTCCGCCATGGTGGAATGGGGAAATACCGCCCCATTCCAAGATTGGCGGGGCGGTATTTCCCCATTTCACCATGGCCCTTCCCCATTCCTATTTTCGCCCCATAGGGCTCAATGGGACTGGGGAAGGCGCTAAGAACGGTACCGCAAATTGCGGTACCGTAATTAGCACTGAGGTCCCTTTGTGGCACCCTACTTTAACGGCTGGTAAAACCAGCCGTTAAGGTCGGGTCCCGCAAAGGAACCTTGTAATCAGGCGTTAAGGGTTTAAAGGCGCTGACACCTTTTACGGCGCCGTTAAACCCTTAACGCCAGGGTCGTAATGACCCCCCAAGTCTCCCACAGAAAGTCACAGAGATGCAGGGGGGAATAGCTACCAGACTGGCTTACCATCCTTCCACATAAGGGGCCAAGTGATTATATGCATGGCAAGGAAGAGGTGGTGGAGGGAGAGGGCTGGTTTGGAGAGATGTTTGGATTGTTGTTTGCAATCATATACTGTTGTTTAAACTGATGGTATTTAGGACGCACAAGCTTGCCATAAGGGTGACCACACACTAGAGAGTGAAAGCTGGAGGAGCATTCTAGCATTCACAGAACAGAAGCCATGGGCAGACACACACAACTAGGCGCAACACAACCAGATAAACTATACTAACAGGGAGATAGATGGTGAATAAGGACCTCAAGATTATATCTCTACATTTCAATGGCATTACCAACTAGGTTAAGCATACAGTTTTTTTTACAATACTTAAATTCTCAAAAGACAAATATTGCACAGATACAAGAAACACACCTAAACAAATCTGAGGTAGATAAGCTTCGCAGGAGCTGGGTAGGTAGAGTGCACCACAATAGCCAAGTGGGAGGGAAGAGTGGTGGGATGCTCATTTGCAGTGAAGGACCCTGATTTCTACAGTTACCAAAATCTGGTCAGACGGTGAAGGAAGGTTTGTGGCGATTGCGGTTCACATAAGGGGTGAAACTTTGGTTGAAGACTCAATTTATCCCTCCACCGATGACATGCAAGCCTTTTTCTTGTTCTGACACAGCACCTTGTCTGAAATGAGCAGACAGCAGGTGGTGTTGGGAGGGTACTGGAACCTGGCAGTGGACCCTTTCATTAACAAGACGGACAGTGGGAGTAAAAGGGACAGATAACTACTAAAGAAAGTGCTGGTAGATCAGGGGTTAGATTACTTAACCCAACAGCTAAGGATTACACATTTACCTCCTGTGTTCATGGCACACAATCAAGAATTGATTACTTTATGTTACCTCGGCGATTACTATATAAAATCCCCCAGTGCAACATATTGCCGGGGGAAAT
The DNA here is from genome assembly GCF_040938575.1 of Ambystoma mexicanum. Taxonomy (NCBI): domain Eukaryota; kingdom Metazoa; phylum Chordata; class Amphibia; order Caudata; family Ambystomatidae; genus Ambystoma; species Ambystoma mexicanum. The sequence goes on along the minus strand of NC_090923.1, from coordinate 1,236,007,572 downwards.
ATCTAATCATTGTGCAATATCCATAAGTAAAGATACTTTTTTAAAGAGCCAGAGCTCCAACAGATGGAGAACGAATACTGGTCTGATAAAAAAACCCAAGGACAAAGCAGTGCTCTCAGATATCATCACAGAGTACTTCACTGCACTGTACGTTCCCATAAATAGCAGGTGTTTATGTTTGGGGGTTTGTATTACGTGTGGGGAGTAGTGTGGCAATGGGTTTTCACGGATGTGGTGGCAGGCCAGCAGGGAGTATAGTTCCACTACTTCTTTTCATACACTTTGACCACTACATGCACCACCATCTTCACCCCCTCACTGTCTACAGCATGGAAATTGATGCGCGCCAACATCTGCTCAGCTATCATCGATGAAGCAGACATCGCCAGCCTCATCACTACACACAGCCCTGGCGCCATCTTCATCACCAAGACCTGGATGAGACCCGCCTCCACCCACTTCCTAGACATCCTTGTCCCCGACGGCTACAGCATCCAACACAACACCCGGCTGAACAAGAGTGCCAGAGGCCTTGCAGTCATCCACAAGACTTTAAGGCCTTGCACAAGACTTGATGTCAACAACATTGGCTCCTTGGAAGTCTTCTCCTGCCACTTCCTGCTATCCCCAATGGACACAGTCACCTCCCATCTCATCTACAGACCACCCAAGCCCAACAACAGCTTTTTCAGAGACTTCACTGACCTGGTCACCACCATGTCCCTCACGCACGCCAACATCTTCCTGGGTTACTTCAACATCCCAGGCAACAAAGCCACCAAACTAATGAAGGAAGCTCTCCTCAGCCTTCTTGACACCATCAGCCTCAAACTCCACTAAAGTTCTCCTCTCCCGCTTGACTAGTCTGACCACCTATCCGTGCCTTTCAACATCCTCAGCACCACCACAGTCAAGCGCTCCCAGCAGAAGCCCATTAGACAAACCTTCAGGTCCTTCAAGAACTTCCAGGTGGAAGCCCTCATGGAAGACCTCGCCAACCTCCACTGTACGACTCGCTACTGAAAGCACTCAACACCACCCTCTCTGCCTCCATCGACTGACACGCGCCTCTGTAAAAACACACATGCAAAGGGAAACCGTCAGCAGCCTGGTACATCCAAGAACTCAACCTCAGTAAAAGAGTCATCAGGGAACAAGAGAAAACCTGGTGCCACTCCAGGACCTCATCCGACCTTGCGCTCTTCAAGGAACTCTGAACAACCCGCTGACAACTAATCAACAGAGCCATGGCCTCCTACTATCAAAATACCATAGCAGAAGCTGACAGCAAAAGCAGGGCCCTCTTCAAAAGGGTCAAGCACTGCATCAAACTGTTACCTGACCCTGCCATACCAAACTCTATCAAAAAATCCACTATCATCAACATCTTCTTCATCAACAAAATCAGCAAGATTCGCCAGGACGTAGAAACCAACTCTGCATCCACAGACCCACCTCACGGCCCTACTCACGAAATCTCCACACCCTGGAAAAATTCAAGACACTCTCGACAGAGGACCTGGTAGAAACACTGGCGGCCCTCAAAGCCACATTGTATACAGACGACTGTTAAGACGGATTTCTGAACTCTGTCCTGGCGGCGGAGAAGTTCATAAGGCCAACCTAATTACTTGGAACTGGGTAATCTCTGGACAAGGCAGACCAATCAGGGTAGCGATCGCGGTGGTCAAGACTAGGTCTCAAGAGGAGTGAGGGTGACTGAAAGCCCGCAATGTGCACACAAAGCAAGAACACTTACAAACTACTCCAAACAGGTGTTATATTAAAAATATATACACATTTATTCCAAGGCCTTTGCAACAATGACCGTAGCGAGAAATCACAATAAAACTCTAGTAAACCAACACATACCAAACCAATACAATATATATACAAATACAAAACGAGTCTAAAGCTTTAGATGCACGAAATGTGTAGTCCACCTAGAAGGGGAGGAAAACAGGCAGTGCGAAATAATGATTAGACCCAGTCCGCCTTCAGAGGCACCTAACTAAAAGGAAGTCCAAGCCCTACGAAGAGTGGAGCCTTGTGCTCAAAAGTACCTGCACACGCTGGTGCCAACGGGCAAAAAGGGGAGTCTCTTCGAGGGAATCAGGCAGTTCAGTTCGGTGCACAAATGAAGAAGAACAGAGTTCTGCGACTCAAGCGCAGCCTCCACTGTGGGCAGAAGCAGAGCGCGAGTACGGAAAGGCGTGCAGTTTTGACAAAGCGGGGAAAAGTTATGGGCTCCTGCGGGAGGGCGACCAGTTCCTAGCTATGCTACTCACCGGTCCCCGATGCAAGCAGACCCAGGCTTCTCCGCGTCAGTTTCAGTGCTGGCAGGTTCAGGGGAGCAGGGGACGCCTCGTCGTCGTGTAGATTCTGCAGCAGCATAGTTGAGTTAAAGATGTCCCAAACGAAGTGAACCCGCACAGTTTGTTACCACAGCAGAGCAACGGAGCAGCCGTGTGTATCTCAGCCAAATGTACACTACTCACTTCAGACCTGGGAAGGCCAAGTGTACGAATCGTGTGAGAGTGACAAGGACTCGAAATACAAGACAACCTGGCGGCGGTTACAGAGCAAAACTCCTGGGTAGGCTGGTCAGTCTGCTGAATGGCCCAGAGACACTTCCGAAGGCTTACGTGCAGGAGATGGTGAAGATGCCGAGAATAGCTGTCCCCGCTATTCCAAGGGTCGAAGTACCAGTACAGGCCTTCTGGTTCGATCAGAGGTAGAAAGGGTTTCACAAAGCGACAGCAGTGCAGAGGAGCAGTCCTTCAGCGGGTCACCAGCGATTCCTCAGTTCAGCCTCATGGTTGCAGGATACTTGGCTCCTGTATTCCTTTGTTCGTGAGAACTCAGGAGATCGACATGGTAGTGGCGTTTCCAGCCCCCTCGTATCCACGGTTCCCTTCGCGCCAAAACGGAGGGGACCCAATGGGAGATCCACTCATCAAACACTCACACCATCCGTGGACCTATCACGGACCACGGTGGTCCCAGGCATTCATACCACACTAGTGTCTCTGGCACCCAGGATGTGTATGGGGACCAGACATCCCAGCCCACATCCTGGAGGCACAAACAAGGCCTGTAGAAGTCCGCGAAAGCATCTGTGTTTCGCGGGAAAGTACATGCCCAAATAAGGAAGGCCCCGGGTCGGCTCGACCTGGGGAAGGTGAAGGGGGCAAGACAGTCAGCGGACAGGACAAAGGAGCCTCGTGGTCTGGCCATTTTGGGAGCCAGGCCACCATTTTGGGCTAAGCGCTAGAAATGCGCTTAAAACGCCAAAAGGAGCTCAAAAACACAAGAAGCGATCGCTGCCACCATTCCCGTCCGTGATTCACTTGCACCAATCAGATCCAATCCAAACAGAGTATCTAGGGCCTGTAGAAGGCTAGAAACCCAAGAGAGCAGTAACTTAGCTTACAGTGCCCTCTTGTGTCATGTTGCACGAAAGCCGCAACATGATAAAGAAACTACGGAAAACAGCATTTCCCGGTAATGACTGTCTTAAGGGCATGTCAGTTTCCCCGTAAGAATGGAGCGAAAGCCCAGAGGAGTGCGGCAGAAGGCTGCACTTCTCTGGCAAAGTCTAGATCATGGTGAAAACAACAGCAAAAAGTTTAGGGGTTGCCACATGGAAGTAAAATGACCCACAATTAAGAAATATTTCCTAACACTCGCCCTTCCCAGACTATGGACAGGGGGAACTAATCCACCCCTGGATGAGTCTCTTGTTCAGGTCGGTTAAACATTTTGGACAACCCATCAGCATTGCTATGTTGGACACCTGGCCTATGCTCAATAGTGAAGTCGAAACCTTGTAGACTTATGGACCACCTAAGCAACTTTGGATTCTCTCCCTTCATGTTCATTAGCCACTTTAAGGGCTTATGGTCAGTTTGCACAGTGAAGTGGGTCCCATAGAGGTAGGGCCTCAGCTTCTGTAGGGCCCACACAACAGAGAAACATTCTTTCTCCACTGTGGACCATCTGAGCTCTCTGTCCCTAAACTGGCGACTAATAAAACCAATAGGGTGCTCCTTACCCTTCTCATCTACTTGCGATAGTACAGCTCCTATCCCAGTGTCAGAGACGTCCGTCTGCACAATAAAAGGTCTTTGATAATCAGGGGCCCTGAGGACGGAGGCCTGGCACAAGGAGTCTTTTAAGCCATTGAAGGCCTTCTCACACTCGTTGGTCCAAGTTACCTTCTTGGGTTTCTTCGGAGTGGTGAGGGCAGTCAGAGGGGCAGCTATGGTGCCACAGTCTTCCACGAAGTTGCTGTAATACCCCGTGAGTCCTAAGAAGGCTCTCACTGGGGTCTGTGTAGTGGGGGTAGGCCAGTATTGTACTGCTTGTACTTTACTGGGAAGAGGCTGTATCCTCCCTCCACCTACTTCATGTCCAAGGTAAACCACTGAGCCTTGTCCAATCTGGCATTTACTAGCCTTTATGGTCAAGTGTGCTTTCTGAAGAGCCTGGAGCACAATCCCGAGGTGTTTCACATGGTCTTCCCAGGTGGCACTGAAAACTGCTATATCGTCCAGATATGCAAGACAGAATTCGTCCAACCCATTCAACACATGATTCACAAGCCTCTGGAAAGTGGCAGGTGCATTTTTCAACCCGAACGGCATTACCCTGAATTGGTAAAGGCCATCTGGAGTAGAAAACGCTGTCTTCTCCTTGGCATGTTCTGCTAAAGCTATTTGCCAATAGCCAGCAGTGAGGTCAAACGTGCTGAGGTACTTGGAGGCACCCAAAGTATCCACCAGCTCATCTGTTCCAGGCTTCGGGTGTGCATCTGTCTTGGTGACAGCATTCAGAGCCCTGTAATCCATGCAGAACCTCAATTCAGAAGTGCCTGCCTTTGGAACCAAAACCACAGGGCTGGACCAAGGATTACTAGAGGGTTCAATCACCCCAAGGTCTAACATCTTGTTGACCTCGGTCTTAATATAAGACCATACTTTGTCTGACATCCTGCATCCCCTACTTTTGGTAGGTACACTGTCTCCTGTGTCTATGTTATGTTTGCACCAAGGTGTCAAACCAGGCGACTGTGAAAACAGGGGGGAAAACTGCCTAAGCAAACTTTTCACCTCAGCCTGCTGATCAGAAGTCAGGTGAGGGGCCACTCGGACACCCTCAAAGGAGCTATCTGAAGGACCGCTTTGGAACAGGTCAGGGAGAGGTTCAGACTCCTCTTCCTCAACATCTGAAGCCAGTAGCAGTGCTGCGATTTCGACTCTTGGGACGAAAGCCTTCAGCCTATTTACGTGAAACACTTTTGGGGCCTGTGCAGGCCTTCCAAGGTCCACTAAATAGTTAACCTCACCCAGGGGCTCCACCACTGTGTAAGGGCCTGACCATTTGTCCTGTAAAGCTCGAGGCCTTATGGGATTCATGATCAGGACTTGCTGACCAGGTGTAAAGTTGATGAGGGAAGCTTTCTGGTCGTACCAATGTTTCACCAGCGCTTGCCCTGCCTTCAATTTATCACTAGCCAAGCCCATCAGAAGTACCATCCGTTTTCTGAGCCCCAGCACATAATCTACTACGTTGGTAGTAACAGGGGGAGTGGGCATCTCCCATCCCTCTTTGACTATGGCTAAGGGTCCCCGTACAGGACGACCGAACAGAAGTTCGAAGGGGCTGAAGCCAACACCCTCCTGTGTTACCTCTCGGTAGGCAAACAGTAAGCATGGTAAAAGAAGATCCCATTTTCTTCTCTGAGGGTCTTCCAGAGCCCCAATCATGCTCTTTAACGTTCTGTTGAAACGTTCCACCAGACCATTGGTCTGGGGGTGGTATGCAGAAGAGAACTTGTGGGTGACCCCACATTCTTTCCACATAGCCTGCATATACTTCGACATAAAGTTGCTGCCACAATCCGACACAACTTCTTTAGGGAAGCCAACCCTAGTAAATATGCCAAGTAACGCTTTTGCAACTGACTTGGCAGTTACAGTTTTCAATGGGATGGCCTCAGGATATCTGGTTGCATGGTCGACCAGCATCAGGATAAACCTATTGCCTGAGGATGTTTGCGGGTCAAGGGGACCAACGATGTCGATCCCTACCCTTTTGAATGGTATTCCTACAACTGGGAGTGGTACCAATGGAGCTTGGATTGTCGAGCCAACCTTACCAGATAACTGTCAGGAGGCACAACTCCTGCAGTGACTTTCTACTTGCACCCCCGTCTTGGTCCAGTAGAAGTGCATGGATAACCTTTGCTTGGTCCTCTTAATACCAAGGTGACCAGCAAGGGGCACTTCATGCGCCAACTGCAGGAGGAAGGGTCTTACAGCAAGGGTAACCACCAACCTCCTATGGTCTCCTTCTGTAGACTCTGTGGGCTCACTATACAGGAGTCCACCTTCCCAATAAATCCGATGCGTCCCAGGAGGTTCACCCTCAAGCTGGGAGCAGGCCTGTCTCCTTAGGCCTTCCAGAGATGGGCACTCACGTTGGCCTTTGCTGAATTCTTCCCTATCAGGACCACCTTCTACTAACAAGTCTTTTAGTTCAGGATGGTCGTTGGGGTCAAATACTTCAGGCATCGCCACCTCCTCGTCAAGTCCGGGCTATTGACCAACTTCCTCCACCGCAGTGGTAGGCGAGCTCGGGGGAATATTCTCTTTCCCTCGTCTTGACTTGTTTACTCTTTTCGCCTTGGGTTTCCCCTTCGGCTGGGGCGGCGTATTGGTCTTGGCCAATGCTGCCCGTGCTAAAGACCGTGTGTAGGGTCTGTCGGCAGTGTCTCCTACGAGCCCTAAAGCTCTGAGATCATTGCCTAACAAGATCTTTCCTGGGACGTTTCTCTGAATGCTCACTGGAATCCTGACTGCTGTACCATTTAAAGTAAGATTTACAGGTATTACTGGGAACATGCGGAGGGGGCCATCAGCCAACTTAGTGGGCATCAGAGTAGCTCTGGCAACTTCCTCTGAGTCTACCATGGTAGAATCCACTACAGTTCGACTGCACCCACTATCTCTAAGAGCTGGAGTATCTACTCCATTGATCAGCACACTATCTTTAAAGTAGTGCTTGGTATTATCTGGAATCCTAGCATAAGCCTCTGCGACTTTAGGCTCCCAGTAACCCAGGGAAACTAAAACTACCTCAGCTTCTATCCCACTGGGGAAGGAGTCTGAGGAGAAGGATGCTCCTGTAATCTCTTCTTCCTCGTAGTAGGAGAAGGCCAGATTAGCGGAGTGGACCCCCAAAGGTTTAACCTTACACCGGGGATCCCCCTTCACGTGGTCAGTTGCTCCACAAGCAAAACAAGATCCATTGGGTCTGTTTACATAGGGAGGCTTATTGTAACCAGAGTTCTGTTTCGGAGGCTGACCTCCACTACCCTGTGAGTTCTCTTGTGTCTTACCCTTATTTTTCTTTTTGTGGCCCTTTTGAGAAGATTTATCAGATTCTCCACCCTCCTTATCTTTGGACTTTTTCCCTTCCTCCTGCTTACCAGGATGAGTGTTGTCCTTATGGGACACTCGATGTGACACCCATAAGTATGCTGCAATGGCCAGCTTCTTAGGATCTATCTCCTTCGAATCGGCCAAATGCTGCTTAAGCTCCGGGGAAGAAGATGCAAAAATGTGTTCCAGCATGACAAGATTTATCATGCCTTCAAAGGTAGAAACCTTATAACCTTCGACCCAGCCAGTCAAGTTTTTTAAGGATTCGGTTACATAAGATACCCAAGTACCACCTTCTTTTTTCTTGTACTCTCTGAATCGTTTTAAATATTGGGGCGGAGTCTTTCCAAACTTTAAAATGAGAGTTTGCTTTAACATTGTGAAATCAGCTCGCTCAGCCTTCGACATTTCCATAGTGGCACTACAGCCGGAATGGGGCAGTCTGCTGAGTAACCAGGCAATTGTCAACTTCTTGAACTTCACATGCATACTCAAACGTATTCAGCCAGTCCATAATGTCATTCCTTTCCTCATACACACTGAGCAGATCTTTCGGAAACCGTGGATGAGAGGAGGCCCCAGACCCATGTCAGGACCCTTGGACCCATTTGCAACCTGAAGCTTGGCCAGTTCCAACTGGTGATCCCTGTCTTTCTGTTTTTCTGCCTGTTCGATTTTTAGCTTGACCCTATTGAACTCAAGCTCTTCCTGTAGTTTGGCCATATTGAACTTCTGCCTAAACAGCAGCTCTTGCTTCTTGAATTCAAGCATGGCCTCCCCATCGACACTGGCAGAGGAAACATTAGATATTACATAAGCCCTGTCCTCGTGGTCGCGGTGGATCAGTGCAGCGGCAGAACCGTCGGTTCTACCAGTGAGAGCAGCCCCACCTCCTTCCGCACTGTCCTCAGAAGTTATAGCGTCAAGCTGCGCTTCTTGCCACGCCACGATTCTTCGGATCATATCCAATTTGGTGCCTTGAGAGGAAACACCTCTCTCCGCACACATCTTTTTCAATGTTTCGGATTTGGAAGCATTTAAAGTTAACAAGTTATTTGTTTCCATACTGTTAGATAGGACAATGGCCTTTTTAAAGTTATACTATAACAATTCACTACGTGTCCTGGTAGGAATAACTTGAAATGCCCTAGTTCGTGCGCAACACTGGATACCTTCAGTCGTATCCCACCGCTGTACACCAATTTGTTAAGACAGATTTCTGAACTCTGTCCTGGCGGCGCAGAAGTTCAGAAGGCCAACCTAATTACTTGGAACATGGTAACCTCTGGACAAGCCAGACCAATCAGGGTAGCGATCGCGGCGGTCAAGTCTAGGGGCCTCATTACACGGAAGACGGTAATGGTTAACGGCAACCGTTAATGGTAACGGTGACCGTTAACCATTACCGCCTTACTACGAGGTCCCTTAGCGGGTTGGTGCTTTAACGCCTGCTTTTTGCAGGCGTTAAAAACCAACCCGCTAAGGGACCTTGATGCTAATTACGGCACCGCAAAATTGCGGTGCCGTAATTAGCTCCTTCCCCATTCCCATTATGCCCGATGGGGCAAAAATGGGAATGGGGAAGGGCAAAGGTGGAAGGGGGAATTACCGCCCCGCCAACCTTGGAATAGGGCGGTAATTCCCCTTTCCACCAAGGCGGTGCCGGTAATTTACCAGCATGGTCCAGGGTGCTAATAGCACCCTGGATTACCGCCTTCCGTGTAATGAGGCCCTAGGTCTCAAGAGGGGTGAGGGTGACTGAAAGCCCGCAATGAGCGCACAAAGCAAGAACACTTACAAACTACTCCAAACAGGTGTTATATTAAAAATATATACACATTTATTCCAAGGCCTTTGCAACAATGACCGTAGCGAGAAATCACAATAAAACTCTAGTAAACCAACACATACCAAACCAATACAATATATATATACAAATACAAAATGAGTCTAAAGCGTTAGATGCACGAAATGTGTAGTCCACCTAGAAGGGGAGGAAAACAGGCAGTGCGAAATAATGATTAGACCCAGTCCGCCTTCAGAGGCACCTAACTAAAAGGAAGTCCAAGCCCTACGAAGAGTGGAGCCGTGTGCTCAAAAGTACCTGCACACGCTGGTGCCAAGGGGCAAAAAGGGGAGTCTCTTCGAGGGAATCAGGCAGTTCAGTTCGGTGCACAAATGAAGAAGAACAGAGTTCTGCGACTCAAGCGCAGCCTCCACTGTGGGCAGAAGCAGAGCGCGAGTACGGAAAGGCGTGCTGTTTTGACACAGTGGGGAAACGCTATGGGCTCCTGCAGGAGGGCGACCAGTTCCTAGCTATGCTACGCACCGGTCCCCGATGCAAGCAGACCCAGGCTTCTCCGCGTCAGTTTCAGTGCTGGCAGGTTCAGGGGAGCAGGGGACGTCTCGTCGTCGTGTAGATTCTGCAGCAGCAGAGTTGAGTTAAAGATGTCCCAAACAAAGTGAACCCGCACAGTTTGTTACCACAGCAGGGCAACGGAGCAGCCGTGTGTATCTCAGCCAAATGTACACTACTCACTTCAGACCTGGGAATGCCAAGTGTATGAATCGTGTGAGAGTGACAAGGACTCGAAATACAAGACAACCTGGCGGCGGTTACAGAGCAAGACTCCTGGGTAGGCTGGTCAGTCTGCTGTATGGCCCAGAGACACTTCCGAAGGCTTACGTGCAGGAGATGGTGAAGATGCCGAGAATAGCTGTCCCCGCTATTCCAAGGGTCGAAGTACCAGTACAGGCCTTCTGGTTCGATCAGAGGTAGAAAGGGTTTCACAAAGCGACAGCAGTGCAGAGGAGCAGTCCTTCAGCGTGTCACCAGCGATTCCTCGGTTCAGCCTCGTGGTTGCAGGATACTTGGCTCCTGTATTCCTTTGTTCGTGAGAACTCAGGAGATATACATGGTAGTGGCGTTTCCAGCCCCCTCTTATCCACGGTTCCCTTCGCGCCAAAACGGAGGGGACCCAATGGGAGATCCGCTCATCAAACACTCACACCATACGTGGACCTATCACGGACCACGGTGGTCCCAGGCATTCATACCACACTAGACTCTCTGGCACCCAGGATGTGTATTGGGACCAGACCTCCCAGCCCACATCCTGGAGGCACACACAAGGCCTGTAGAAGCCCGCGAAAGCATCTGTGTTTCGCGGGAAAGTACATGCCCAAATAAGGAAGGCCCCGGGTCGGCTCGACCTGGGGAAGGTGAAGGGGGCAAGACGGTCAGCGGACAGGACAAAGGAGCCTCGTGGTCTGGCTATTTTGGGAGCCAGGCCACTATTTTGGGCTAAGTGCGAGAAACGCGCTTAAAACGCCAAAAGAAGCTCAAAAACAGAAGAAACGATCGCTGCCACCATTCCCGTCCGTGATTCACTTGCACCGATCAGTTACAATCCAAACAGAGTATCTAGGGCCTGTAGAAGGCTAGAGACCCAAGAGAGCAGTAACTTAGCTTACTGTGCCCTCTTGTGTCATGTTGCACGAAAGCCGCAACATGATAAAGAAACTACGGAAAACAGCGTTTCCCGGTACTGACTGTCTTAAGGGCATGTCAGTTTCCCCGTAAGAATGGAGCGAAAGCCCAGAGGAGTGCGGCAGACAGCTGCACTTCTCTGGCAAAGTCTAGATCATGGTGAAAACAACAGCAAAATGTTTAGGGGTTGCCACATGGAAGGAAAATTACCCACAATTAAGAAATCTTTCCTAACAACAACATCCTCCCAGCCTCCATCCTCAAGACCCTCCTCGCAGAAACTCTCCTTCCCTACCTGCAGATCATCAACAGCTCACTAGCTCAAGGCACTTCCCATCAACCAAAAGACAGAACAAATCCTTTTTCTGCTAAAGAAACCCACTCTGGATCCTGACAATCTTGGTAACTATTGCCCCATCACCTATCTTCCCTTCCTCTGTAAGATCCTCAAGAAAGTGGTAGCCGCACAAGTGCAGCAACACATCGCCACAAACATTCTCCTCCAAACCTACCAATCCGGGTTCAAACCCAGATGCAGCACAGAGACAGCAACCATAGAGTTGGTCGATGATGCCCTCAACATCCTTGACGATGGCCACCCCTGCCTCCAGGCTCTGCTCGAACTGTCTCACACTTTAGCACAGTAGACCAACAGTCACTTACGGACATCCTACATCGCGCATGGGAATCAACAACCTTGTCCTATGCTGGTTCAAGTCCTACCTCACCAGGCACCAGCAGTTTGTTCAGATGGACTCCTACAGATCGCCAATGCTACCTGTCACCTGTGGTGTCCCTCAGGGTTTTATCCTCTCCCCAATGATCCCAAATCTATACATGGAGCCACTGGGAGCCACACAAAACTACCACATCCACCAATACACAGATGACACACAGCTATACCTCAGGATCGACTCCATCAAGGACATCCATAGGCTCAAAACCTGCCTCTCGCTGATTCAGTCTTGGATGTCCAGTGCATACTTGAAGCTCAACCCCTCCAAGACCGAATTCCTACACCTAAGCCGCACCAAAAACACAAACTCCCAGACATACAGACTTGGCTATCAACCATGAATTCCGAGGGCTTCACATCCGAGCTCACCTCCTGTGCCAAGTCCCTCGGGTTCCACATCGACAAACACCTCTCCTTCAAGACACAGATAGCTAAGAAAACTCAGACAGCTTGGTATCAGCTCTACCACCTGCAGAAAGTCAAGCGCTTCCTCCCTTCGGACAGCTTTAGATCTACCATTCAAGCACTGTCCTATCCAACCTGGATGGGGCAAGGCACTCCTCAAAGGTCTCCCGTCGCCCTCCCTTGTTCACTTGAGAAGTGACCTACATGTGACTGCACGCCCCATCAAGGGTATACGCAAATATGACTCTCACTGACCTTCACTGGGTCCCACTGCACGCACAAATCACCTTCAAGTCTTGCTGCATCATCTATAAAGCAGTAACACTCAAGACAGACAGCTACCTTGTGGAGAAACTCAGCATCTCCAGTAGACAGCGCACCACCAGAACCAGGACATGTGCAGACTTGAAATCTGCCACTGCAAAAAGGAAAGGACCAGAAAACAAGCCATCTCTGCCTATGCCCGTGCCCCAAGAATATGGAGCCTCCTCCCTATAAGCATCAGACTCGTCCCCACGCTCCTACAATTCAGAAAAGAACTCAAGACCCACCTCTTCAAGGAGTCTCTTTTCCTCAACAACTAGGCCATCGCGTCACCCCTCGTGCCACCAGACTCGCTTTGACGCCGCCCACCCCTCTCCTCCCTGCCCTCCCGTACAGCTGTACCCCTCCTCTGTGCCCCTCTGTGTCCTATCCCCGTTGTATATCTGTTGTGTTGTTACTTCTGAAAAGCGCTTCGTTATGTTATGCATCTGTACTGTTTTATACCTCTGTAAATTACTCCATTAAGTATCTGTATTGTTGTATACCTCTGTAAAGTGCTTTGTTGCTTCTCAAAGCTAGGTCTGCGCTCAATAAATACCATAATAATAATAATAATAATAATAATAATAATAATAATAATAATAATAATAGCCATGCGTGGCTTTGATGATCTCACGGAACCCCCATTGAGACAGTAATGATTCCAATAAGCATGGTTCCATACCTTCGGAGCAGATTTTCATCAGACAGAAATTATAAATATAATTTTGGGTTTATGGTCATTTCATCTAAAACCATTGCATCTAATGCCATTCCATCAAAATGTTTCCATCTAAAAAATGTCCATCTAATGCATTTTGTTTTTCTTTTTTTTCGAGGAACCCCCCAATCCCCAAACCTCTGTTTTTTACCCTTTCAAATACACCTGAACAAAAATTAACCCTTTACCCCCCAAAAACATGTATTAGATGAAAAATCTTTAGATGGAAACAATTCAATGGAATGGTATTAGAGGGAATGGGTTTAGATGAACTGACTAGATACCATAATTTTGATGGCCGATGGCATGGACTGTTTGGTTTTTATCCGTTATAGAGATTCTACAGTGGGTCTGTGCAATAGCAAGTAGACTTCAGAGCAAGGGTCCCAGTAGACTCTGCATGCACTGACCTGGAAACAAGTCCTTGGTTGTTTTATTCAGAAGACAGTAAGGGTTCAAAAGGTGCCTTTGCTAAATGATCCTATGAAAAAGCATCTATGTAGTTTCAGTCAGACTCAAAACAGGACCCCAGGAGTTCTGGTATAGAATGGGGACTGCCCTCCAAATCTCCAACAACGTCTACCAATCAAAACCGTTTAGTAGTAAAGAATGTATGCAGATATACTGCAATTCTCATTGGGGTGCTAGTAGTAAAAGAAGGGTTGGCTACCCAAACCTGAGATAAGACCTACCAAAATGATGTCCGGGCTTGGACTGCCCGGAGCACTACCAGCACTCACTCAATTCATGTGAACCTAAGGTTCTACAACTCTCAAGTAATTTTCTGAACAAAGATTCTTTTAAACAAACAAACGTTTATGTAGAGAACGTCTTCTTATTTCAGTATAAAGTAAACACATCACATATTATGTATGTCCTTATTTGACATAGAATCATTCAAAAGCATGATTAACCAAATGTTCTGTCTTTTCTATCCAAATATACAGAAAGTAAACATTTGAATCTGTGCCCTTGTCATATAACACACAGGGTATACACAAATACAACCTTTTGTCTTTGATAACACTCCAAGTTTTGCGCCACATTAATCTGTCAAAATCTAAGTAAAAATATTTACAAACAGCAATTAGGGTTTCAAGCTGTTACAGAACGTCCTACACGTTTCGGCACCTTGCGCCCCTTCATCGGGGAAATACCCTCATATACCTAAAACAATCATAGAAAACTTCCAGTTAGTGTCCTATATAAACATCCATCATTATAGCCTTACTTATAAGACATCACCAAGGATAACTAAAACTCAGGTATATCTCCCTCAAAGACCTCTGCTTTTTTCTACCTGATTTGTGGGATGTATTCCCCTCATAGTTTCTCTCTGTGTCCTGAATATCAGAAGATAACTGTTTGATTTCTTGGCGATGATGTGAATTCTAACTGGTGATTGAAGTAAGGTCCTTGAGGTAGTTATACCTGAGTTTTAACTTTCCTTGCTTGGTGATGTCTTATAAGTGTGATATTTGTTGGGAGTGTGAAAGCGAGTTTAGTTTAAGGCAGAGAGAGAGAGAGAGAGAGAGAGAGAGAGAGAGAGAGTGTGTGTGTGTGTGTGTGTGTGTGTGTGTGTGTGTGTGTGTGTGTGTGTGTGTGTGTGTGTGTGTGTGTGTGTGTGTGTGTGTGTGTGTGTGTGTGTGTGTGTGTGTGTGTGTGTGTGTGTGTGTGTGTGTGTGTGTGTGTGTGTGTGTGTGTGTGTGTGTGTGTGTGTGTGTGTGTGTGTGTGTGTGTGTGTGTGTGTGTGTGTGTGTGTGTGTGTGTGTGTGTGCGCGCACGTAATCCATAACTAAGATCAGAGCCACTACTTCACCTGAGCAAAGTTCTCCAAATGACAAGTTCTGAAATTAGAGGTAAGAGATTTTCCACAAAACGGCAATGTTGTTGTGCAAAGCTGCAAGAATTCCCCCCCGAATTCATTTAGCCAAAGCACGCCAAATTGTCTTTATTCCAAAAAATGAATGCATCAGATGTATCCCAAAAGGCTTGTGAGCAAAACTCACATGCCAGAATGTCCCCACAGTGGTATTTACGTATGAACATAAGTATCTGTGTGATTTATAAAGCGCAAACCAAGCTGGGAGGCAACGGAGCGCAGTACACAGGGGAAACCCCCAGAGAATTACAGGGCAGGTGAGTGGTTAGCTGAGGTTTATGGGATGGATAGGGGCAGCTCAGGAAAGGGAGGCATGGTGGCAGAGAAGTAGGGATGAGTGAAGCTATCAGCATGTGGCAAGTCACGTTAGTTTTCAAACAAATTCACATATGTAAACTGGAAGACCTTCGATCATTTCTCCTTATCCGTGATTATCCATTGGAAACATTGGCTTTTGGTGGTGGTGATGCTCTGCTGGTGGGAACAGCATATTTTGGAGTGTGGGTATTTGGCCAGTGGCTTTTCCTGGGGCTTCTACAGCGGCATATCTCTGAGGTGGACTGCAGAAGGCCACCTCACTTCTTCTCCCACCTTAAGCTCAGACTGTAGACAATGGATGGAGATGTGATTGAAGGTTCAATGCAGTGTTAAGTGTCAATGCGTCTCCTGTGTTTCCTAACAGGTAGTGCCAAAACGCACGATTAAAAGAGAGTGACCTATGTTTTGGAAGTTACACTCATAGAACGATTTGCTATTTACTTGGTTTTAATGAGGGCTCATGCTTTTGTGATGGCAGTTCCTGTGATGCAATTGGGCCCAAGAACCTTGAAATGCCCGTTCATGCGTCGTCACCCGGGGTCAAAGAGAGCATGATGCTGTCACTTCTATCTACTCCTCTGACCAGAGGTCAGATCGTGGTTTACAATGGCTGACTCAGTCAGTCACCCCTTGTTAGATCTAACTTCCAGGCACTATGTGGCTTGTCAAGTCCTTTAAGAAATCTGCTTTAGACCATCACATGCACAAACACTGCACAATCATGGCAGTTTCACTCCCCTGCAATCAAAAACTCCAAAATGACTCTTAGAGGGAAGGGGTGGGATCAGGCTAAGACCAAAAAATGACATTTAATCACACCAAAAATGCATTCTTTATTGGGGATGTTGTTACCATATTGTTTTTTTCCCCCAATGTATCGTGTTGATCTGCGCATGCTCGCGGAGCTCGCGAGGGTGGATGGGCGGCATGATTGACTCAACATTTACCATTGTTTCCTGTATATCTCTTCCGAGTTTTCGCAAGGGACACATTTCTGTACCTATATGGAAGATGAAAATGTTCTTCAGTCACGAGGTTTGCTGCTAGAGCTGAGCTTTCAGGTGGCCTCACCCTGAGACATGATGGTTGGTAATCACGCTCTGAGGGAGTCTAGTTAGGGGCGAACGCCGCATGGAGGGGATTATCGGATTCGCTGGCGGCTTAATTCTTCACACGCAATCAGTCCTGTCACTCGCAATGCCTACCGTTGGTCAGCATCCAACCCCAGCATTTGACTTTCCACCCAACATGGAAAATTACCTCCAGCGAAGAAAGCGTTTGAAATACCCAGAACGGACATGTCTAGTTTTCAGAGAATTGCTCCAGAGCCTTAGGCTCGTTGATTAAGTTTTGCAGGAGCAGAAAACGCACATAGGGCCCGATTCCCAGAGATTTTCAGTCGAGCAAATCAGGAGAGTCCCAGAGCATCTGAGATTTGCTTCTGCTCCCTCAGGCCTGATTCACAAAGCCTAACATTGGAGTAAATCCGCAGCTGTCGCAGGGACATCATTTCACCAAAATGCCAGGGGTAGCGGAAGTGACATCACACGACCTTGACCTCTAACGACATCACAGGAAGTGATGTCATTCGACCCCACCCCGAAGTGACATCATGGGAAGCAATGAACACAACCTTTTACCTATGGCATCACATAGCATTGTTTGTAAGTACACTACGAAATATATGTTTACAATATCACTGTGATATACATTTCATACAAGAATGGACCACCATATGTATCATTAATATCACTGTGTATAGGCCCATATTACCAAATTACTGTGAATGCAAGCAGACATCCAAGGCCAAATGATAATGTGTTATTATATAGCACTTAATCTTAAGCGCTTTATATAGAACAGATATACATACAATGTCACCCAGCCTTCGTTCGTACTCATTTATCGACCTAAGATGGATGAAAGGCTGAGTTGGCCTTGTTGGGATTCAAATCTTCAACCTGCAACTCTCACACACACACACACACACACACACACACACACATTGCAGCAGTGAGCGCTCAACCCACGCAGCTATCTTACCGGCTATAGTAAAATGAGTAATTACATGTCTGAATGTTCTCAAAGTCAGAAGCAAATTACACTCTGTAGTGGGTACCATTAAACTGGTAACTGAGATTTAACAGCAGACCAGTTCATCTGCAGGTCTGGTGCAGAGTTGGCTGCATGTCAAGCCTGCGTGGATCTACTTTTCAGGCTTCAGAGTTTGGCAAAATAGGGAAAGCAGCACACTCACACGGCATCCCATACTCTGGGCACTCAGTACCTCATACATGCAAACACACATCCTGATCATCATGCCAGGGAGATAGGAAAGAGACACATTACAACAAAGCATTAATTGTGGCTCTCTTCTGCTGTGTTTTTTTACCTGCCTTGAGGCCAGCGAGATTTATTAGTTCGGTGAGAGAGCGAGAGAGACAGATAGAGAAAGAGAGAGCGAGAAAAAGAGGCGGGAGAGAGAGATGGAGAGGAGAGACAGAGAGAGTGCGAGAGGATGTTGAGAAAGTAATACAGCTCAGAGGAATGTTCTGAGGGCTTTAACTGCGCAATGAGAATGCCTGGTTTACATCGTCATCCGTCATTGCAAGGTACAGTTGCTATACTCATGCTAACCCATGCTCCAGTCCAGAAGTCACAGGAGGTTGGCAGAGGTCGCAACTGTGACCACAGAGGTCGCCCTTGAGACCTCTGGTGACGCACAAATGATGTCCCTGAGCTTTCGGGAGCATCCCTGAGATGGACGTGATGAAATCCTTCTGAATCGAATTTGCGCATGAACATCTCAAAGATGCTTCAGGCCGCTACAGATTTGCTCCAGTTTTAGGCTTGCTGAATAAGGCATAAATTACCGGGAGCAAATCTGAGATTCTCAGGGCATCTCTTGATTTGTTCCAGTGCAAATCTTTCTAATTCGGGCCCTAAGGGTTGCAGTGTTAGTGACCCAACGGATGCAAATGAGATGAAGATGATACTGAAAAAAACAACTGAACCACAGGAATGAGTCATTGGAAAGGACCCTGTGTCAGATTGACCAACCTCCAGGTGCAGGAAGGGTCGCCATACAATGTACTCATGTGTTTCGCAGAGATTATGGGCCTCATCACGAGTTTGGCGGTAACCCTTAAATGCAGCGGTAGCGCTATTACCACTGAATTTAAGGGTCTGCCAGTTCATGACCATGGCGGATTTCCCCCCAGCAGTAAGATGGGGGGAAATCTGCAGCAAATTTGCCGATTTTCGGCGTGTTTACCGCCGACGGTAATAGCGTGAATTTTCCCCATTGGGCCCAATGGGGAATGAGGAATTCCCAAATGGGCCCAATGGGGAATGGGCAATAACCGTTCCGCCAAACCTGTGATCCGGCACTAATAGCGCCAGGGGTTTGGCGGTAGGGCTATTAGCGCCGCCGCTAATAGCGTCAGCGTTACCGCCCAACTCGTGATGAGGCCCTATATGTGAAGGCACCTATGAAACAGCGTTCAATCCTTAGCGATCTGGGGCAGGGTGTACCCACATGACAATACAAGGTCAAAAGATATGCTGGGGGGCACGTAAGGGTGTGGTGCAGCTCCTTTCAACGCCTCCAACACAGTGTGAACCACCAATGGTGGACTTGAAGGTGCAGATGTGGTAGCCTTACTCAGGGAAAGAGGCACATAGCAGTAATGGGCAGACATTCTGGGTGGAAGAAATGCCACGGTCACTTCTGAGAACTGAATAACGCCACACTGAGGCACCCTATGCGAAAGGCATCGGGAATTGTTTTTTGGCATTTGGTTCCCTACTCAGACAGGAAAAGGAACTTCTTAAGAGAAAAAGTAATAATGATGCAAAAGGCAAGCAGAAGTAAGGACCTGGCTGTTGTCATAGGCAACAAAAATGAAGAAGAAAATAATGAGAAAAGGATGGGAAGGAAGGTAACCAGGAGGAACACGGACATTTAACCAGAACAAGAAGTGGAGGAAGGAGAGCGGCATCAATGGCACATGTCATGGAAGGTTTAGGATGCAGTGCGGCCCGATCCCACTGCAAGGGAGGAGAGGCATGGCAAGGCTAAGCCGCACATCCCTCTGGAGCACACAGTTATACAAGAGAGCATGGACCATGATGCTGACCATGGTTCTGACATCCAGGACACAGGCAGAAGAACACGCCCATCAGAATGAAAATTCTTATGGTCGGCGGTGCTGATTTAACACAGAGGGCTCCCCAGCTGGCAAAAGAGCACTAGAAGGCTTAACGCTGTGTTCAAGAGATCCTGGTCAAGGTCACTGTAACGTTGGCCCTGCTAGATCCCGGGAACACCATAGAATCCTCAATACCCCCTGTACCCTGCTAGATTACTAAAGTGGTAAAACTCAGCCCACCGGGCCGGGGTAGGGGAAAGTCTAGAGGGAATGCTAACGATGATCATAGTAATGATGTTCGACCATCCTTAGTCTGGACATGAGATGGTGATAGCGTTGTTCCACGAATTGTGATGTCTGTGAAGAGAGAGGCTGTTAAGTTTGCCAGAAATTGCAGTTCGGCTCACCTGTGAGTTCTTCTGAGACTATTTGGTAGCAGATTTGTCTTGTCAAGCCTTAAATTTGGAGCGAGTGTCATGTTGGTATGGGCGAGACTCCACGAATACCACCCTGCCTCAAAGGTATCAACGAGGCCAGGAAACCTCGGGAGTGAGTGCCGTAAACACAGGAAAAAAACCTTCCCAAACGAAGTAAAAACCAGTGCGAGCTGGAACTGATATGAAGTAGGGATGCATCTGCAGCGAGGTTCCAGGTAAATCAAAGTTCAAGGTAGGTGCATGGGGCCGCCAAATAAAGGGCCCGAGACAGCAAATTCCCAATGAATGGCACAAGGGAACACAAGCAAATTGTAAGTGCAGTTAAAGCGAGCACAGAAGAGGCACGCTGACCAGAGTCAGGAGGACAGGAAACACTGAGAAGGCCCACAGAGGGGGACAGGGAACAGGAGAAAACGAGGAAGACACTCAGAAAGAAGCGCTGAGCAAGGCAAAAGGATTACCGAGCGTTTAGACCCAAGGTCTCAGTGCCAGCATAACTGTTTTGTAAATGCATACAGAGAGCTGCAATCGGTATGCGGATTCCTCCTGAACAACTAGAGCGTGTCTTCCGTTTCCACAAGGAACAATAGAACCCCATGTTGGAAGGAAAAAGGCACCCGTTAATCAAGGTAACATTCGTCAGGAAGACTAGAACGACCATGGTCTATAATTAGAGAGGCAGTCAGCTCTTGGAATGTTTTTCGCCCTCTTATACAACCTCCTAATGGTGTGCGGAGGGTACCCTCTGGCAATTAGATTGTCCTTTAGTGTTTTACTATGGACTTGGAAGTCCTGTTTTTCAGAGCAGTTCCACCTGATCCTAAGGAACTGCCCTCGTATAAGAGGGTGAAAAACATCCCAAGAGCTGATTGCCTCTCTAAGCAAAACCGAACTAAACTAGACAAAATCACATGTGTGACAACGTTCACCCCTGTCAGTAATGCCTTGAGAAGATCCATTTTAAACAACTGGAAAATGATAAACACAGAGTCTTTTTCCATTCCACCTCCCCGGTTTGCTTTTAAACGGCTACAAAATCTTGGTGATAGACTAGTACATACATATCCCAGACAGCCCACCAAAGCACCTACACAACCGACACTATGGGGTTTGCCCCCAGTTGTAGGCCACTTTAAATGTGGAAAATGCTTGATGTGCAATTACACCGAAAATGCTAAAAGTATGAAGCTAAAAACCGGCATTTGGACGTTCAAATCATTCTCAAATTGCGCAACCAAATGGGCTATCTATTGCATCATCTGCCCATTCAAACTTATGTACATTGGCAAAACAAAACGCACTGTCAGGACTAGAATAGGGGAACATCGCTCCTGCATCAAGAATAACATTAAAGATAAACCACTAGTAGACCATTACAGTAAGATGAAACATTCACACAACGACATGAAATGGTTTGTCTTACAAACCCTTGATGCACACCCCCGAGGAGGAGACAGGGACCTTAACCTGCGGAAATTAGAGCAAAAATGGATTTACAAACAGGATTCTGTGAAGTGTGGACTAAATCTGTATATTGAATGGAACTTGTTTGTACATAAATAGGCTCCGGAGTGACACACATGGGCTGTAGCACTTTCTCCCGTTGGGCTTCCCATAATCAGTCAGCTCCCATATATGGGGCCACTTCCATCTTTCAGCTCACGCAGGTCTACACTGTATAGTACCTGCCCTCTCTTATTCATTCCCATTGCCATATGGGTACTAGCCATTGATATCCATTCAGACATGCCAACTACTACACTGGGCTTTTTGACACATGCAAGCGTGTGACGGCTTCTATAGGTCATTTTATGACTGTATTTTTCATCCAGTGAAGTTTGCCGAAAATAAAAATGTCAGAGACATGTCTCTTTCTGAGTGGTGCACTTTTTTGTGCCGAGTCTTGCTAGGACCACCGCGCTTATATATGGTTGGCTTCCCTTTTTTTGGACACTCCAAGATGGCTGACTCCGTTTATCAGTTGATGGAGTTCCATACTGTCCAATACGGGTCCTCACTGATCCGTTCCCGATGTCAAAGGGTTAGTAGCCACTGACACGCAACACGAAGCACGGGCAGTCTCTTAGGCTTTGACACACGTGTTTGCCCCTCCTTGGTGCGACTAGACTATCCACTCAGTAACATTGACCACTAAGGCACAAATACGAAATTGCATTTCGTTTACTGTGTCGTGTTCGAATCCGTTTAACATTACTGCACCAATAGAAGTATGGCCTGATGTATACATTCTAAGATGGCCAACCTTTTCTGCAGCTCATTCAATGTATCACGCGAGTATGTAAGGACTTGATAGACATCACATGATCCACTGGATCCACTCGAACTTGGCGATGCCGCTACAACAGAAGGACAGAGAGCTCTAAATTTGCAAGTAAGCCGATCCTTACCCAAATTACAGAATAGTTTAATACAGGAAGCGTAACAAGGACGCTTCACTGAACAGTGCTTTGTTCACTTTCCCGTGTCCTTTAGAATGCCGCTAATATTTGTGCCAGAGTCGGGACGAACTTCACCAACAGTGTGGTTACGCCCATTCCGAATAAACTACCGCTGCCTTCTCCAATGTGACTATCTATAGAAGGTAGGAGGACATATACATGTACTTCTGTATAATACCACATGGGATAGCACCCAGGTACCTGATGACGCATTTTCTTGCGTCTCTCTGTTTATTTTGTGTCTCTCACACAGCCAACTATGGCCATTATTGGCATTTCTTTGCCCTTCCAGACTTACATGGAGTGCTAATCCACAGCGCCTGACCCACATAGAACACCCTCTTGAAGTTCTACTGTAAGGCACTATGCTAATTATTAATGTTTTTGTTAAAATGGGGCAAGTGTATAAGTATAACTAACATCTGCTGTCCTATGGTATTGCATTAAATGTGAAATCATACAAATATGTAAAAAGAATAAACACTAAATAGCCTAATGACATATATGTTAAACAATTTAAAGAGATTTATACATGATTGAATTTTGAATATATCCAGGTTGCACACTAGTCACGATATGCAAGGGCTGGTTTTCATTTTGAACTGTTGTGGCATTTGTCACTTGTGCCATTTACAATATAGCTAGTTTTTAACATATATGTTTGTTTGTCTGTAGAGTTACATCCTTAGACATCCTATACTTACTATGAAGAATACGACACCTGGGTCAAAGCTGTCATTTTTCCGTGTCCTGACGAAAGCCTTATCTGGTCCTACATTCATCTAATGGACAACAGTCACCCTTAAACTCTTGAAGACTGTCTTTTATGGCTGGAAACAGAATCATCCTGTCGACACACTCCCCACACGGGTTCATGTTCACACATTGTCCCGACTGGGGCCTTTGCAGAAGTACTACCATCCTTTGTCTATGATATTAAGTCACTCTTGTCATTACTAACACCACCTTTGAAAATATAATAGGGTTGATGTATAACTTGAATCAAGCAAATAGGTTCACGTGATTGTTTACACATGATTCCTTGCTTTACTGGACTGTGATTCCTTTCTGTTTTGTCGTATGTTTTTTTTTAACAATTGAACTGATCATGTTCCATTCTTTTAACATGTATTAGGAAAATTAAATATAAAAAATTGTTTTCTCTGATTGACTAGCTTATGTGCACTTCTTGTGATATTTGTTTTGACACAAGAATGTGATTCACCTTTTGCCTCCACCTAGTTCACATATACCAGTTCAGTAGTGTGACACCAGCAGGTAGTTTGTTTTGGGAATCCTCCTTTGTTCGTAAAATAGTCCCATGCAGGCCTCACGTTGGCTTGGATTTATTTGCAGCATGGTCTGCATGAGGTAAGTAATGTCTATGAGCCTGGCGCCTATGGCGCCAGGACTGATTTTTATTATGAGCCTGGTGCCTACGGCGCCAGGACTGAACCCAGACAGCCCCTAGCTGGGGCCGCAGGGGTTTTTGTAAATGTCTGGATGCCTGCTCCCGGGGCTGATGGGCTTGATCCGGATGCCCGGGGGTAGGCATCATGACAGCACTCCCCCAAGGCCCCTCCTAAAGTTGTTCTTCCCCTTGGCCCTGGTTTGTCTGGGAAGTTCCGATGGAATTTCTTCACCAACCGAGGTGCATGAACGTGGTCACTAGGCTCCCATGACCTTTCCTGTGGTCCGTAACCTTTCCAGTCGATTAAATAAAAAAGTCTTGATTTAACCAACTTAGAGTCCAGGATATTCTTTACCTCAAATTCACGTTCTCCATCTATTAGGATGGGGTCAGGCGGTTTGGCAAGTCTTGTCCCAGGTTGAACTGGTTTCAGAAGTGAAACATGAAAGACAGGATGGATCCGCATATTAGAGGGTAATTCCAGCTTGACGGCTACCGGGTTGATAATGGCCTTAATAGTGTAAGGTCCCAAATACCTAGGATTAAAAGTCTGAGTTCTTTTTAGAGGTATGTGTTTTGTAGCCAGCCAAACTTGATCCCCAATCTGATATCGTGGAGCATCGCTTCTATGTTGATCAGCATTTTTCTTATATTTCTCTTTCGCTTGTTTCAAATGTTCTGTTGCCTCCTTAAAGGCTTGTGTAATAGTAGAGTGTAAATGGCTAACTGCAGGCATTTCTAAGTGCTGAGGCGAATCGAGTTCTGAGGTTCGAGGGTGATGTCCGTATATGGTATAGAAGGGGCTTTGTCCGGTTCCAGAATGTACTGAGTTATTGTATGCATATTCGGAAATCCATAAAATATCCTTCCAATTGCTTTTGGTCTGGTGCAGTATGCAACGTAGGTACTGTTCAAGGGTTTGGTTGGTCCTCTCCGTATGACCATCGGTCTGGGGATGGTGACTGGTTGATAACCTCACGTCGATTTGGGCCAATTGACAACATTTCTTCCAAAATTGTGAAATGAATTGACTGCCTCGGTCAGAGACCAATACGGAAGGAAATCCGTGTATTCTAACAATGTTTTCGAGGAACTCCTTGGCCAAAATTGAAGCGGAAGGTAATCCTTTTAAAGGAATAAAGTGGGCCATCTTGGAAAAAAGATCCACAATAACTAGGATGGTGTTAAATCCATTACATGGAGGTAGATCTGTAATAAAGTCTGAAGGCAAGGTGTGCCATGGTGTAGGTGGAATATCCAAAGGTTGTAAAAGGCCAGCAGGTTTTTTCTTCTGGCTTTTATTTTGGGCGCAAATGCCACAAGACATCACAAATGACTTTACGTCTTTTCGCCAAGTGGGCCACCAGAACTGTCTCTTAATTTTCGCTTCAGTTTTTGCGATACCTGGGTGCCCTTCCATCAGGGTGTCATGGTAATTGGAGATGACTAGTTCTTGTATTTCCTTGTGTGGTAGAAATAGTCATCCTTGATAGTAAGGTAGGTCTTTGACGACTGAGTAGTTCGGGCCTTTCTTTACCCAGTCCTGCAGGATTGCTGGATCGAAGAGTTGTTGGATTTTTGAATGAATATCTTCTAGTGTCTGTAGAGTAGTTATGCCAAGAATTCTTTGCTTGTGAATTATTGGCACCGGTTCCGGGTTTGCATATGCTTCTCCCATCCCTATTCGGGATAAGGCATCTGCTTTGCCATTTTTGCGGCCTGGTCTATAAGTGATCATGAAATCGAATTCGGCAAAGAACAATGCCCATCGAAGTTGTCGCGATGATTGGGCTTTAGCTGTTTTTAAATACTGCAGGTTCCGGTGATCAGTGATTACGGTAATGGTATGCCTGGCACCAAGAAGGTAGTGCCGCCAAGCCTTAAAGGCGGATTTGATAGCTAACAGCTCTTTATCGGTAATCGCATAGTTTAACTCAGGTGCTGAGAACTTTCTGGACCAAAACGCTACTGGGTGAAGTTGACCGGTTTCAGGATCCTTCTGGGACAGGACAGCTCCCATGGCTAAACTGGATGCATCAGTTTCTACTATGTATGGAAGCTCAGGGTGTGGATGCTTTAAGACAGGTGCTGATGTGAATTTCGCTTTCAGCTCTTGGAAGGCCTTTTCAGCCTCTTCAGTCCACAAGAAGCGTTTGCTTTTTCGCAAAAGTGCTGTGATGGGGTGTACAACATGGGAGAAGTCCGGAATGAATCTGCGGTAGAAATTAGCAAATCCGAGCATGCTTTGTACCCCTTTGACTGAACTGGGTGATGGCCACTTAAGAATTGCATCCACCTTTCGAGAGTCCATTCGGACTCCCTTTGAAGTCAGGATAAACCCAAGAAATTCAACTTCCGTAGCATGAAAAACACATTTTTCCAATTTTGCATATAACTTGTGCTGGCGTAGTTTCTCAAGGACTGCACGCACGTGCTTAACATGGTCTGATTCTGAGGAGGAGTACACTAGAATATCATTTATGTATACGACGACACAGACGTCAATGAGTTCACGAAGGACATTGTTTATAAAATACTGGAAGGCTTCTGGTGCATTGCACAACCCGAAGGGCATCACCTGATATTAGAATAATCCGTACTTGGGCCGAAAGGCAGTCTTCCATTTGCCGCCTTTCTTGACACGTACCAGATGATATGCCCCTCGGAGATCTAACTTAGTGTAGATACAAGCATCCTTTACTTGGTCTAGTAATTCGGGGATCAGAGGCAATGGGTATCGGTTTTTTACCGTAATCTGATTTAATGCGCGGTAATCTATGCATGTTCTAAGGTCACCTTCCTTTTTTGGCACGAAGAAGCTGAGGATACAGGAGACTTGGAAGGACGAATAAAGCCATTAGCAAGGTATTGGTCCAAGTATTGCCGTAGGTGAAGATTTTCAGGTTCCGTGAGGGCGTAGATTCTACTGCATGGGGGTTGTGCACCGGGTAGGAGGTCGATTTGACAATCGTATGATCTGAGAGGAGGTAATGTATTGGCCTGTTCTTTTTGAAAAACATCCTGAAATTCTTGGTATTCCTGAGGTAACTGCACAATTGGGTTAACGACTGTAGCCAGGCCTTTGTTCAAAGTTTTCTCCGGGTAACAGGTGTGTGCACAATCCGGGAAGGTTATTCTCTTCTCTCGCCATTCTATACAAGGATTATGTGTCTCCAACCATGGCATCCCCAGTATTATCTGGAACTGTGGGGCTTTGATTAGATCAAACACAATAGTCTCTCGATGCCCATCTTGACTCAACAGTGTCATCTCTGTAGTGGAATGAGTTACAGGCCCCGAGACAATCTCAGTTCCATCAACTGTGGTGATGACATCCGAAGTGGTCTTTTTGCAAAGAGGTAGATTCATCCTTGACACCAATTCGTGATCCATATAGTTTCCTACGGCCCGCTATCTATGTATGCCCTTACTGTGTGCATACGTGAGGGCTGCCTGGGATCAAGTAGGACCATTGGGATGATCAGATGCGAGGTCTGAGTGTCCTTCTTTAAGCTCGGCAAGCGGACCTCTATGCTTGTCGGGCATGGTCGTTTCCCAAATCAGGCTCTATGTGGCTTTTATCAGCAACTCCTACCACCTTCTTGGGTGGTTTTGTAGGGCCATTCCGTAGTAAATGTCCTGAGGTTCCACAGTACAGACACAACTGCATCTGTCGTCTTCTTTCTTTTTCCTTTTGAGTTAAGGGTCCTTTAACCCCCCCCCGATCTGCATAGGTTCAGATGCATCTGTTCCTTTGGGGGCAACGTTGGGTTTAACCAATACCCGATTCTCGAACTTAGCTTGATCAGTCTTTCGGTTCTGAAGTCGGTGGTCTAGCTGGACCACTAAGTCTATAAATTCTGTGCAATCCTGAGGTGGGTTCACAACTTGAGCCAAGACGTCTTTGAGTTCTCCCCGAAGTCCACGATGAAACAATGTAATTCGTTTTTCCTCCGGCCACCCGGTTTCCACCACCAACCTATTGAAGGTTGCAATATAGGTTAGCAGATCCTGGTTACACTGTCGTAAGGATAAAAGTTTGTTGTCCAGGCCTTGACCCTGTGAGTGTCTGGCGAATAGTTTTTCCATGCTCCTTTGAAAACCCTGAAAATCCCGGAGAAGAGGATCATCCTGGTTGACTAACGGAATGGACCAATCCGCTGCGCTGCCACTAAGATATGACAATACAAAGGCTACTTTGGCTTGGTCATTTGGAAAGGCTCCCGGTCTACATAAAAAGTGCAAGCGGCATTGGTTCATAAACACGGCAAACCTTTTGGGGTCCCCAGCAAATCGTTCGGGTGGAGCTAACGGAATATTTCCTGGTAAAACCACTTGCACAGGATTGCTTGATGAAACGGGGTTTGGGTTTCCCCCATATCCAGGTAGGGGCATTTGCCCAGCTTGGTTTTGCAGTAGTTGCCTAGCCAGATCATCAGTGCGCTCCTTTGAGACAATCAGTTCTCTCATGAGGGCATTAGTCTCTTGGCGAGCAGCATGTACTTGCGCCCTAAGTTCCCCCAATAATTGGGCCAGTTGGTCGGTTTCTGAGGTTTCCATAACACCCGGGTGGGTATTTTTAGAAAGGCTTCGTGTTCTGTTACGCTCACCTGGACCCCACAGGGGTGTCGATCGGACCCGGACAGCTGCGGTCTCCGTCAACGTGATGCGTAGTGCAGAGATGACTGTCTGGACTGGCCCGCCTAGTCTTGTCTGCTGGACCCGAAGAAGTATTTTCCTTATGTTTGTAAAAGATGAGCTCTCCATCCTGCGTGTCTTGCAGGGGCGCCTAGATACCAGTTACTTCACTGGTTTGAAGGCGTTGGGAGAGTTCCGATAAGCATTGACTCTGAAGTCCCAGGCGGGATTGGTAAGTATCAAGTTCAAAGAGTTCAATGTGCCCGATGTTCACTCTTGTCCCCTTCCTTCCTTAAGTTGCAACTGAGTTCGCGAGAAGAAGGTCTCGTAGCTGCTGCTGGCGTTCAGGTAAGAGTCTGTGTTACCCAACGCTGTCCGGTAACTATTACATGCGTTAACGTGTTGTTTTTCTCCCTCTTTACAGATGCGGCATATGAAAATATGGAGATACCGCCGGTGGTAAATCAGGTAAGTCTATGGTGGTAAGAGGTATTTGTTGATTCCCTTGGCTCACCTTGCTATTCTTGTGCCCCTAGGTGCCGGAGTACAGCGAAGAAATGATGGAGACAGTGCCGGATCGAAAGATGCTGTGAGAACTGGTGAGTATGGTGCCGTGCTGGAGCTGGCGAAGCAACGCGTGCAGGACTGATGTACTTCCAGGTCGGGAGATGAAATGGATCCGGAATCAGTTAAGGAATTTGAAATAAATTCGTTTTCTAACCTTGTCCTTTTCTTCCTCTTTATTCTAGGAGCTCCGGATTCGAGGCGGGCATGGCAGAAGACTGGATGCTGGCTGCAGGCACGGTGAGAGTCACGCTGCTGGATGCAGAATATCACGAAGCATGTGCTGCTGTTCGGGCATGGTTTAAATAGCCTCGAAGTAGTCCCAGGAAAGAAGTTCCCCAGGACCACACCCGAGTAAAAAATAGTCCCTGTAGTAAAATAGTCCCATTCAGGCCTCACGTTGGCTTGGATTTATTTGCAGCATGGTCTGCATGAGGTAAGTAATGTCTATGAGCCTGGCGCCTATGGCGCCAGGACTGATTTTTATTATGAGCCTGGTGCCTACGGCGCCAGGACTGAACCCAGACAGCCCATAGCTGGGGCTGCTAGGGTTTTTGTAAATGCCTGGATGCCTGCTCCCGGGGCTGAAGGGCTTGATCCGGATGCCCGGGGGTAGGCATCATGACAGCAGGTGAGTATCCTTTCCAGTCAATAAGAAACTGAAGGCAACCTCGTCTGTATCTCGAGTCACAGATGTTGGCTACCTCATATTCCGGACCTGTATCAGTGTTCACTGGTAGGGGGGTGAGTCTTAGAAGTCCGAGGAAAACGGTCCGGAATAGATAACTTGATCTGGGAAACATGAAAAACTGGGTGAATTCGGGATCAGGAACGAGGCAGCTCTAACCGAACCGCTGATGATCCTACCAGGAACAGGATCTTGAACGGGCCAAAAAACCGAGGAGACAGTTTAGAAGGAACCTGTCACGACCCGGCCAGGTTGGAAATTGCCTTGGCGATTATCCGAGCGCTATTCGGCAAGTAAAAGTCCCTGAGACTACAACTCCCACAACGCCTGCTATCATAGCCGCGTGAAGTACGCGTGACGTTGCGATGATTTCATTTGTTGGGAACGATATATAACTCCCATCTACCCGGAGATCGAGTGCTCCTAAACTGTTGCTAGTTGCGAGCTCCCGGACCCGTTTCTTGAATCGACTAACCAGCGCCTGAATCAACTTATTGCCTTCGCCTTGTCCGTACCTGCTTCCCGACGCCAACCTCCCTCGATTGTTCCCCTTGGATATTCTGAACCCGGCTTACTCATTCTCGACCTCCTAATTCTAAATCCTTAAACTTTGGTGACCCGATACCTCGAACATCTCCGTAAGGAAATTAGCGTGAAGTGAACGCTCTCTTCCCAATTCAATTTTCCTTTTACTTCTGTTGCTTCGAACTATATTTTGGGACGCTTTGCTGTTTACCTTTTGGATTGCTTTGAACCTTTATTTGGGATGCTTTGCTGTTTACCTTTTGGATTGCTTTGAACCTTTATTTGGGACGCTCTGCTGTTTATACTTTGGATTGCCTTGAACCTACTTGGGACGCTCTGCGGTCTTCGCCCTGGTGACCCTAAGATACTGGCAAACTTCCACTCCTCCCTTCCCTACAATTCGATACTAGTAGGTTACTGGTATATTATTTCTACGGTGCAGGTAAGAGTGGGGATTGGGGGTGGTGTTGGCTGTTTGTTATCCAACACTACTTGGCTGCATTTTTCTGAACAACTGTTTTCTTTGTTTTGTTCTTTGTCCCTCTAGCTCTGACGATTCTGCTCCTGCCTTTTCGCTCAAGCCCCCAACCTGTCAGGTTAACTTATCCCTGAAGGCTGAGCTCTTGAGAGGGAAGTCTTGGGCGCATCTCCATAAAAGCCCAGGATTACTTGAGCAAAAGGAAATACTGCATACAACCAGAAAACAACCTCTGGGTTGTGACAGATTTAGGAGCCTAAACATAACGCCTATTGGTTATGGAAGCCGCATCTGACCCGATGACAGCTCTCATGCAGGCTTTTTCCGCCTTGCGTACCGATATGGCATCTGCCCTGCGACCTTACATCAACGCATGGATGTATTACAGAGCTTTGTGCAGCCATTACCCCATGATGAGGAATTCGGGGATGGTGCTGCAGCGGCACCTCCTCCTGTATTTCCCCCAACTCCAGCTCCGGTGGTTCTTCCTGGGCCATTTCCTTTGGCCCCACCCGAACGCTTTTTGGGGGATCCCAAGGCGTATCGGACTTTCGTGAATCAATGTCGCCTTCACTTTCTTTGTCGCCCTTTGGCGTTTCCAGATGCTACCACTAAGGCGGCCTTCGTTCTCTCCCATTTAGGCGGCACTGCCGCAGCATGGGCTAATCCTATGTTGGAAGCTAATGATCCGGCTCTTTATGACTTTGATCGGCTAATTCAATCCATGAACAGCGTTTTTGATATGCGATACAAAGCACAAACCACGGATTTAGAATTTTTAGCTATAAATCAAGGCAAGACGGATCTGTTGACCTACCTGGCCCGTTTCAATCAGTTGGCGGCTGAAACCACTTGGCCAGAACAAAAGAAAGCGGCTGTTTTCTACAAAGGTTTGTCGGAGGACCTAAAGGACGCCTTGTCAGTGGTGCCCGCCCTTCCACCTGGTTTTCCTGAGTTACTCGACCTGGTTCTCCAAGTTGATGCTCGGATTCGGCAAAGACGGGGCGAACGTCGGTACCATGATATTCGTACCTCTTCCCGGTCAGATAGCACTACTACGATTCCTCAAGGCGAGGTTGAACCCATGCAAATTGGGGCCATCAGGGGTCCATTGTCTAAGGCTGAACGAGAGAAACGGGCACTGAATAACCTATGTTTCTATTGTGGCCAGTCAGGACATTATATACGGCTATGTCCTAAAAGACCAACTAAACCGGCGGGAAACGCCAGGACTCGTCCATAAACCGGGCCTTTAGGATGAGTCAAACGTACCCGGGCTCGGATGCATGTTTTCCGTCTCCACATGTATATCTCACTATGTGCTTCAAGGCCCCTGGTGTCAATTCTTTTTCCAACCCGGTAATGATAGACTCAGGGGCTAGCGGGAATTATATGGATTCCAACCTGGCTAAACATTATGGGCTACCTATAATTTCCAAAATACGACCTGAAGACATACATGCTGTTGACGGTTCCCGTTTGGTATCCGGACAAGTCACGGAACAAACCACTGCACTACAAATGTCCACATTACAGGGTCATTCGGAATACATCACCTTTGACCTCATTACGGCCCCCCAGTTTGGTATGATTCTGGGTCTATCCTGGTTGCAAACCCATAACCCTGTAATCAATTGGGTTAAACAAACCGTGCTGTTCTCTTCCTCTTTTTGCAGCCAGAAATGTCTAGGGACTCAAGAGGCAGCAGTCTTCTCCCCTTGCCTGGCCCTGGTGGCAAGTGTACCTTCCATCAGTGCTTTATCCTCTATCCCAGTCCCTGTACTTCCAGAGGAATACCGAGAGCACTCGGATGTCTTCGACAAAGGCTTATCAGAAAAACTGCCTCCACACCGAGACTATGACTGCCCCATTGACCTTATACCTGGGGCGGTCATCCCACATGGTCGTATCTACTCCCTTGCTCGAAAGGAAGAAGAACACTTGCGACATTACATAGACAAAGCATTACGCTTGGGACACATACGTCCATCCCGTTCACCAGCGGCCTCCCCGATATTCTTCGTACAAAAAAAAGAAGGAGATTTACGTCCATGTGTCGATTATCGTTCCCTTAATAACGTCACAATCAAGAACCAATATCCTCTACCGCTCATTACGGAGCTTCTTGATAAAATGACCTCCTCTACCATCTTCACCAAGTTGGACTTACGGGGAGCATACAATTTGGTGAGGATGCGTGAGGGGGATGAATGGAAAACGGCATTCAAAACTAAATTCGGGCTTTACGAATACTGTGTAATGCCCTTCGGGCTTTGCAACGCCCCAGCGACGTTCCAACACTTTGTCAACGACATTTTCAGGGACCTGTTGGACTGTTACGTCGTAATATATTTGGACGACATCCTGATATATTCAGATACCTTGTCCCAACACATACACCATGTACGCTCTGTTCTCCTCCGTCTGAGAGAACACTCCCTCTTTGCAAAACTGGAGAAGTGTGTGTTTCATGCATCGTCTGTGGAGTTTTTGGGTTTCCAAATATCACAAAAGGGAGTGATTATGTGCACCTCCAAGGTCCGGGCAGTACTGGATTGGCCTGTCCCGACTTCAGTAAAAGCCCTTCAATCATTCTTGGGCTTTTCCAACTTTTACAGACGTTTCATCGCCTCCTTTTCTGAAATAGTTGCGCCACTAACTCGGTTGACCAGCCCGAACGTCCATTTCATTTGGGATGAACAGGCGCACTCTGCATTTCAGAAATTGAAGGAAGCCTTTACCACAGCTCCAGTCCTGCAGCACCCTGATCCGACCCTTCCTTTTATCGTGGAAGCCGATGCCTCTGCAATTGCTGTGGGGGCTATCCTGTCGCAAATTTGTCCAGCCACCCACCGACTACATCCTGTGGCTTTCCATTCTCGGAAACTTACGCCAGCCGAACGTAATTATACGATCATGGAAAGAGAACTACTGGCGATTAAGGTAGCGTTTAATGAGTGGAGACATCATCTCTTAGGTGCTAAACATCCCATCACTGTATATACGGATCATCGGAATCTCCAGGCATTATCCCATATAAAATCCACCAATGCTAGGCAAATACGGTGGCATTTATTTTTTACCATGTTTAATTTCGCAGTGACATATCGCCCCGGTCCACTACATGGAAAGGCGGATGCATTGTCGCGTATCGGTACAGATATGGTAACTACGAAACAGTCAACCCCTGTATTATCCTCAGGGACTGTGGTGTGTATTTGTTCGGTTTCTCCGTCCATCTTAGATGGATTAAGGACGTGGGCTAAGGATCATGCTCCTATTCTTAAGGAACTGGGCGCTGAACTCATCACCGGTCTTCCATATGTTAATGGTTTGCTATACTTACCTGATAACCGTATTCGACGAAAAGCTCTTGAATGGTCCCATGATCTCCCGTTGGCAGCTCACCCTGGTCGGGCTAAAACTTATGATCTTCTCCACCGATGGTGCTGGTGGCCTGGTATGAAGAACGACACCGAACAATATGTCTCCAAGTGTGCAGTATGTACACAGTGCAAGAGGCAACCGGGCAAGCCCGTCGGTCTTCTAATGAGTATGCCGTTACCCCCATATCCATGGCATACGGTTACCCTTGATTTCGTGGTGGAGCTCCCTTGTATCGGGGGTATGTCCACCATTCTTGTGGTTGTCGATGTCTTTACCAAAATGGCACGATTTATACCGTGCTCGGGTATACCTACTGCCTCTATGTTAGCGACTCTGTTTTTTGACCATGTGGTACGATTTTTTGGGCTTCCTACGGTTCTAATTTCTGATCGGGGGTCTCAATTCACCTCACGCTTCTGGCGCTCCCTTACTTCATCTTTGGGTATCGATGCCCGCTTGTCTTCGGCCTACCATCCTCAAACGGATGGTCAGACTGAACGTACCAATGGTACTATGGAACAGTTTCTTCGCTGTCTGTGTCTGCAGCATCAGTCCAACTGGTTCTCGCTACTAGGTGCGGCAGAATTTGCCTATAACAATTCTATGCATTCCTCAATTGGTTGCTCTCCGTTTTATGCTTTATATGGTCTGCACCCAAGGACTCTCCCACCTGTCTTGCCCTCCTTAAAGCAGTTTCCCGCCGCTAATGCTGTAAAAGACTCCTTGCTTGCCATCCGTAAATCGGTGTTGTCCCATCTGCAAACGGCGCAACGTCGTACCAAAATGCAAGCTGGCAAACGGCGCACACCCGCCCCTTCGTATTCTTGTGGGGAACGTGTATGGCTCTCTACAAAACATCTGGCCATTAAAGGAAAAAGGAAACTATTGCCCTGTTCCCTAGGTCCTTATAGGATTCTACGGTGTCTTAACCCTGTCACCGTTTGCCTAGGGATTCCATCTCATTGGCGGGTACACCCGGTATTCCATGTTTCCTTGCTTCGCCCTTTTGTACCTGGCACGAGATTACCTACTGCCCCCACCCCAGTTAACGTCCATGGTGAAGACGAGTATGAGGTGCGTGCAATCTTGGACACTCGCCTATGTCGTGGGATTCGCTCCTACCTGATCGACTGGAAAGGGTATGGTCCAGAGGACAGGTCCTGGGAACCGGCCTCTAATCTAAACGCTCCCCGTTTACTACGTGCCTTTTGGTCACACCGCTTGCGTAGTCTCAGGAGAAAGCGTTCTTTGTCGGGGGGTACTGTCACGACCCGGCCAGGTTGGAAATTGCCTTGGCGATTATCCGAGCGCTATTCGGCAAGTAAAAGTCCCTGAGACTACAACTCCCACAACGCCTGCTATCATAGCCGCGTGAAGTACGCGTGACGTTGCGATGATTTCATTTGTTGGGAACGATATATAACTCCCATCTACCCGGAGATCGAGTGCTCCTAAACTGTTGCTAGTTGCGAGCTCCCGGACCCGTTTCTTGAATCGACTAACCAGCGCCTGAATCAACTTATTGCCTTCGCCTTGTCCGTACCTGCTTCCCGACGCCAACCTCCCTCGATTGTTCAGCTTGGATATTCTGAACCCGGCTTACTCATTCTCGACCTCCTAATTCTAAATCCTTAAACTTTGGTGACCCGATACCTCGAACATCTCCGTAAGGAAATTAGCGTGAAGTGAACGCTCACTTCCCAATTCAATTTTCCTTTTACTTCTGTTGCTTCGAACTATATTTTGGGACGCTTTGCTGTTTACCTTTTGGATTGCTTTGAACCTTTATTTGGGATGCTTTGCTGTTTACCTTTTGGATTGCTTTGAACCTTTATTTGGGACGCTCTGCTGTTTATACTTTGGATTGCCTTGAACCTACTTGGGACGCTCTGCGGTCTTCGCCCTGGTGACCCTAAGATACTGGCAAACTTCCACTCCTCCCTTCCCTACAATTCGATACTAGTAGGTTACTGGTATATTATTTCTACAGTGCAGGTAAGAGTGGGGATTGGGGGTGGTGTTGGCTGTTTGTTATCCAACACTACTTGGCTGCATTTTTCTGAACAACTGTTTTCTTTGTTTTGTTCTTTGTCCCTCTAGCTCTGACGATTCTGCTCCGGCCTTTTCGCTCAAGCCCCCAACCTGTCAGGTTTACTTATCCCTGAAGGCTGAGCTCTTGGGAGGGAAGTCTTGGGCGCATCTCCATAAAAGCCCAGGATTACTTGAGCAAAAGGAAATACTGCTTACAACCAGAAAACAACCTCTGGGTTGTGACAGAACCAAATGTTTGGGGAGAAAACAGGAAGCAAGCCAAACCATTTCTCCCTTCTGAAGTGAAGGTATCTTTCTGCGATGGCAATCTGCATATCGTTTGGCTCGATCCTGGGCTGCCTTCAAAGATTGACGGGCCAACCGATGACCTTCCTGGATGTCACAAACAATGCGGTCAACTCCCGGACAATGCGATGATGGAGGAGAGATGGAGAGTAACAAGGATGGATGATACCCATAGGAGCAGTAGAAAGGGGTAGAGTTCAAGGCGGAATGATACGCATTGTTGTATGCAAATTCCACCAATGGAAGTAATCCCAACCAGTCATCTTGGGCTGTGGACACGAAGCACCGAAGGTACCCTTCCAACATTTGGTTTAAACATTCTGTCTGATCATTGGTCTGTGGGTGATATCTGGAACTGAGGGATCTCTTTATTCCCAATTCATGACACAAATATCTCCAGAATTTAGAGGTATATTGGGGACCTCGATCAGAAACAATCGTGTCCGGAAGACCATGTCGGGAGAAGATTTCTGCTAAAAACACCTTTGCCATCTGTTCTGCACCGGGAATCTTGGTAAGAGGAGTGAAGTGAGCCAATTTAGTTAGATAGTCAATAGTTACCATAATAGTGGCATGTTGAGACAATATTAGTAGATCAACAATAAAATCAGTAGAAATATACTTCCATGGTTGATCTGGGATAGGCATACGGGATAATAAGCCATAGGGTGGAACACGAGGAGTCTTGGACTGTTGACACACTACACAGGCTGAAACATAATCGCGGACATCAGTTCTTACTGTAGACCACCAGAAATGTCGAGAGACCAGTTCCAAGGTCTTTCGAAACCCTCGATGTCCGGCAGCTCTGAAGTCGGGGCACATTTGGAGCACCTCCTTTTGTAAGGAGACGGAGGGAACCAAGACTTGAGCCTTGTGAAAGTAACAACCTTGAGTCAACTTAAGCGTGTGTAGTCCCGCTAGTTCTTCACAAGTCTGTCTATTCTGTGACGTAGTATGTTTCAGATCTTGAAGAAAATCAGTTATCATCGCTACAAATTTGGCTTTAGTGAATAAGGGTTCTGGGGTGAATTTGTAAGGGGAGAAGTCTTTGCGTGAAAGAGCATCTGCACAGAGGTTTCAATTCCCTGGGAGGTAAGTAAACTCTATCCGAAATGGCAAAATAAAATGTGCCCATCTCGCTTGTCTGCTATTAGTTGTATAGGCTTGTTGCAGAACCTTGAGATTCTGGTGATCCGTGCGTACCTCGACCAGATATCTTGTTCCCAATAACAAATGTCTCCACTCTTCGAATGCTCTTTTAATAACCAGTAACTCCTTTTCAAGGACAGAATAATTATTTTCCAAAGAACTAAATGTCTTAGATAGATAAGCTACTGGTTTCTTGTCTCCTTGATCATTCTTTTGGAGTAAAACCGGCCCCAGCGCTTGGTGGGAAGCGTCTGTCTCCACCACAAAAGGTCGATTTTGATCTGGGGTTGCCAATATCTCTGCTGAAGTAAAAAGGCGTTTTAGCCTTTCAAAGGCTTTCTGTGCCTCTTCATCCCAATCGAAGGAGACCCCCTTTTTTAGCAACCTAGTGATAGGCTGAACAGTTTCAGAAAAACTGGGAATTAATTTGCGATAGAAATTCGTGAAACCCAGAAATCTCTGGATTTCTTTTATGGACGTTGGTGTAGGCCAATCCAACACTGATGATAACTTTCTAGGATCCATAGAAATCCCTTGAGGGGACAGGACAAATCCTAAATATGTAACTTGTCTTTGATGAAATTCACACTTTTCCGCCTTGCAATATAGTTGGTTTTCTTGAAGGCGAGCTAACACCAAATTGACATGACGGATATGTTCTTCTTTGTCCTTGGAGAAAATCAAAATATCATCGAGATAAATTATGACAAAGTGAAGAAGAATATCAGAAAATAGGTGGTCCATGAATCTTTTAAAGATTGCCGGTGCGTTGACCAGGCCGAAGGGCATAACATGATATTGGTAGTGTCCAAAAGGAGTACGAAAAGTCGTTTTCCATTCATCTCCGGGAGTAATTCTGATGAGATGATAGGCTCCCCGGAGGTCCAGCTTAGTATAGAATGAGGCACCTTGAACTGCCTCCAAGATGTCTGGAATCAGCGGCATGGGATACTTGTCTGGAATGGTGATCCTGTTCAGACCGAGGTAATCTATACACAGTCATAATTCTTCTGAATCTTTTTTCGGAATGAAGAATAATGAAGCTCCAGCAGGTGAATTGGATTCAGAAATTAACCCGTTTTGGATGTTTTGATGAAGGTACTCCTTCAAAGCGGCCTTTTCTTTGTGGGATAGTACATACATGCGACCAAATGGTATTGGTTGGTCGGGCAGTAAATTTATATGGCAGTCGTCTCTCCGATGCGATGGAAGAGTCGGAACTCTGGGAGTAGAGAAGACTTATAGGTATTGTTGATGGCAATCAGGAATCCGTCTGATGTGACTAATGGATGGAATTTTCTGACTTCTTTCTATCTCCGACGGGATATGTACTCCTACCGAAGAGTGGGACAGACAATGAGAGACACAGTACTCAGAACCTAAAAAGAGAGTACCGGCTGACCAGTTGATGAAAGGATTATGTAATCTTAACCATGGGAGACCCAAGATAACCAGAAAATGGGCCGTTCTGATGAGATCGAATTCCATAGTTTCTTGGTGAGTAATCACCGAACAGTTTAAAGGTATGGTTTGTTCCCGGATGGGGCCGGAAATCCAAGGAGTCCCATCAACACCTTGAATCGGAGTGACTTGTGGTTTGGTTACTCTAGGAACCCCTTTCTTGGTTGCCCATTCATCGTCCAAAAAATTCCCAGCCGCTCCGCAATCAATAAGTGCAGGGACGTGTTTTAGGATAGTATTCGGGAGGGTGATTGTCAAAGATATCACTACCATAGGTTGATCAACAAACCCAATGTCGGAGAGAGATTCATTTCTAGTAGGGGAACTCTGTCTAAATACTCCTACCGTGGTTCCCCCTATGGTAGGGATTTGGCGTTTCCCAGAACCTGGGATTGGTTTCTACGAGGTGGTACTAGGGGGCAGTCTCTTAGAATGTGTACTGAGGAACTGCAATACATACACAGTCCTAAAGTCTTTCTCCTCTCCCTTTCTGTGCTGGATAAGGGACACTTCATAGTCCCGATTTGCATGGGCTCTTCAGTAGAGACTGGCTTTATGTTTCCGGGAAGAAACTCAGAATGGGCTTGGGGGCTCTTACCCTTCTTCCTCTCATAATGGCGTTCTTGTAACCGATAGTCTATCTGCATAGTAATAGAAATCATCTCGGCCAAATTTGCTGGTCTAGGAATATTCGAGACCTCGTCCTTGAGCTCTTCTGACAGCCCACCCCGAAATAAAGTGATAAGACCATCATCTGGCCATCCGGTCTCTGAGAACTATTGTTTAAAGAGCGTGATATATGAAATGAGGTCCTTTGATCCCTGTTTCAAATCGAGTAACCTTTCTTGTATGGAGACCAAATTTCTTTTCGACCAAACATGGTCCTCAAACTATTAGTAAAGGCGGGGTAGGAATCATGGATGGCATTTCCTGAGGTAACCAAAGGGGTAGCCCATGCTAATGCTGGACCAGATAAATGGGAAATCACAAATCCCACCTTATTTTTCTCGGTGGGAAAGAATCTGGGTTTAAATGTGAACTGAATAGTACAGCTGTCTAGAAATTCTTTCAATTTGAGTGGGTTTCCGTCAAACTTTTCAGTGTGAAATGTTGACACTGGAGTTTCAGAAAAAGCACGACATATCTGCTGTTTTAATTGTGACTTATCTTGTTTTAGGGTCTGCATTTCTAACGACATGGACTGCATTGCAGCCATGAGTTGTTGCATCTGTTGCTCCATAGCTGATCACCGTCTGCCCTGGCAAGCCGATACCTTAGGCGTCGCTATCTGTCAACTGATATTGAATTATCGATGTAAATATCACTTACTTGGGCAGACTGCGGTCCGCAACGGAAGCAAATGGCAGAAAATGGAAAATACCCTGTGGGAATCTTGCTCCCTCTCTCCCTGTGAAGGATACCAGTGAGGAGGAAGGCAAGACCCCCCAGGGAAACCCTCCTGGGGGAAAAAACCCTGGGTGGCTGGAACTCTTCGGACTGGACGGTAGAAGTCTGGACGGGTCCCTCTAGACAAGCTGGAATGCGAAGAGGATCGAAGACGTTACCAAGGAAACAAGACAGGACAGGTAAGTGCCAGCAAGAAAGACTGCGAGGAAAGGAGAGCACTGAGTATAGGAGATGTGACGTACAAGGAATTTAGAATGGGGTCCTTAATGTAGTCCGGATATTCTCAGAGATGTCCAGAAGTCCAAGGAGTCTGTTCCGGTTTGTTAGAGCTGTCGTGCTAAAGCGAACAGGAATGGAGAGTGAAGTGTGAGTCACGGTGTGAGAGAGAGAGCTGGAGGGGAAGTATGGTTTTGTTGCAATCACTGACACGGGTGGAACTACCGTCATGAAACTAATGGTGTATGTGGAATACGGCCAGAGTAAATGCCTGTGGGTATGAGATGCAGAGAGAAGGCAGAAGTTAGAAATAAGAAGGTAAGAGAGTCTGAAGTATCAGAATGTGGATATCCTAGATGCGAATCTTACGGAGCGTCGGTAAAGGCAGTAGCGACGCGTAAACTAGCAACACTTCCTTCCTTATCAGGAGTCACGTGAACAGGTACGGGTGCGTCAGATGTACGTGAAACAACTAGACCATTGTCTTCTACCTGAAGAACCGTCGCTTTGGGAGCCTGCATGAATACATTATGAGCCGTTCTTCCTATTCTCCTGCTCTGCCACCATGACCAACGTTGGTAATGTGTAACACATGAATATTGGAAGCAGGCTCCCAGGAACGCTCACTGGTAGGATAACCCTTCCCCTCCACCAAATATTGCAGACATCCTCTGCGATATCGTGAATCGCATAATCTTGTGACCTCGATTTCCAGTTGTTGATTTGCTGATACCACAGGCAGGGGAATGCGTGAAGTCATAGAAGCACATAGATAGGGTTCCATCAGGGAAATGTGGAATACCGGATGAATCCTCTTACAGGTCTGAGGTAGGCATAGGTGGAAGGCTACATGATTTATTTTCTTGACTATAGAAAAAGGTCCAAAATACTGAGGGGACAGCTTAGTGGGATGGAAGCGTCTACGAAGATACTTGAAAGAGAGCCATACCAAGTCTCCAACAGTATATTGGGGTCTGCCCTTCTGTTTTTTGTCAGCATAGAATTTGGTAGTTTCTCTGGCTTTATATAGATGTTCATTGGCTTGTTTATGAATGGAGATGAAGTCGGTGACCCAGGTATCCACAGAGGGAACATTGCTGGTTTCATGTAGGACAGAAGGAAAAGGAAAAACAGTAGGATGGTAACCATATGTGCAATAAAAGTGACTGGTCTTCATGGATGAGTGAGTGGTGTTGTATGCAAAATCAACGACGAATAATAGGGAGACCCAATCATCATTCACTTGAGTGGAGAAACAACAAATAAATTGTTCAAGAGTCTGATTCACTCTCTCAGTAATACCATTGCTTTGGGGATGGAATCCGGAAGATAAAGCTCTTTTCATCCCAAGTAAATGACAAAGCTGTGACCAGAACCTAGAGATATACTGACTACCTCGGTCTGAGATGATGGTGGAAGGCAGTCCATGTTAACAGAATATCTCTGTTAGGAAGACATATGCCATTTGAGCTGCTGTAGAAAGTTTGGCTAATTGGATAAAATGAGCCATTCTTTAAAAAGAGTAAATCATGAGTATAATGGTTGTAAAGCCCATTGGAGGAGGAAGATTCACTAAGAAGTCTGTGGCTTTTTTGCCAGTGTCTTGTAGGTAACAACAGCTGATGCAGTAAACCAACTGGTTTGTCTTCTGAAGATTTGTTCTGGGCACAGCCCACACAAGAATGAATGTGATCCTTAATAGATTGAATCATGGCTGACCACCATATCTGTCTTTATAGAGTTTGTAGGGTTGCAGAAATGCCCTGATAACCAGCAGGAAAAGAATCATGGCACAATTGAAGAGGGGTTTCCCAGGTGAAATTGGAAGGTAAATATAAACTGTTTTCTCTGAAGAGGTATCAATCTTTCTTGTGTAACCCCCACAGATTGGATTGAGGAAACATCTGCCATTCTTGAGAAACCAGTGTGTCTTGACAAACTCGTTCCTAAAACTGGTCAACATGGCAAAGAAATACCTTCTCCCAGAATATCGTGGGGTAAGATATGGCCAATGATTCCGGAAGGTCAGGTCGCCTGGATAGGACATCTCAATGATATTTTGTTTTCTCTGTATATACGTAAGGTTGAAATTGAATTGAGCAAAAAAATAAGCCCAGCAAGCTTGGAGGCTGTTACGACATTCAATGGGCCGGAGCACTTGAAGATTACGATGGTCCGTTCTAATTTGAACAGGATGAAAGGCTCCAAACAAAAGATGATGCCATTCAAGAAAGGACTGTTCAAATAGCTGCTTCAGATGCACCTGTTTCTACTATGAAGAGTGTTGATGTATCTGGTTGGAAAAGAACAGGAGCTTCACCAAACATTCTCTTGAAGAGGACAAAAGCACTCTTCTGCTCAGAAGACCAAACATACAGTGTATTCTTTTTTAGAAGATAGATGATGGGTTGTACACTTGCAGGTAATTTCAGGATACATTTCCTATAAAAGTTAGCTAGTCCCAGGAAAGATTGCATTTGATTCCCTGAAACCAGTTGTAGCCAGGAGGTAATTTATTTTATTGTATTTGTTATTT
This sequence comes from Ambystoma mexicanum, assembly GCF_040938575.1. Lineage (NCBI taxonomy): Eukaryota > Metazoa > Chordata > Amphibia > Caudata > Ambystomatidae > Ambystoma > Ambystoma mexicanum. Next base: position 1,235,964,425 of record NC_090923.1, on the reverse strand, counting down.
ATATAGCGCCCTTTCCCCATTTGTATGGCCTCAATGCGCTTTGTGATTGGAACGCACTCAGTGACCACAGTCCATGTGTATGAGGTTCTAAGAGTTTAAATTAGAGGATACTTGTGTACATTTTTGCCAGGTTAGGACTTAGGTGGGCTGGCTAGGTTCCAGTAAGGTGCCCGGAGGTCAGGCACGAGGGTGGGTGCTATTGGTGGTGTCGGATAGAGTGCTATTGCTGAAGATTCGATGTGTGTCCAGCTAGACTGAATTTTCGTTTCATTGGTTGTCGTTGTGTACTAATGGCAGAGGAGTTGAGGTACGTCAGGGGTTTCAGCGTGGACGGCTATGTGTGCTGCTAGACCGGAATGGCATAGCCATACCTGAATTCAGCGGTGCATGGATGGGTGGCCATGTGTGAGCCCTGTGTCCAAAGACGTGGTGTAAGGTATACATACTGCATGGTTGGGTGGAATTCGACTGCAGTGTTCTTTTTGTTGGTCCACTGTGGTTGGCTGGTCTCGCGATTCGTGGTCTCCCTCTAACGAAAGTCTTAGCAGTGGAAGATGGGCCAAGCGGGAGGAGGGGTTGGGTATGAGAGGAGGATGATGGGGGATGATGGGAGGACGATAGTTTGTTACGGAATGCCTCTGCAGAAGCTGCTAGCATCCGTGAGGTTTTAGTGGGTAGGAGTGTTGTATTCCTCGAGAGGATGAACGTTTATTACGGGGTGCCTCTGCAAACACTGCCGGCATCCCTGGGATATTAATGAGTAGGAGTGTTGTTATTTATGGGGTGGACGAAAGTTTGTCACGTTCTGCCATTGTGAACGCTGCTGACGTCCATGCAGTATTGGTGGATGGGAATGTTGTGGTGAATGGGACAGCGATAGAGTTTACAGAGGGGGAGGTTTTCAAGAGGAGGGATGGAAAAGCCATGTTTCGAGGGCATTTCTGAATGTGAGGAGATTGTCAAAATTGTGAATGTTTAGGGGTAGTCAGTTCCAAATGATCGGCACTTGGACTGGGAATGAGGATCTGCCCACTCTGGAGGAGTTGGAAAGTGGGACCACTGGAAGACATGCTGTGCGAGATCTGAGAATCTGGGTCTAAAAATGGTTGTGTGGAAGGTTGCCCAGAGCAATGCCAGTGGTTCAGATTCATTCAAAACCCATCACTTTTGTGGTTATACTTTGTCTCACAATGTGAGAGAGGGTATGCCCAGATATGGGTCACCAGCTCACTGCGCCATAGGGAAACAAGCTGCACCTCGCTGAGGAGGCCCAACAAGGCCGAAACATGTCTGGGGTTGCTTGTGTTTCCGTGCAGAGGGGACCTGGCCTAGCAGTTCGGGCTGAGCTGCTACCATTGGTGGCAGTACCTGACTAATTTGCATGTGCCTGGACCCCCTTTTGCAATGGCGCAGACCGGGTAAACAATGGTGGTGTGTAAGGTTGCCCAGAGAAATGCCAGTGGTTCAGATTCTTTCAAAACCATCCACCCATCACTTTTGTCGTTACAGTTTGTCTCACTATGTGAGAGAGGGTATACCAAGACGTGGGTCCCTTGCTCACTGTGCCATAGGAAACAAGCTGCACCGGGGACTGGGAGCAAAGATCGGAGGGGCCGGGGTATCGCTCAATACTCCCATCAGGACTGGCGAGGAGAACCGATCGATCCACCCCTGATGGAGGAAAAGATACTGAACTTTGCCATTTTGGAATCCGAAGAAGATGAGGCTAACATCCCAGTCTTGCGAGTTCCATTGATGGAAAACCAATGCCATCGCAAGAGGGGGGCTTTTGGGATGATTTAACCCACTCATCCAAGCCCTGCAACAGTACTGTGCATTGCTGCAGCAGAAACATCAGAATGACCACTGGAAAGCATGCTCCTCGCTCAAAACCATCAAAAAAAATGTGCAGTGAAAACCAGAAAAATAGGCTGCCACCCACATTTGCCTATATTAGTGTGCACAGGAGGTCACTGCCTAAAACCACCATTGGGCTACACACACAGTAGCCTGAAACCACTTGGAAATAGCAATACTGATTGCCAAAAGCAACCGAGAACTGTTTGGGAATTCATTTTCTTGATTGTCAAAAGGTGCTAAAATCATGGCTTACAAATCACCAAAAAGATCCAACCTTCTTGTTGGGTGTTCCACATGACTCTACTGCAAGAATCCACATAAACACAATGTCAGCAAGAATCATATGCTATCAAGCTAAATCTCCTTTTAAAGATACTGATGTAAAGACAGCTGTCAAAAATGGATGTAGTACCGTTGCTCGCCTCCGACAGGTGCTGGCAATTTAAAATTCTGACAAGAGAGCTGTGTTGCAGAAGCTAAATATGCCAAAGAAGAGAATGACATCAAATGCCATATAAAGTGCCACACAGTGATTTCATTCTGAAAAAGACTTGATTTAAAAATATATTGCTCATTTTAAGTTTATAAATGTATGTTTTTCTGTACAAGGAACTCTGTGCAATTGATCAGAAAGGAACCTGATGCAGGTAAGACTTCAAAAGACTTGCTTCCCTGAGAACCCTTCACACCTGGGGCCTTCTCACCAACAGGAGAGGAGGTCACATGGACATGTTAATCGAAGGGAGGAGATTTCCCCTGCTGGCAGGAAAAAGAGACAAGGGATTCTTTCAGCTGAATAGAATATGCTGATTTGGGTGTAACTGGTCAAACAACTCCTCTGGGAGAGACAGGCCATGTGACATATGACTCACCAAGCTTCTGGGGGGCGGACCAGACTGGGAGGTGGATTTAACATCGCACCAAATATATGTTTAAGGAAAATGGTTCTAAAATATTGTACCAAGCTGACCAAAATGTCAAACTTTGAGATGGTTAATATGAAAAATTCACTCACAGTTCAAGACTAAGCTGGACGCTGTACGATGTTCTGAGACCAAACCCCGGGATTTATTAATATTGTAGATACGGTGTTTATGCTAGAAACATGAAAACTTACAGTAATATGCTCAGAGAGGGTGTGCATGTCTGTGTAAAATTTGGTGCAGAACCAATATTAGGAAATTCACCAAAAACTAAAATAAGTCGTCATTTCTGAACCCAAGCTCGTAGGAACATGGGGCTTGAACAGAGACCTGCCTTAATTCATCTGTGAGGTGTACATGTATTCTCAACAACTTGTGTATCTGGGAAATATGTTTTTATGAAAAAATTATTTTCTAAGTAAAAATAAAGGGGTGTTTCTTCACTAGATTGTAAAATACAGCGTCACTCTGACTCATTCTGACATGCTAATCCTTTCTCCAGTCAGATCACAGGGAATTCTCTAACCTATCAACTCCTTAGGGGGTTGGGCATGTAGAATCAGCCTTCCCACCCACTTTGAAAACACATAAAAAGAGACTGCTTAGGACAGGCGAGGGAGGACACACTCACTTTTCCACTTCATCTGATTCCTGCGAAGCACTCTGCCGGACCAGATAATATCCAGACAGAGACTCCAGATAGATCCAGAGACCAGACTCCAGAACCAAGCTCCAGAATCCAGAATCCATAACTTTGAAGCAAATGCCTAATTCACAAGCTGAATCCTTCTCAGCAGGCCTCAGAACTTTAGCAACCAGATTCTCACATTCAACAGCCGGGCTGAGCTATTCTATTCTAGCCAGGAACCCTGTGCTAGGACCGAGGTCCAGGCCCAGAAAGCAGTGCTGTATCCAGAACCCGTCAGACCCCGACCAGAGGCCGTGCTGTGAGCAGAACCAGTGCCTGAGACCATCCGGTGGCGAGTGAAGTCCAAACCTGCCCAGATCGGTGACGAGGCCCATTTCCATTCCATTCCAAAACTAGGAGTGAGTATCTAGTCTAGAACTGTACCAAACCAATCTCTTAGTTTAAGGTAATCTTATCCCATCCATTTCAACCTGTCCAGAACTGCATTTAGAATTTTGTGCCCATCCTGTGATTCCAAATCTGTAAAGGGCCTTCTGTCATTTCTGAAATCTTGACTTTATTTCTGAAAATCTACCTTCACAAAAACATCTGTATCTTTTGAACCGCATGTCCTAGAAGCGAAATTTAACTGTCATTATAGTTGTTCCGTAATCGCGATTTACGCACGTGGAAAAAGTGCCGCGAATTGCAATTTAGCTCAATTCCATTTTCTGTCAAAATAGCTGCTCCTGGTTCTCAATTGCTGAATTTCATTTTCAACCTGGTAATCGCTCATGAATCATTGCTAGTGTTGACCTGAACCAATCCGAAGTAACTATCACTTATTCTGAATATCCCTTAGTGAATTGAAATCATTTTAGCATATTTTTCCATCCATTGCAATCACATTCCAAAGCGTTTTGACCTATGTTTTAAAATCATTCCTGTGTCTCTCTAAGCTTGCTGGGGGGAACTGGAATTGAACTGCACTCTTGATTGTATTCTTGAAACCTGTGTACCCTGCTTCCCATCTCTTCATACTGCATAGTGGGGGGAGTGAGTAGTCACAGGGGAAAAAGTGATTAGAATATCTTCTGATTTAATTCATATCAAGTTTATTTCTGTGCTGCATTCTTTCCCATCTTGCATATCCTTGAACCATAAAAGTATTCTCTGCTACCTTATCCTTCCTCTTCCGACTCCTTTCAGATTAAAGAGATTGTGCTATTGTAATATTACCCATTGTTGATTACTGTCCATATTCATAAGTGTGCTATTCAAATATTATTTTATTCATAAAAGTGTGATATATATATATATATTGTTTAATTCTTCAAATAAACCTTTTTAATTTGTAAAACAAACCTACTTCTTGGCTCAGTGAGGTCAGGGAAATTCAAAGAGAGGGGCGTTATATAAGGGTTCATCATCCAGATTTAAGAACTTTTGACATAAAAATATATAAATAAGCGCTTCCATTGGGCACCCCATCCTAAGCATTGACTTAGTTGGATTGCTGGATTGAAGTCACTTACAGATTGGGGGCTCATCCGGGATTTCTGGATTAGAACTACCACTTGTGCAGCTTAATACAGGGTGCTAACTAATAGGATACATAAATCCTGTTGGGCTACCACGCTGTGTTACGCTGTAAAAGCACCCCTCAAAAAGGAACGCTCTCAGGAAACGGTCTGTTTTGCAAAATAAAATAATAAACTTCTGTAAGTCACGAAGCAAATCAATTTCCAGAATGGCGACATTGGTAGATATCAAGATAGCTAGAGAACACTTCTTACATAAGCCATTTTTGAGAGGTGAGTGGACTGAGTAGGACCAGAATGTATGGTTGCAGGCAATCACACAACAGGTCATTGCAACTGGGTTAGATATCTGGAGAGATCAGGGTCCCTTACATGTGGCCCTGAGTGAACTATATATGGCCCCTAAGGCCAAAGATGAGCACAGCAAGATTGTCAGGATAGCGGCATATTTATATTTATATATGGGAACCATACAGGACAGATGAGCTGAAGGCCAAGATCTGGCAAGTAGGCAACTGTTGGCATTAGAGAAGGACCAATCTGATCTGGACTCTTCTGAGCAGAGGCTGCAGAGGAGCCAGGGGTCAGAAAATGATAGTAGGCAGCATATAATTAAAATAAAAGAGAATATGGGTATCCTGCAACAGGAAAGGGCAGACCAGGATACCAGAATTCTGGCCTTGCAGAAGGAGTATCAAGAAGGTTTGGACTCCCTACTGCAGAGCCAGAAAAAGCTGGAGTAACAACTGGACTTCAACAGGGCATGTGCAGAGCAGATAATCACCATGCAAAGCCACCTAGACAGGGAGAAGGCAGAGAGCAACAAATTATTTCGGAAGACCTGGACACCCAGGCAGAAATTGAGGAAGAGTGCCAGAAAGCTGGTGCCCTTCAAAGGCAGAGGGACGACCTGGCATCACAGAGGCAGGCTCTTACTCAGGAAAGGGACACCTTAGGACAGGAAGACTGCCACTTAAAAAGGAAAATGGAAGAAAATCACCTGGCCCTCCAGGGACTGGGTGACCTCCAAAAAGAGCATCAGAGCGTGTTAGAGCACACCAGGAGGGTGGAAGATGCTCTGGCAAGAAAGGAGCAGGCCATTAGGGATGGTACCCAGGAGGTAACCGTCCTGCAGCAAAGACTGACCCAGTACTCCAGGACCAACCAGGAAGCACAGAGGGAAAATTAGGCTCTCTGTCAGCACAATGATAGGCTCCAGCAACAGATACCCATGCAGGAGAGACTGATAGAGTCTAGTAAGGCCTTGATTGAGGAACTGAAAGCACAGGCTCTGGCAGGGCAACGGGGAGCAGGGGCTGATAGAGATGAGGTTTGCTGGGAAAGAGAAACACCTGAGCATAACCTCAGGAGCCCTAGTACCAGAGGCCTCCATCTCTCCGAGTCCATGGACTCTGCCACTCCCATGTCCCTTGGCGCACATGAGCCCAGGGCCACGGGGATGGGGGATTACTATCCAGCCAGAAGAATGGGGCTCATAGGCCATTACCTCCCAGGAATGGATGGGTGGGCATCCGGGTATGGGCACCCAAGTACAGTGCAATTCGGTGGGGAACCCCGGGAGAGTATGCCCACTAAGGGCATCCTGAAAACCTCTGCCCAGTTAGGTCTGTGGGGGGGGGTACCCATCAAATCCGGGCAGCAAGGAGGAATCTGAAGACTCCTCTGAGCATCCTACGACACAAGAGACTAGGTCCCCACATTCTGCCAGCCATTCCCAGGCTCGCAGAATCTCGGGAAAACCTGGAAGATCAGACGGGCACCTCTGGGAGCAGTGCTTCTGAGTCAAAGAATGAATGGACCAGGGTTACCCGAACCAAGAAGGCCAAGAAGGCAAAAAGGACCTTGCTTAAGGACCCCTTAAAACAGATGAAAGCAATAAGGAGCGTCATCACGCCTTATCATAAGAACGCCAAGTATTCTAACACTTGGGGCTCTTTGAGCAAATGATAGAGACTTTCCATTTGAAAGACAGCAGTAGCTGCATGCAGTACGTAAAATGGACATTCTCCCCAGAATACTCCAGTTTCTTTGCGGGGCTGGAGGACCAAAATCAGTCAAGATGGTCCACCTATAGGGCGGCCATCTTGAAACACTTTTCTGTTCACCAAAATCCCCAAGAGGCTCGCAAGGCAGCCTACAATTTGCAATGTGGGGAGGAACAGGCCCCACAACAATTTGTGCAGGAGTTGAAGCGTGCCTTTGCACAGACTACCAAAAGGGTGCGCACGGACAGTAAAGAATTTGTAAATACGTTTTTCCATGCCTTACCGAAATACATCATGACCCAGCTAGTGAGAGATTTTCATGAGAAAAGATCACTAGACTGGGATATTGAACAGGCCACCCGAATCTATGAGGTGCAGAAGACCATGGAAAATAAAAATAATGCTCAGAAAAACCCCAAACCGACTAGCACCCCTGCTGCTGCCAAGGTGGCGAGGAAAAGGTTGCCCCCATTTTGGATTTGGAGATGGGGGGGGCCTAAAAACTTGCCTGCACAGAATAATTCCAAGCCCAGAAGGCCCTCGGGCCAGTCACAGACAGGGAGTCAAGGAGGTAGTCCCACAAATGGGGTCCCTCACTCCCCTGACTATGTAAGTCCCCGCTACAAGGGAAAACGACCCATCCTGGGTTATGTGTGGACTCCTCCAGCCCAAGGGAGTGATCCAGCCAAGCACCTAACCCAGGGAACTTCCCTCCTAACTTTCCCCAGGAGGGCAGAAATTCACCAAATCCTGGGCATAACTTTTTCCCCAGGTACCCACAGAACTTCCAACCCCAAAATCATCCATCCTTCTTTCCCCACTTCCCTGAGCCCAGACCACCTAATCCGGGAGAGGGGAGGCCAAGGGTGGAGGGGTACCCAAATCTTCCCAACCCGGGGTGCTACCAGAGAAGGGATAGCTACCCTTCCCGGGATCAGCCCAGGGGAGAAAACAGAACCCCGTATCCGCCTGAGCGGGTTTCCCAGTTAGAGCGCCAGGTCCAAAATATGGCACAGGATCTGGGTCGCATGGTGAGGGCACAGCAGAACCTTCAGATGAGCAGACCGGCACAGAATGCCCCAAACTCTGGATCTGGTGCTAAAGAACAATGACGGGGAAGCACCCCTACAACCCAACGGTTCCCAGGGAGGATCCACAAGGGGAAGGGGGGTATAAAGCCTTGGAGGAAGCTTCCTTCCCCACTTGTAAACAGCCCCTGGAAACCCAGGAACCGGAAACAAAATTCCTACCCCTGAAAGTCTGCCACCCAAGGAGCAGAGGGGGGGTAGGAGAAACAAAGGACCCAAACAGACCAATTTTGTGGAGGAGATACAGATCTTCCAATTTGATGGAGAGGGATCATCAGAGGATCCTGGAAAAAGGATCTTCTCCTTCAGAGATGGGGGAACTCCTCCCAAAGAAAAATGGGTCCCAAGGGATTCAAATCCAGACTGGGTAGATGTGGGGACTGAGCTAACGCCACCCATCATCCTACCCCAGAATCAACAACATGAAAATCCCCTGGTTCAAACCCATCCTGGTGACTGCCTCCAAAAAGGGGGGGGTGGCCCAGAACCGGAACCAGGGGAACTCAAAACTTCTCCTATCTCCAATTGCCAACTTTTTCTTTCAGATTCCGAAGACTCTCCA